>NC_064560.1:41999789-42341536 GCF_937001465.1 Orcinus orca
GAATGAAGAACGGGACAAAAGGCAGAGGAGGGTTTTGTCCCCAGCAAAGCCCATTAAAAATCCCTGGGAGATAAAAATAGAATCTGGGCAATAAAGTCAAGTCTGACCTTTTTTATCCTTTGTGCTTTGTCTAATTTCACGTGCTCCTAGGGTCCCGCATGCAGAGGTTCCACACCCGGTACTTCAGACCAGATTTCCTAGTGCAGAATGGCTGGGTCGACACCTCAGCTCCTGGGGCCCAGTGCAGACTCCGAGATATAGAGCCTGAGCTGCAGTCAACCCGGCCCTCGAGAGCTCCGCCCCCTCCCTCCCACTGACTCTGACAGGATCTCTACACAGCAGCCCAGCCCACAGCCCACGGGGTAGTGCATGCTCTCACCTCTCCATTCTCTGATCAAAATATAAAGTTTCCTTTGCTTGTGAACCAAACTCAGTCTCGATCTGTTGGCCCCAATGACACTGGGCAGGGGGACACTTGTTGGGGTCCACTCTGGAGGATCAGTAACAGAAATTGAGACTATTGTAACTTCGATGAACAGATGTGTGAGCCAAACTGTACTTAACATAGAACAGTTTATAAGGCTCGGGTAAAATAAGATGTTTCTAACACTTCCATTTGATATTTCCATCACTTTATTATAAGCAAGTTCAGTGAAAAGGTTTGTCTTATTTGTCAGGTCAATATTAGAGAAATGAAGTGATTTCTTTCCAAGGATGTACATCTAATAATCTTGGTTAAAGCTTCAATCTTGTTTTAAATGCTTTTCCATTGAAAATGATACCTCTCTTTCAGCTCCCCCATTTCTGAGAAGTATAAAATCTTATAATTTATTATTACCAAAGGGGAAAGGTGGGAGGAGGGATAAATTAACAGTTTGGAATTAACACATACACACTGCTATGTATAAAATAGATCATCAACAAGGAACTACTGTATAGCACAGGGAACTACACTCAATATTTTGCAATAACCTATAAGGGGAAATAATCGGAAAAAGAATAGATATTTTTATTGACAGCATCTATCAATGACAGTTAAAGTGTAACCTAAGGGAAGCCAGTGGTGAGTGCTTCTGACCCTGAAGACTTCAATCATCTAAAGTTTGGACTCTGCCTACTTCCCAAGGCCCTTAATGAACATATGTGTAGCCGTAGCTTAAAAAACTCCCCAGTTTGGGTTTCGGGGAGACACTGATTTTGAAAAAGCCCTGGTGTTCTCCTTACATGAATGGGACTCTTCCTACTGCTAAAACATGTCTGTCACACCCAGATGATGGTATACCGTCTGATCGGGAAGAGTTTGGAAAAGGCATCTCATCTCCTCATCTCCTGGTGCTCGGGTTCACCCCTCCAGCGTCTTTACTAACAGTCTCCCCACTTGGAGATATCAGCACTGTCAACATCCTGTTGCGTACAGTTTGGAATTTGTCCAGAGGATGAAGCGGAAGGATGAGGAACAATGAGAGACAAGTCCTAGGTGTTCAGACAGGCACATGTCACTCTAATTTCCAATCAGGAAGATGAATTGACCAAAGGCTAGGGTTGCCCATGGAAACAGTATAGGGCTTGAGGAAATCCCACTGCTTTGTGGCCAGTTCCCATAAACACAAGTTGAACAATGGAACTCAGGGGCAGTAAAATTCACGAAACTGCAGAGTTGAAAATATCTATCACTGAAAAATGTCTTGAGGAAAGTCAGAGAAAAGGATTGGTAAGCAAGGGAGAATGGCAGGAAAGGGATTTGAGGAGGTAGAAAGGACTCGCCATTAAGCACAAGAAAAGGGGCTGAACATTGCCAACATTGCAGTTGGCCAAAAAGGCTGTATGCGTTTTTTTCTGTATATACTCAAGAAAAGGGCATACACTTTTTTAGCCAACCAAACAGGTGGGCACTGGAAATCAATACTACAAAAGATATCACTTCGCATCAGTCAGAAGAGCTATCCTCATAAAATGTAAACACCAGAAATGCAGGACAGGGCAAGGAGAAGAGGGAGCCCTGTGAGGCTTATAGTGGAAATATATATTGCCAATGGCCATTCTGGAGAAGTGTATTGTGTTTACTAAAGCATCTAAAAAATGAGCTACAGAGCATAGGGCACTTGCACTCATGGGCGTATATCTTGGGAAAAACAAAAATCGAGAGGACACAGGCACCCCAATGTTTACTGCCTCTCTGTTTAAAAGATCCTCGACTAGGATATAACTTCAATGTCTCTGGAGGGAAAAAATGGATAGAGATGTGGTACTTATGTAGAGTAGAATATTACTCAGCCTGGAAATCAATGAAATATGGCCAGTTGTAACAACTCCGGAGGAGTTACGTATGATCATTCTAAGTGACATAATTCAAAAAGAAAAAGACACATATCATAAGATATCACTTAAAGGTGGAATCCAAAATGGCTACACATGCAATAAATTACAAAACAAGAACATAGTCAAATATGTAGAAAACACGCGTAAGGCTGCTAAACGGGAAAGGTGGGGAGGGGTGAGGCATCATCCAGGAGGTTGAAATTAGCAAAGATACCATTCCAAATACCAAACTGATAATCAACAAGGCCTACACGGTAGCTAAAAGAACTGCACTCAGCACACTCAAGTCACCGGAAAAGAATATCTATGACTGGTAAGAATCTGAAAAAGAATTTATTGATGTCTCTCTGTACGTGAATCAAGTGGATGTACAGCAGCAAGAAACAGAGCTTTGAAAATCAGCTGTAACCAATATAGTAATAAATTGAAAAAAATAAACGACAGAGAGACAGAGAAAACCTCTTACAACTTTTCCTCAGGGACGGTGATGCAACATGGATTGAACACATCTAGACCCACAGCAGGATGAGACATAAGGCTGGAAACTGTTCGCGCTAAGAGAAATGTGAGGTTGGGTGAGGAAATGCACACCCTTTAAAGTAATACTACCTGGTACCCACTCAATGGGTCCCAAATCTGCAGGTTCAAGGAATCTTCCTACAGCTAAAACATGCATGGAAAACCCAGAGGACTGTACACCATGTGATCGGGAGATGTGTCTAAAATGCACCTCATTTATCCTCTCCTGGTGCTCCTGTTCATCATTCCAGACACGTTACTTAGAATCTCCCCACTTAGAGAATCAGCACATTTAAACTTCTGTTTCACACATTTTGCAAATTGTGAGGAGGATGAACGGGAAGAGGGGGAACCAATGAGAGAATAGTTGTAGGGGTTTGGACGGGCACATGTCACTCTAATTTCCCATTAAGAATAAGAATTAAATAAAGGCTCAGCCCGCCTCGCCGGAGCCAAAATAGGGCCTGAAGCAATCCTGCGGCTTTGAGGCCAGCTCACAAAAGAGCAACTTAAAAACTGGAGCTCAGGGTCACTGCAATTCACAAACCTGCAGAGTTATAAATGAAAACTAACGTCCAAAAATATGTTGAGGTAAGGGAAAGAAGAGGATCTGAATGCAAGACAGAATTGCAAGAAACAGATTTCAAGAGATATAATGGACTCGTCTTTAAAGCACATGAAAAGCGGCAGAATTTTGACAATGATGCAGTTGGCCCAAAAGGGAGTATGCGTTTTTTCCTGAATATATCCAGGAAAAAAGGCATACGCACTTTATGGGCAACCAAGCAAGCAAGCAATGCAAATGTGCACAAAAAAGAAGTCTCATTTCCCACCGGTCAAAAGGGCCATCCGAAAAAATTGTAAAACCGAAAATGCAGGACAGGCCATGGAGAACAGGGAGCTTTTATACGCTGATGGACAGTGTGTGAAATGCTGAGAGCCACTCTGGAGAAGCATATGGTGGTTCCTCAATCATCTAAAAAACAGAGCTACACTTTATGCGGAAGATGAACAGGAATAGGGAGAACCAATGAGAGACTAGCTGTAGGTGTCTGGACGGGCAAATTTAACTCTCATTTCCCACCAGGAAGGGGAATTAACCAAAGGCTCAGCGTGCCGTGCCGTAACCACACTAGGGCCTGAAACAATCCTGCGGTGTTGAGGCCAGCTCACAACAAAGCGAGTTGAAGAAAGGAGCTCAGGGGCACTGTCATTCACAAACATGCAGAGTTATAAATGACAGCTATCGTCCAAAAATATATTGAAGTAAGGCTGCCAAGAGGACTTGAAAGTGGGGCAGAATTGCAGGAAACCGATTTCAGGAGGTAGACTGGAATTGCATTTAAAGCATAGGAAAAGAGGCAGAACGTCCACAATGATGCACTTGGCAAAAAAGGGCGTATGAGTTTGTTCCTGAATATATTCAGGAAAAAACACATACGCCCTTTTTGGCAAACCAAGCAAGCTTGCAAAGGAAATCCGAACTACTATGAAGTCTCACTTCCCCCCGTTCTAAAGGGCCATCTGAGAAAAGTGTAAAATCCAGAAAGGCAAGACAGGCCATGGGGAAAAAGGAGCCTTGTTATGCTGATGGGCGGGATGTAAATTGCCAACAGCCACTCTGGAGAAGTGTATGGTGTTTCCTGATACATCTGAAAAACAAAGCAACAGAGTCTAGGGCATTTCCACTTATGGTCCTATAGCTTAGGGAAATTAAAATCAAAAAGACACAGCCACCCCAAACTTTGGGACGGCTCTGTTTACAGGAACCTCTTCTACAGTGCAAGTTAAATATCCCAGAGAACAAATAATTGATAAAGAATTTGCTGTACTTACGTACAACAGAATACCACTCAGCAATGAAATCTGTGTCACCAGGCCTGTACCAGCATAATGAGTGGTTTGAGGCACGATGATTCTAAGTGAAATAAGTCACACAGAAAAAGAAACATCATAAGGTATCACTAATGCACGGAATGTAATCTTGGTTACACATGAACTGAATTACAAAACAGAACAGGGTCTCAAGTTTAGAAAACCAACTTATGCTTGCTTAAGGGGAAAGGTGAGTTGGGGTGCTGCATAAAACCAGAGTTTGAAATTAGCACAGATACCGTTCCATAAGCCAAATATATAATAGACAAGACCTACCCCTTGCTCAACGAAATGGACTCAACAATGAGGTATCACCTCACACCTGTTAGAATGGGCATCATCTGAAAATCTACAAACAACAAATGCTGGAAAGGGTGTGGAGAAAAGGAACCCTCTTCCACTATTGTTGGGAATATAAATTGATACAGTCACTATGGAGAACAATATGGAGTTTCTTAAGAAACTAATAATAGAATTACCATATGATACAGCAATCCCAGTACTGGACATATACCCAGACAGAACCATAAATCAAAAAGAGACATTCACCGCAATGTTCATTGCATCACTATTTACAATGTCGAGGTAATGGAAGCAACCTAAATGCCCACAGACAGACGAATGCATAAAGATGTGGTACATATATAAAATGGAATATTACTAAGCCATGAAAGGAATGAAATTGGGTCATTTGTAGAGACGTCGATGGATCTAGAGACTGTCATACAGAGTGAAGTAAGTCAGAAAGAGAAAAACAAATCTTGTATATTCATGCATATATGTGGAACCTAGAAAAACTGTACAGATTAACCGTTTTGCAAGGCATAAATAGAGCAACAGATGTAGACAACAATCGTATGGACAACAAGGGGGGAAAGCTCTTGGGGGGGTGGTGGTGGGAGGAGTTGAGAGATTGGGATTGTCATGTAAACATTTATATGTATAAAATAGATAACCAATAAGAACCTGCTGTATAAAAATATAAAATAAAATTCAAAATTAAAAAGAAATAAAATTTAAAAAATAAAACAGAAAAAATAATTATTCCCTTCACATACATGTATTTATATGAATAAATTATTTCCATGCTTATATCTGTAAATACAAAAAAGAGGAATAAAATCTACCTTGAACCAAAAACGAAAAAGAGAAAAAAAAAAACAGAATCCACCAGTTACTCAGAGGAAAACCGTATCAGGGCACTTGCTCCAGTTGTAAACAATTCTGAAGTTGGTCAGTGGTGGGGAATCGTCTCCCATTCAGCCAGCAGCCCCCACACAACAAGCGTCCTCATTGCAAAGCTGGGGCACCGTGCCGAGGCATCTATGAGTAAACGTGAGCTGAGCCCCAGGCCAGTTGCTGCTGAACTGTTCCCACCCTTCCCAGGTAAAACACCTGAATATATACAAGGACTTGAAAGCCTAGAGGAAGGGCCATGGAGCCACACGAGTGACAGCATGCCAGCTGACTTGGTGCCTGCAGGCCAGCCAGGATGGTCCTGGCCCTGGGTGCTCTTCTGGAAGATTTCCATTTCCCTGCCTGAGATACCCGTCCTGTCCCTGCCCCCACTGCTTTTTTCCTTCCTCACCTCTGCCCAGGGAGAAATTCCAGCAGCAGGTATGGGTGACACATCCTCTTCTTTAGCAGGTGGCAGCCTGGCAACTGCTGCAGAAAGTCCAGCAGAGCCCCACTCACACTGGGCCACCCACAAAGCCGTGGCCTCTCACTCCCTCCCACCAGCCCAGCCCCGAGACTGCTGACAGGGCAGAGAAAATGGCGTCAGGCACAGCTGCAGGAGCTCTTGCTGCCTGGAGTGGTATTTATATTGATCTCAACCCAGGCACACCTGGGGAGGGCTGGCCGGCACGGTAAGGCTGCCCAGGTCAGCCAATCATCACCCCTCAGGGGCTCACAGTTGCAGAAAATGGAACTTGCTGAACCGGCCAGGTCCAAGGAACAGGTGTGGGCTCCTGAGAGTCAGGATAGACAAGGGGCTGCAGCTTTGGCTTGTTTTCTAATCATTTTATCTGGCCCATGAGTGGGAGACAACTTCAAGAAAACCCTCTCCTAATGAGAGGAACCCAGGAGTCAGGGAGAGGAGGGGGTGGGTGGTGGTTGGAGACAGAGGCCTGGTGCCCTGGGTGCAGTGGAAGTCTCTGGAAGACCAGGTGGAGGGAGGCCACACAGAGTGATGCCCAGGGTCACAGACCTGTCGGAGCTGCTGTTTGTTAGTTCAAGTCCTGCTCTGAGGTGCTCTGTGTCAGCTCTGAGGACAGGAGAGCTGGGGGTGCTCTTCAATGAGGGCTATGTGCACTGTTCCTGTGTGCCCAGCCCTGCCATGGTACCTGCAAGGGTAGCTCTGTATCCTGGGAAGGGCCTGACCATGAGAGCCCCGTGGGCTGGGTTGGGGGTGGGGTACCTGCCCAGGAGAGCTCCATATCCTGGGATTGGCCTGACCACGAGAGCCCCATGGGCTGCTGGGGACCTGGTAAAGGATGTCAGGACAGTCAGTGAAGCCACCGAGGATATACCTCCAGTTGCTCCTGATTCCTACACCCTGCTGGTCATTCTACCAACCACCAGGACATGGTATTCTGTATTAGTCTTCAATGATGCCTTCTTTTGTATTCCATTAGTCCCAGAGTCACAAGAAATTTTGGCTTGTGAGTGGCAGGACTCAACATACAACTAAAACAATACTTCCGGGCCGTCTTGCCCCAAGGGTTCAAAAATTCCCACACCATCTTTGGGGAAAGCTTAGCTAAAGACCGAAAAGTTCTACCTCTGGAAAAGGAAACCCTCCTTCAATATGCAGATGACATTCTGATCGCCAGCCCTACTAAGGAGGCCTCTGAACTACCAAGCCAATAAAGGATAGAAGTTGTCCAAGAAAAACCTCAAATATCACAGACTGCGGTGACCTGCCTGGGCTTCATTCTCACACAAGGTCAGAGAAGCCCATCCCAGGAAAGGGAAGAAACCATTTGCAGCCTTACCCCTTTCTAAAACTAGAAGACAGCTTAGGGGTTCCTGGGGAGGCCAGGGTTTGCTGCTTCTGGATCCCTAACTACAGTCTACTAGCTGGGCCTCTATATGAAACACTGAAAGGAAAAGATGATGATCCTTTTGAACAGAATCCAGAAGTGGCCTTTCAAGAATGGAAAGAGCAGTCAATTCAGACCCTTGCCCTGGAACTCCCTAATTGAGCTAAACCCTTTGACCTTTCCATTCCCGGTGAAAGGTGAATCGCCATTGGAGAATTAGTGCAAAAACTGGGACCACTTGAAATGGAACAATGCAAGAATGCCATCCAGGTAGGATAAACTACAGTCACCAAGGGGCTTGGCCCACTGCCACATCTGGCCAAGATACTGGCGGTATCTAAAAACCTGGAAATCAGCAGCCCAAAAGGCCACCTCCCTCCTAAGGGAAAAGGACCCCACGTGGTGATCCTAATCACCAACCATGCCCTGAAGTTGCAGGGTTCGCTCCGTGGGCACACCGACCTCGAGTGAGGAGGCCCTCCAACTCCAACATCCAGAGAGATAACCGGGGGCAACAGGGCACCATGACGACTCGTGTGAACATCACTTGACCTGGAGTTTCTCTCATAAAACAACAATAGTGTGTCCCGAAGGAGTAGACTACTGTTTGCAGGACTTACTGCACCCGGAGGGGAGCTAATAATCTTGGTGGGGGAACCGTATATCACACTGTCACCATAGAAAAGCCTACAGACACCGTGATGATGGTGGCCAATAAGACTGGCTGGACTCCTGTTTACTTCAAAAGGCTGTTGACTCAGTGGCCATCATGGTCCTTGATCACCACTGACCCTGGACTGTCTGGGAGTTGAGCGGGCAGGGCTCTGACACCTGGTGCTATTTTTATGTTAATTCAGGGGCCTAATTGCAGAAAGAGCAGACTACTGGTCAGAGCATCTAGGCTGGCAGAAACGGTCAGCCTAAGGTGGCCGAACAAATGTGGGGCGGGGTGAAATCGGCCCCCACAGCGTCTCTGCACATCTCTTTCCTGGACCCTTAAAGGTCATTAGAATCTATAATACTTCCAATGCTGGTGCTCAGGCGGACGAGCAGGGAGGCAGGGGTCCTGGGGCCAATCAACGTCACCTGGAGGCTTCTGGGGAGAAGTTCTGACCCTCGTCCCCTGGTATGAGGGCTCCCAACTCAGCACTCAGCAGTTACAGAAGAAGGGTCTGCACCCTCAGCACTCCAAGAATGAGGAACGGGACAAAAGGCAGAGGAGGGTTTTGTCCCCAGCAAAGCCCATTAAAAATCCCTGGGAGATAAAAATAGAATCTGGGCAATAAAGTCAAGTCTGACCTTTTTTATCCTTTGTGCTTTGTCTAATTTCCCGTGCTCCTAGGGTCCCGCATGCAGAGGTTCCACACCCGGCACTTCAGACCAGATTTCCTAGTGCAGAATGGCTGGGTCGACACCTCAGCTCCTGGGGCCCAGTGCAGACTCCGAGATATAGAGCCTGAGCTGCAGTCAACCCGGCCCTCGAGAGCTCCGCCCCCTCCCTCCCACTGACTCTGACAGGATCTCTACACAGCAGCCCAGCCCACAGCCCACGGGGTAGTGCATGCTCTCACCTCTCCATTCTCTGATCAAAATATAAAGTTTCCTTTGCTTGTGAACCAAACTCAGTCTCGATCTGTTGGCCCCAATGACACTGGGCAGGGGGACACTTGTTGGGGTCCACTCTGGAGGATCAGTAACAGAAATTGAGACTATTGTAACTTCGATGAACAGATGTGTGAGCCAAACTGTACTTAACATAGAACAGTTTATAAGGCTCGGGTAAAATAAGATGTTTCTAACACTTCCATTTGATATTTCCATCACTTTATTATAAGCAAGTTCAGTGAAAAGGTTTGTCTTATTTGTCAGGTCAATATTAGAGAAATGAAGTGATTTCTTTCCAAGGATGTACATCTAATAATCTTGGTTAAAGCTTCAATCTTGTTTTAAATGCTTTTCCATTGAAAATGATACCTCTCTTTCAGCTCCCCCATTTCTGAGAAGTATAAAATCTTATAATTTATTATTACCAAAGGGGAAAGGTGGGAGGAGGGATAAATTAACAGTTTGGAATTAACACATACACACTGCTATGTATAAAATAGATCATCAACAAGGAACTACTGTATAGCACAGGGAACTACACTCAATATTTTGCAATAACCTATAAGGGGAAATAATCGGAAAAAGAATAGATATTTTTATTGACAGCATCTATCAATGACAGTTAAAGTGTAACCTAAGGGAAGCCAGTGGTGAGTGCTTCTGACCCTGAAGACTTCAATCATCTAAAGTTTGGACTCTGCCTACTTCCCAAGGCCCTTAATGAACATATGTGTAGCCGTAGCTTAAAAAACTCCCCAGTTTGGGTTTCGGGGAGACACTGATTTTGAAAAAGCCCTGGTGTTCTCCTTACATGAATGGGACTCTTCCTACTGCTAAAACATGTCTGTCACACCCAGAGGATGGTATACCGTCTGATCGGGAAGAGTTTGAAAAAGGCATCTCATCTCCTCATCTCCTGGTGCTCGGGTTCACCCCTCCAGCGTCTTTACTAACAGTCTCCCCACTTGGAGATGTCAGCACTGTCAACATCCTGTTGCGTACAGTTTGGAATTTGTCCAGAGGATGAAGCGGAAGGATGAGGAACAATGAGAGACAAGTCCTAGGTGTTCAGACAGGCACATGTCACTCTAATTTCCAATCAGGAAGATGAATTGACCAAAGGCTAGGGTTGCCCATGGAAACAGTATAGGGCTTGAGGAAATCCCACTGCTTTGTGGCCAGTTCCCATAAACACAAGTTGAACAATGGAACTCAGGGGCAGTAAAATTCATGAAACTGCAGAGTTGAAAATATCTATCACTGAAAAATGTCTTGAGGAAAGTCAGAGAAAAGGATTGGTAAGCAAGGGAGAATGGCAGGAAAGGGATTTGAGGAGGTAGAAAGGACTCGCCATTAAGCACAAGAAAAGGGGCTGAACATTGCCAACATTGCAGTTGGCCAAAAAGTCTGTATGCGGTTTTTTCTGTATATACTCAAGAAAAGGGCATACACTTTTTTAGCCAACCAAACAGGTGGGCACTGGAAATCAATAATACAAAAGATATCACTTCGCATCAGTCAGAAGAGCCATCCTCATAAATTGTAAACACCAGAAATGCAGGACAGGACAAGGAGAAGAGGGAGCCCTGTGAGGCTTATAGTGGAAATGTATATTGCCAACGGCCATTCTGGAGAAGTGTATTGTGTTTACTAAAGCATCTAAAAAATGAGCTACAGAGCATAGGGCACTTGCACTCATGGGCGTATATCTTGGGAAAAACAAAAATCGAGAGGACACAGGCACCCTAATGTTTACTGCCTCTCTGTTTAAAAGATCCTCGACTAAGATATAACTTCAATGTCTCTGGAGGGAAAAAATGGATAGAGATGTGGTACTTGTGTAGAGTGGAATATTACTCAGCCTGGAAATCAATGAAATATGGCCAGTTGTAACAACTCCGGAGGAGTTACGTATGATCATTCTAAGTGACATAATTCAAAAAGAAAAAGACACATATCATAAGATATCACTTAAACATGGAATCCAAAATGGCTACACATGCAATAAATTACAAAACAAAAACATAGTCAAATATGTAGAAAACACGCGTAAGGCTGCTAAACGGGAAAGGTGGGGAGGGGTGAGGCATCATCCAGGAGGTTGAAATTAGCAAAGATACCATTCCAAATACCAAACTGATAATCAACAAGGCCTACACGGTAGCTAAAAGAACTGCACTCAGCACACTCAAGTCACCGGAAAAGAATATCTATGACTGGTAAGAATCTGAAAAAGAATTTATTGATGTCTCTCTGTATGTGAATCAAGTGGATGTACAGCAGCAAGAAAAAGAGCTTTGAAAATCAGCTGTAACCAATATAGTAATAAATTGAAAAAAATAAATGACAGAGAGACAGAGAAAACCTCTTACAACTTTTCCTCAGGGACGGTGATGCAACATGGATTGAACACATCTAGACCCACAGCAGGATGAGACATAAGGCTGGAAACTGTTCGCGCTAAGAGAAATGTGAGGTTGGGTGAGGAAATGCACACCCTTTAAAGTAATACTACCTGGTACCCATTCAATGGGTCCCAAATCTGCAGGTTCAAGGAATCTTCCTACAGCTAAAACATGCATGGAAAACCCAGAGGACTGTACACCATGTGATCGGGAGATGTGTCTAAAATGCACCTCATTTATCCTCTCCTGGTGCTCCTGTTCATCATTCCAGCCACGTTACTTAGAATCTCCCCACTTAGAGAATCAGCACATTTAAATTTCTGTTTCACACATTTTGCAAATTGTGAGGAGGATGAACGGGAAGAGGGGGAACCAATGAGAGAATAGTTGTAGGGGTTTGGACGGGCACATGTCACTCTAATTTCCCATTAAGAATAAGAATTAAATAAAGGCTCAGCCCGCCTCGCCGGAGCCAAAATAGGGCCTGAAGCAATCCTGTAGCTTTGAGGCCAGCTCACAAAAGAGCAACTTAAAAAATGGAGCTCAGGGTCACTGCAATTCACAAACCTGCAGAGTTATAAATGAAAACTAACGTCCAAAAATATGTTGAGGTAAGGCAAAGAAGAGGATCTGAATGCAAGACAGAATTGCAAGAAACAGATTTCAAGAGATAGATTGGACTCATCTTTAAAGCACATGAAAAGCGGCAGAATTTCGACAATGCTGCAGTTGGCCCAAAAGGGAGTATGCGTTTTTTCCTGAATATATCCAGGAAAAAACGCATACGCACTTTATGGGCAAGCAAGCAAGCAAGCAATGCAAATGTGCACCACAAAGAAGTCTCATTTCCCACCAGTCAAAAGGGCCATCCGAAAAAATTGTAAAAACCAGAAATGCAGGACAGGCCATTGAGAACAGGGAGCTTTTATACGCTGATGGACAGTGTGTGAACTGCCGAGAGCCACTCCGGAGAAGTGTATGGTGGTTCCTAAATCATCTAAAAAACAGAGCTACAGAGCATAGGGCACTTCCAATCATGGAAGTATATCTAGGGAAGTCTAAAAATCAACAAGACACAAGCACACCACAGTTTAGGGCTACTCTGTTTACAAGAACCTCAACTTCAGTACACCTTAAATATCCCAGGAAAGAGAACAATGGATAAAGAAAATGTGGTACTTATGTACAATGGAATATCTCTTCACCATGAAATCAATGTAATAAGGCTAGTAGAAGGATAAAGAGTGGATTTAGGTCCGATAATACTACTTGAAATAAGTCAAACAGAAAAAGAAACATATCATAAGATATCACTTATAGAGGGAGGATAAATATGGCTGCACAAAAAATGAATTATAAAACAGAACAGTGTCTCACATTTAGAAAACACACTTATGTCAGCTTAAGGGGAAAGGAGAGGTGGGGTGATGCATAAAACCAGAGTTTGAAATTAGCACAGATACCGTTCAATAAACCAAATAGGTATTAGACAAGATCTACACCTTGCTCAATGAACTGACCTCAACACACCCTATACATCGCAGAGAAATATATCTGAGTAATAAGAATCTTAAAACCCATGTATTGATATATCTCCATAAGGGAATCAAGTGTGTGCAGAGCGGCACAAACACAGCAGTGAAAATGAGCTAAACCCCATTATAGAAATAAATTTTAAAACCAAAACGCAGAAACAATGAAAGAGAGAAAAATTCTTACAAAATTCGCTCAGGGGCTGTGATGCAACCTGGAATGACCACATATAAACCCACAGCTGGATAATACATAAGGCTGGACACTTGGGGCTGAGAGGATTGGTGAGCTTTGGTGAGCAACTGCCGAAAGTTTAATGCAATACTTCATGCTACTCATTCCAAGGGTCCCAACACTCCAGGTTGAAGGGAATCTTCCTACAGCTAAACCATGCATGGGAAATCCAGCGGATGGTATACCATATGATCAGGAAAGGTTTCTAAAACGCACCTCATTTTCCTCTCCTGGGGCTCCGGATCAACATTCCAGCCACTTTACTAACAACATCTCCACATGGAGAGTCAATGCCTTTAAGTTCCGGTATCACACAGTCTTCAGTTAGTGTGGAGGATGAATGGAAATAGGGGGAACCAGTGAGAAAATAGCTGTAGCGGTTTCAATGGGCACATGTCACTCTAATTTCACATCAGGAAGAAGAATTAACCAAAGGCACAGCAAGGCGCCCCAGAAGAACAATGGGGCCTGAAGAACTCCTGTGGATATGAGGCAAGATCACAAAAATAAGAGCTGAAAAATAGAGCTAAGGGCCACTGCAATTCAAAAACCTGCAGAGTTATAAAGGCGAACTATTTTCCAAAAGTATATTGAGGTAAGGCTATGAAGAGGCACTGACAGCAAGGGAGAATTGCAGGAAACCGATTTCAGGAGGTAGACTGGAATTGCATTGAAAACATATGAAAAGACTCAGAACGTGGACAATGATGCACTTGGCCAAAAAGGGCGTAGGCGTTTTTACCTGAATATATTCAGGAAAAAACGCATACGCACTTTCTGGCCAACCAAGCAAGCTTGCAAAGGAAATCTGCACTACAATGAAGTCTCAATTCCCCCCAGTCAAAAGGGTCATCTGAAAAAAGAGTAAAATCCAGAAAGGCAGGACAGGCCATGGGGAACTGGGAGCCTTGTTATGCTGATGAGCAGGATGTAAATTGCCAACAGCCACTCTGGAGAAGTGTATGGTGTTTCCTGAAACATCTATAAAACAAAGCAACAGAGCCTAGGGCACTTCCACTTATGGTCCTATAGCTTAGGGAAATTAAAATCAAAAAGACACAGCCACCCCAAAGTTTGGGAAGGCTCTGTTTACAAGAACCTCTTTTACGGTACAAGTTCAATATCGCAGAAAGCAAAAAATGGATAAAGAAGTTGTGGTACTTACGTACAATGCAATATCACTCAGCAATGAAATCTATGTCATCAGGCCGGTAGCAGCATAATGAGTGGATTCAGATACGATGATTCTAACTGAAATAAGTCACAGAGAAAAAGAAACATCATAAGATATCACTAATACACGGAATGTAAACTTGGCTACACAGGAACTGAATTACAAAACACAACAGGGTCTCAAATGTAGAAAACCAACTTATGCTTGCTTAAGGGGAAAGGTGAGTTGGGGTGCTGCATAAAACCAGAGATTGAAATTAGCACAGATACCGTTCCATAAGCCAAATATGTAATAGACAAGAGCTACTCCTTGCTCAACGGAGTGGACTCAACACCCCATATTAAACGCCTAAGAATATACCTGACTAGTAAGAATCTTACAGCCTATGGATTTATATGTCTCCGAAAGAGAATCAAGCGTGTGTACAGCGGCATAAACGCAGCAGTGATAGGATTGGTGAGGTTGGGTGAGCAAATGCAGACCCTTTGAAGTCATACTGCATGGTACCCATTCCATGGGTCTCAACTCTCCAGGTTTAAGGGATTCTTCCTTCAGCTAAAACATGCATGTGGAACCCAGAGTATGATCCACCGTGTGATCGGGAAACGTGTTCAAATGTGTCTCAGTTTTCGTCCCCTGGTACTCGGGTGCAACATTCCAGACGCTTTACTAACACTCTCCCCACTTGGAGAGTCAGTGCCTTTAACTTCCTGTTTGGCCAAGTTTGCAGTTTCTGCGGAAAATGAACAGGAATAGGGAGAACCAATGAGAGACTAGCTGGAGGTGTCTGGACGGGCAAATTTAACTCTCATTTCCCACCAGGAAGAGGAATTAACCAAAGGCTCAGCATGCCATGCCGGAACCACACTAGGGCCTGAATAATCCTGCGGTGTTGCGGCCAACTCACAAGAAAGCGAGATGAAGGAAGGAGCTCAGGGGCACTGTAATTCACAAACCTGCAGAGTTATAAATGACAGCTATCGTCCAAATATATATTGAAGTAAGGTTGCCAAGAGGACTTGAAAGTGGGGCAGAATTGCAGGAAACCGATTTCAGGAGGTAGACTGGAATTGCATATAAAGCATAGGAAAAGAGGCAGAACGTCCACAATGATGCACTTGGCCAAAAAGGGCATATGCGTTTTTTCCTGAATATGTTCAGGAAAATACGCATACGCCGTTTTTGGCCAAGCAAGCAAGCTTGCAAAGGAAATCTGCACTAAAATGAAGTCTGACTGCCCCCTGGTCAAAAGGGCCATCTGAAAAAAGTGTAAAATCCAGAAAGGCGGGACAGGCCATGGAGAACTGGGAGCCTTGTTATGCTGATGGGCGGGATGTTAATTGCCAACAGCCACTCTGGAGAAGTGTATGGTGTTTCCTGAAACATCCAAAAAACAAAGCAACAGAGCCTAGGGCACTTCCACTTATGGTCCTATAGCTTAGGGAAATTAAAATCAACAAGACACAGCCACCCCAAAGTTTGGGACGGCTCTGTTTACAAGAACCTCGTTTACAGTACAAGTTCAATATCGCAGAAAGCGAAAAATGGATAATGAAGTTGTGGTACTTACGTACAATGCTATATCACTCAGCAATGAAATCTATGTCATCAGGCCCGTAGCAGCATAATGAGTGGATTCAGGTACGATGATTCTAAGTGAAATAAGTCACAGAGAAAAAGAAACATCATAAGATATCACTACTACACGGAATGTAAACCTGGCTACACAGGAACTGAATTACAAAACAGAACAGGGTCTCAAATGTAGAAAACCAACTTATGAGTGCTTAAGGAGAAAGGTGAGTTGGGGTGCTGCATAAAACCAGACATTGAAATTAGCACAGATACCATTCCATAAGCCAAATATGTAATAGACAAGAGCTACTCCTTGCTCAACGAAGTGGACTCAACACCCCATATTAAACGCATAACAATATACCAGACTAGTAAGAATCTTAAAACCTATGGATTTATATGTCTCCGAAAGAGAATCAAGCGTGTGTACAGCGGCATAAACGCAGCAGTGATAGGATTGGTGAGGTTCGGTGAGCAAATGCAGACCCTTTGAAGTCATTTTGCATGGTACCCATTCCATGGGTCTCAACTCTCCAGGTTTAAGGGATTCTTCCTTCAGCTAAAACATGCATGTGGAACCCAGAGTATGATAAAACATGTGATCGGGAAACGTGTTCAAATGTGTCTCAGTTTCCGTCCCCTGGTACTCGGGTGCAACATTCCAGACGCTTTACTAACACTCTCCCCACTTGGAGAGTCAGTGCCTTTAACCTCCTGTTTGACCCAGTTTGCAATTTCTGCGGAAAATGAACAGGAATAGGGAGAACCAATGAGAGACTAGCTGGAGGTGTCTGAACGGGCAAATTTAACTCTCATTTCCCACCAGGAAGAGGAATTAACCAAAGGCTCAGCATGCCATTCCGGAAACACACTAGGGCCTGAAGCAATCCTGCGGTGTTGTGGCCAGCTCACAAGAAAGCGAGTTGAAGAAAGGAGCTCATGGGCACTGTAATTCACAAACCTGCAGAGTTATAAATGACAGCTATCGTCCAAAAATATATTGAAGTAAGGCTGCCAAGAGGACTTGAAAGTGGGGCAGAATTGCAGGAAACCGATTTCAGGAGGTAGACAGGAATTGCATGTAAAGCAGAGGAAAACAGGCAGAAGGTCCACAATGATGCACTTGGCCAAAAAGGGCGTATGCGTTTTTTCCTGAATATATTCAGGAAAAAACGCATATGCACTTTTTGGCCAGCCAAGCAAGCTTGCAAAGGAAATCTGCACTACAATGAAGTCTCACTGCCCCCCAGTCAAAAGGGCCATCTGAAAAAAGTGTAAAATCCAGAAAGGCAGGACAGGCCATGGAGAAATGGGAGCCTTGTTATGCTGATGGGCGGGACGTAAATTGCCCACAGCCACTCTGGAGAAGTGTATGGTGTTTCCTGAAACATCTAAAAAACAAAGCAACAGAGCCTAGGGCACTTCCATTTATGGTCCTATAGCTTAGGGAAATTAAAATAAAAAAGACACAGCCACCCTAAAGTTTGGGACGGCTCTGTTTACAAGAACCTCGTTTATGGTACAAGTTCAATATCACAGAAAGCAAAAAATGGATAAAGAAGTTGTGCTACTTACGTACAATGCAATATCACTCAGCAATGAAATCTATGTCATCAGGCCCGTAGCAGCATAATGAGTGGATTTAGCTACGATGATTCTAAGTGAAATAAGTCACACAGAAAAAGAAACATCATAAGATACCACTAATACACGGAATGTAAACCTGGCTACACAGGAAATAAATTACAAAACAGAACAGGGTCTCAAATGTAGAAAACCAACTTATGCATGCTTAAGGGGAAAGGTGAGTTGGGGTGCTGCATAAAACCAGAGATTGAAATTAGCACAGATACCATTCCATAAGCCAAATATATAATAGACAAGAGCTACTCCTTGCTCAACCAAGTGGACTCAACACCCCATATTAAACGCATAACAATATACCAGACTAGTAAGAATCTTAAAACCTATGGATTTATATGTCTCCGAAAGAGAATCAAACGTGTGTACAGCGGCATGAACGCAGCAGTGATAGGATTGGTGAGGTTCGGTGAGCAAATTCAGACCCTTTGAAGTCATAATGCATGGTACCCATTCCATGGGTCTCAACTCTCCAGGTTTAAGGGATTCTTCCTTCAGCTAAAACATGCATGTGAAACCCAGAGTATGATCCACCGTGTGATCGGGAAACATGTTCAAATGTGTCTCAGTTTTCATCCCCTGGTACTCAGGTGCAACATCCAGACGCTTTACTAACACTCTCCCCACTTGGAGAGTCAGTGCCTTTAACCTCCTGTTTGGCCCAGTTTGCAATTTCTGCAGAAAATGAACAGGAATAGGGAGAACCAATGAGAGACTAGCTGGAGGTGTCTGGACGGGCAAATTTAACTCTCATTTCCCACTAGGAAGAGGAGTTAACTAAAGGCTCAGTGTGCCATGCCAGAACCACACTAGGGACTGAAGCAATCTTGTGGTGTTGCGGCCAGCTCACAAGAAAGCGAGTTGAAGGAAGGCGCTCAGGGGCACTGTAATTCACAAACCTGCAGAGTTATAAAGGACAGCTATCGTCCAAAAATATATTGAAGTAAGGCTGCCAAGAGGACTTGAAACCGGGGCAGAATTGCAGGAAATCGATTTCAGAATGTAGACTGCAATTGCATGTAAAGCATAGGAAAAGAGGCAGAAAGTCCACAATGATGCACTTGGCCAAAAAGGGCGTATGCGTTTTTTCCTGAGTATATTCAGGAGAAAACGCATACGCCCTTTTTGGCCAACCAAGTAAGCTTGCAAAAGTAATCTGCACATCAATGAACTCTCACTTCCCCCAATCAAAAGGGCCATGGGAAAAAAGTGTAAAATCCTGAAAAGCAGGGCAGGCCATGGAGAACTGGGAGCCTTGTTATGCTGATGGGCCGGATGTAAATTGCCAACAGCCACTCTGGAGAAGTGTATGGTGTTTCCTGAAACATCTAAAAAACAAAGCAACAGAGCCTAGGGCACTTCCACTTATGGTCCTATAGCTTAGGGAAATTAAAATCAAAAAGACACAGCCACCCCAAAGTTTGGGACGGCTCTGTTTACAAGAACCTCGTTTATGGTACAAGTTCAATATCACAGACAGCGAAAAATGGATAAAGAAGTTGTGGTACTTACGTACAATGCAATATCACTCAGCAATGAAATCTATGTCATCAGGCCCGTAGCAGCATAATGAGTGGATTCAGGGACGATGATTCTAAGTGAAATAAGTCACACAGAAAAAGAAACATCATAAGATATCACTATTACATGGAATGTAAACTTGGCTACACAGGAACTGAATTACAAAACAGAACAGGGTCTCAAATGTAGAAAACCAACTTATGCTTGCTTAACGGGAAAGGTGAGTTGGGGTGCTGCATAAAACCAGAGATTGAAATTAGCACAGATACCGTTCCATAAGCCAAATATGTAATAGACAAGAGCTACTCCTTGCTCAATGAAGTGGACTCAACACCCCATATTAAACGCATAACAATATACCTGACTAGTAAGAATCTTAAAACCTATGGATTTATATGTCTCTGAAAGAGAATCAAGCGTGTGTACAGTGGCATAAACGCAGCAGTGATAGGATTGGTGAGGTTCGGTGAGCAAATGCAGACCCTTTGAAGTCATATTGCATGGTACCCATTCCATGGGTCTCAACTCTCCTGGTTTAAGGGATTCTTCCTTCAGCTAAAACATGCATGTGGAACCCAGAGTATGATCCACCGTGTGATCGGGAAACGTGTTCAAATGTGTCTCAGTTTTCGTCCCCTCGTACTTGGGTGCAACATTCCAGACGCTTTACTAACACACTCCCCACTTGGAGAGTCAGTTCCTTTAAACTCCTGTTTGACCCAGTTTGCAATTTCTGCGGAAAATGAACAGGAATAGGGAGAACCAATGAGAGACTATCTGGAGGTGTCTGGACGGGCAAATTTAACTCTCATTTCCCACCAGGAAGAGGAATTAACCAAACGCTCAGCGCGCTATGCCAGAACCACACTAGGGCCTGAAGCAGTCCTGCGGTGCTGCGGCCAGCTCACAAGAAAGCGAGTTGAAGGAAGGAGCTCAGGGGCACTGTAATTCACAAACATGCAGAGTTATAAATGACAGCTATCATCCAAAAATATATTGAAGTAAGGCTGCCAAGACGAGTTGAAAGTGGGGCAGAATTGCAGGAAATCGATTTCAGGAAGTAGACTGGAATTGCATGTAAAGCATAGGAAAAGATGCAGAACGTGCACAATGATGCACTTGGCCAAAAACGGCGTATGCGTTTTTCCCTGAATATATTCAGGGAAAAACGCATACGCCCTTTTTGGCCAACCAAGCAAGCTTGCAAAGGAAATCTGCACTACAATGAAGTCTCACTGCCCCCCGGTCAAAAGGGCCATCTGAAAAAAGTGTAAAATCCAGAAAGGCAGGACAGGCCATGGAGAACTGGGAGCCTTGTTATGCTGATGCGCGGGATGTAAATTGCCAACAGCCACTCTGGAGAAGTGTATGGTGTTTCCTGAAACATCTAAAAAACAAAGCAACAGAGCCTAGGGCACTTGCATTTATGGTCCTATAGCTTAGGGAAATTAAAATAAAAAAGACACAGCCACCCCAAAGTTTGGGACGGCTCTGTTTACAAGAACCTCGTTTACGGTACAAGTTCAATATCACAGAAAGTGAAAACTGGATAAAGAATTTGTGGTACTTACGTACAATGCAATATCACTCAGCAATGAAATCTATATCATCAGGCCCATAGCAGCATAATGAGTGGATTCAGGTACGATGATTCTAAGTGAAATAAGTCACACAGAAGTAGAAACATCATAAGATATCACTACTACACGGAATGTAAACATGGCTACACAGGAACTGAATTACAAAGCAGAACAGGGTCTCAAATGTAGAACACCAACTTATGCGTGCTTAAGGGGAAAGGTGAGTTGGGGTGCTGCATAAAACCAGAGATTGAAATGAGCACAGATACCGTTCCATAAGCCAAATATGTAATAGACAACAGCTACCCCTTGCTCAACGAAGTGGACACAACACCCCATATTAAACGCCTAAGAATATACCAGACTAGTAAGAATCTTAAAACCTATGGAGTTATATGGCTCCGAAACAGAATCAAACATGTGTACAGCGGCATAAACGCAGCAGTGATAGGATTGGTGAGGTTCGGTGAGCAAATGCAGACCCTTTGAAGTCATATTGCATGGTACCCATTCCACGGTTCTCAACTCTCCAGGTTTAAGGGATTCTTCCTTCAGCTAAAACATGCATGTGGAACCCAGAGTGTGATCCACCGTGTGATCGGGAAACATGTTCAAATGTGTCTCAGTTTTTGTCACCTGGTACTCGGGTGCAACATTCCAGATGCTTTACTAACACTCTCCCCACTTGGAGAGTCAGTGCCTTTAACCTCCTGTTTGGCCCAGTTTGCAATTTCTACGGAAAATGAACAGGAATAGGGAGAACCAATGAGAGACTAGCTGGAGGTGTCTGGACGGGCAAATTTAACTCTCATTTCCCACCAGGAAGAGGAGTTAACTAAAGGCTCAGCGTGCCATACCAGAACCACACTAGGGCCTGAAGCAATCATGTGGTGTTGCGGCCAGCTCACAAGAAAGCGAGTTGAAGGAAGGAGCTCAGGGGAACTGTAATTCACAAACCTGCAGAGTTATACATGACAGGTATCGTCCAAAAATATATTGAAGTAAGGGTGCCAAGAGGACTTGAAAGCGGGGCAGAATTGCAGGAAACCGATTTCAGAATGTAGACTGGAATTACATGGAAAGCATAGGAAAATAGGCAGAACGTCCACAATGATGCACTTGGCCAAAAAGGGCGTATGCGTTTTTTCCTGAATATATTCAGGAAAAAACGTATACGCCCTTTTTGGCCAACCAAGCAAGCTTGCAAAGGAAATCTGCACTACAATGAAGTCTCACTGCCCCCCAGTCAAAAGGGCCATTTGAAAAAAGTGTAAAATCCAGAAAGGCAGGACAGGCCATGGAGAGCTGTGAGCCTTGTTATGCTGATGGGCGGGATGTACATTGTCAACAGCCACTCTGGAGAAGTGTATGGTGTTTCCTGAAACATCTAAAAAACAAAGCAACAGAGCCTAGGGCACTTCCACTTATGGTCCTATAGATTAGGGAAATTAAAATCAAAAAGACACAGCCACCCCAAAGTTTGGGACGGCTCTGTTTACAAGAACCTCGTTTATGGTACAAGTTCAATATCACAGAAAGCGAAAAATGTATAAAGAAGTTGTGTTACTTACGTACAATGGAATATCACTCAGCAATGAAATCTATGTCATCAGGCCCGTAACAGCATAATGAGTGGATTCCGGTACGATGATTCTAAGTGAAATAAGTCACACAAAAAAGAAACATCATAAGATATCTCTAATACACGGAATGTAAACTTGGCTACACAGGAACTAAATTACAAAATAGAAAAGGGTCTCAAATGTAGAAAACCAACTTATGTTTGCTTAAAGGGAAAGGTGAGTTGGGGTGCTGCATAAAACCAGAGATTGAAATTAGCACAGATACCGTTCCATAAGCCAAATATGTAATAGACAAGAGCTACTCCTTGCTCAACGAAGTGGACTCAAAACCCCATATTAAACGCCTAAGAATACACCTGACTAGTAAGAATCTTAAAACCTATGGATTTATGTGTCCGAAAGAGAATCAAGCGTGTGTACAGCGGCATAAACACAGCAGTGATAGGATTGGTGAGGTTCGGTAAGCAAATGCAGACCCTTTGAAGTCATATTGCATGGTACCCATTCCATGGGTCTCAACTCTCCAGGCTTAAGGGATTCTTCCTTCAGCTAAAACATGCATGTGGAACCCAGAGTATGATCCATCGTGTGATCGGGAAACGTGTTCAAATGTGTCTCAGTTTTCGTCCCCTGGTACTCGGGTGCAACATTCCAGACACTTTACTAACACTCTCCCCTCTTGGAGAGTCAGTGCCTTTAACCTCCTGTTTGGCCCAGTTTGCAATTTCTGCGGAAAATGAACAGGAATAGGGAGAACCAATGAGAGACTAGCTGGAGGTGTCTGGACGGGCAAATTTATCTCTCATTTCCCACCAGGAAGAGGAATTACCAAAGGCTCAGCGTGCCATGCCGGAACCACACTAGGGCCTGAAGCAATCCTGCGGTGTTGTGGCCAGCTCACAAGAAAGCGAGTTGAAGAAAGGAGCTCAGGGACACTGTAATTCACAAACCTGCAGAGTTATAAATGACAGCTATCATCCGAAAATATATTGAAGTAAGGCTGCCAAGAGGACTTGAAAGCGGGGCAGAATTGCAGGAAACCGATTTCAGGAGGTTGACTGGAATTGCATGTAAAGCACAGGAAAAGAGGCAGAACGTCCACAATGATGCACTTGGCCAAAAAGGGCGTATGCGTTTTTTCCTGAATATATTCAGGAAAAAACGCATACGCCCTTTTTGGCCAACCAAGGAAGCTTGCAAAGGAAATCTGCACTACAATGAAGTCTCACTGCCCCCCGGTCAAAAGGGCCATCTGAAAAAAGTGTACAATCCAGAAAGGCAGGACAGGCCATGGAGAACTGGGAGCCTTGCTATGCTGATGGGCGGGATGTAAATTGCCAACAGCCACTCTGGAGAAGTGAACGGTGTTTCCTGAAACATCTAAAAAACAAAGCAACAGAACCTAGGGCACTTCCACTTATGGTCCTATAGCTTAGGGAAATTAAAATCAAAAAGACACAGCCACCCCAAATTTTGGGATGGCTCTGTTTACAAGAACCTCGTTTACGGTACAAGTTCAATATCACAGAAAGCGAAAAATGGATAAAGAAGTTGTGCTACTTACGTACAATGCAATATCACTCAGCAATGAAATCTATGTCATCAGGCCCGTAGCAGCATAATGAGTGGATTCAGGTATGATGATTCTAAGTGAAATAAGTCACAGAGAAAAAGAAACATCATAAGATATCACTACTACACGGAATGTAAACTTGGCTACACAGGAACTGAATTACAAAACAGAACAGGGTCTCAAATGTAGAAAACCAACTTATGCTTGCTTAAGGGGAAAGGTGAGTTGGGTTGCTGCATAAAACCAGAGATTGAAATTAGCACAGATACCGTTCCATAAGCCAAATATGTAATAGACAAGAGCTACTCCTTGCCCAACGAAGTGGACTCAACACCCCATATTAAACGCCTAAGAATATACCTGACTAGTAAGAATCTTAAAACCTATGGATTTATATGTCTCTGAAAGAGAATCAAGCGTGTGTACAGCGGCATAAATGCAGCAGTGATAGGATTGGTGAGGTTCGGTGAGCAAATGCAGACCCCTTGAAGTCATATTGCATGGTATCCATTCCATGGGTCTCAACTCTCCAGGCTTAAGGGATTCTTCCTTCAGCTAAAACATGCATGTGGAACCCAGAGTATGATCCACCGTGTGATCGGGAAATGTGTTCAAATGTGTCTCAGTTTTCGTCCCCTGGTACTCGGGTGCAACATTCCAGACACTTTACTAACACTCTCCCCTCTTGGAGAGTCAGTGCCTTTAACCTCCTGTTTGGCCCAGTTTGCAATTTCTGCGGAAAATGAACAGGAATAGGGAGAACCAATGAGAGACTAGCTGGAGGTGTCTGGACGGGCAAATTTATCTCTCATTTCCCACCAGGAAGAAGAATTAACCAAAGACTCAGCGTGCATTGCCGGAACCACACTAGGGCCTGAAGCAATCCTGCGGTGTTGCGGCCAGCTCACAAGAAAGCGAGTTGAAGAAAGGAGCTCAGGGACACTGTAATTCACAAACCTGCAGAGTTATAAATGACAGCTATCATCCGAAAATATATTGAAGTAAGGCTGCCAAGAGGACTTGAAAGCGGGGCAGAATTGCAGGAAACTGATTTCAGGAGGTTGACTGGAATTGCATGTAAAGCATAGGAAAAGAGGCAGAACGTCCACAATGATGCACTTGGCCAAAAAGGGCGTATGCGTTTTTCCTGAGTATATTCAAGAAAAAACGCATACACCCTTTTTGACCAACCAAGAAGCTTGCATGGAAATCTGCACTACAAAGAAGTCTCACTTCCCCCCGGGCAAAAGGGCCATCTGAAAAATGTGTAAAATCCAGAAAGGCACGACAGGCCATGGAGAACTGGGAGCCTTGTTATGCAGAATGGCGGGATGTAAATTGCCAACACCCACTCTGGAGAAGTGTATGGTGTTTCCTGAAACATCTCAAAAACAAAGCAACAGAGCCTAGAGCACTTCCACTTATGGTCCTATAGCTTAGGGAAATTAAAATCAAAAAGACACAGCCACCCCAAAGTTTGGGACGGCTCTGTTTACAAGAACCTCATTTACGGTACAAGTTCAATATCACAGAAAGCGAAAAATGGATAAAGAAGTTGTGGTACTTACGTACAATTCAATATCACTCAGCAATGAAATCTATGTCATCAGGCCCGTAGGAGCATAATGAGTGGATTCATGTACGATGATTCTAAGTGAAATAAGTCACACAGAAAAAGAAACATCATAAGATATCACTACTACACGGAATGTAAACTTGGCTACACAGGAACTGAATTACAAAACAGAACAGGGTCTCAAATGTAGGAAACCAACTTATGCTTGCTTAAGGGGAAAGGTGAGTTGGGGTGCTGCATAAAACCAGAGATTGAAATTAGCACAGATACCGTTCCATAAGCCAAATATGTAATAGACAAGAGCTACTCCTTGCTCAACGAAGTGGACTCAAGACGCCATATTACACGCCTAAGAATATACCTGACTAGTAAGAATCTTAAAACCTATGGATTTATATGTCTCCGAAAGAGAATCAAGCGTTTGTACAGCGGCATAAACAGAGCAGTGATAGGATTGGTGAGGTTCGGTGAGCAAATGCAGACCCTTTGAAGTCATATTGCGTGGTACCCATTCCATGGTTCTCAACTCTCCAGGTTTAAGGGATTCTTCCTTCAGCTAAAACATGCATGTCTAACCCAGAGTATGATCCACCGTGTGATTGGGAAATGTGTTCAAATGTGTCTCAGTTTTCGTCCCCTGGTACTCGGGTGCAACATTCCAGACGCTTTACTAACACTCTCCCCACTTGGAGAGTCAATGCCTTTAACCTCCTGTTTGGCCCAGTTTGCAATTTCTGCGTAAGATGAACAGGAATAGAAAGAACCAATGAGAGACCAGCTGGAGGTGTCTGGACGGGCAAATTTAATTCTCATTTCCACCAGGAACAGGAATTAACCAAAGGCTCAGTGTGCCGTGCCGGAACCACACTAGGGCCTGAAGCAATCCTGCGGTGTTGCGGCCAGCTCACAAGAAAGCGAGTTGAAGAAAGGAGCTCAGGGGCACTGTCATTCACAAAGCTGCAGAGTTATAAATGACAGCTATCGTCCAAAAATATATTGAAGTAAGGCTGCCAAGAGGACTTGAAAGCGGGGCAGATTTGCAGGAAATCGATTTCAGGAGGTAGACTGGAATTGCACGTAAAGCATACGAAAAGAGGCAGAACGTCCACAATGATGCACTTGGCCAAAAAGGGCGTATGCGTTTTTTCCTGAATATATTCAGGAAAAAACGTATACGCCCTTTTTGGCCAACCAAGCAAGCTTGCAAAGGTAATCTGCACTACAATGAAGTCTCACTGCCCCCGTGTCAAAAGGGCCATCTGAAAAAAGTGTAAAATCCAGAAAGGCAGGACAGGCCATGGAGAACTGGGAGCCTTGTTATGCTGATGGGCGGGATGTAAATTGCCAACAGCCACTCTGGAGAAGTGTATGGTGTTTCCTGAAACATCTACAAAACAAAGCAACAGAGCCTAGGGCACTTCCACTTATGGTCCTATAGCTTAGGGAAATTAAAATCAAAAAGACACAGCCACCCCAAAGTTTGGGAAGGCTCTGTTTACAAGAACCTCGTTTACGGTACAAGTTCAATATCACAGAAAGCGAAAAATGGATAAAGAAGTTGTGCTACTTACGTACAATGCAATATCACTCAGCAATGAAATCTATGTCATCAGGCCCGTAGCAGCATAATGAGTGGATTCAGGTATGATGATTCTAAGTGAAATAAGTCACAGAGAAAAAGAAACATCATAAGATATCACTACTACACGGAATGTAAACTTGGCTACACAGGAACTGAATTACAAAACAGAACAGGTTCTCAAATGTAGAAAACCAACTTATGCTTGCTTAAGGGGAAAGGTGAGTTGGGTTGCTGCATAAAACCAGAGATTGAAATTAGCACAGATACCGTTCCATAAGCCAAATATGTGATAGACAAGAGCTACTCCTTGCCCAACGAAGTGGACTCAACACCCCATATTAAACGCCTAAGAATATACCTGACTAGTAAGAATCTTAAAACCTATGGATTTATATGTCTCTGAAAGAGAATCAAGCGTGTGTACAGCGGCATAAATGCAGCAGTGATAGGATTGGTGAGGTTCGGTGAGCAAATGCAGACCCCTTGAAGTCATATTGCATGGTACCCATTCCATGGGTCTCAACTCTCCAGGCTTAAGGGATTCTTCCTTCAGCTAAAACATGCATGTGGAACCCAGAGTATGATCCACCGTGTGATCGGGAAACGTGTTCAAATGTGTCTCAGTTTTCGTCCCCTGGTACTCGGGTGCAACATTCCAGACACTTTACTAACACTCTCCCCTCTTGGAGAGTCAGTGCCTTTAACCTCCTGTTTGGCCCAGTTTGCAATTTCTGCGGAAAATGAACAGGAAATGGGAGAACCAATGAGAGACTAGCTGGAGGTGTCTGGACGGGCAAATTTATCTCTCATTTCCCACCAGGAAGAAGAATTAACCAAAGACTCAGCGTGCATTGCCGGAACCACACTAGGGCCTGAAGCAATCCTGCGGTGTTGCGGCCAGCTCACAAGAAAGCGAGTTGAAGAAAGGAGCTCAGGGACACTGTAATTCACAAACCTGCAGAGTTATAAATGACAGCTATCATCCGAAAATATATTGAAGTAAGGCTGCCAAGAGGACTTGAAAGCGGGGCAGAATTGCAGGAAACTGATTTCAGGAGGTTGACTGGAATTGCATGTAAAGCATAGGAAAAGAGGCAGAACGTCCACAATGATGCACTTGGCCAAAAAGGGCGTATGCGTTTTTTCCTGAGTATATTCAAGAAAAAACGCATACACCCTTTTTGACCAACCAAGAAGCTTGCATGGAAATCTGCACTACAAAGAAGTCTCACTTCCCCCCGGGCAAAAGGGCCATCTGAAAAATGTGTAAAATCCAGAAAGGCACGACAGGCCATGGAGAACTGGGAGCCTTGTTATGCAGATAGGCGGGATGTAAATTGCCAACACCCACTCTGGAGAAGTGTATGGTGTTTCCTGAAACATCTCAAAAACAAAGCAACAGAGCCTAGAGCACTTCCACTTATGGTCCTATAGCTTAGGGAAATTAAAATCAAAAAGACACAGCCACCCCAAAGTTTGGGACGGCTCTGTTTACAAGAACCTCATTTACGGTACAAGTTCAATATCACAGAAAGCGAAAAATGGATAAAGAAGTTGTGGTACTTACGTACAATTCAATATCACTCAGCAATGAAATCTATGTCATCAGGCCCGTAGGAGCATAATGAGTGGATTCATGTACGATGATTCTAAGTGAAATAAGTCACACAGAAAAAGAAACATCATAAGATATCACTACTACACGGAATGTAAACTTGGCTACACAGGAACTGAATTACAAAACAGAACAGGGTCTCAAATGTAGGAAACCAACTTATGCTTGCTTAAGGGGAAAGGTGAGTTGGGGTGCTGCATAAAACCAGAGATTGAAATTAGCACAGATACCGTTCCATAAGCCAAATATGTAATAGACAAGAGCTACTCCTTGCTCAACGAAGTGGACTCAAGACGCCATATTACACGCCTAAGAATATACCTGACTAGTAAGAATCTTAAAACCTATGGATTTATATGTCTCCGAAAGAGAATCAAGCGTTTGTACAGCGGCATAAACAGAGCAGTGATAGGATTGGTGAGGTTCGGTGAGCAAATGCAGACCCTTTGAAGTCATATTGCGTGGTACCCATTCCATGGTTCTCAACTCTCCAGGTTTAAGGGATTCTTCCTTCAGCTAAAACATGCATGTCTAACCCAGAGTATGATCCACCGTGTGATTGGGAAATGTGTTCAAATGTGTCTCAGTTTTCGTCCCCTGGTACTCGGGTGCAACATTCCAGACGCTTTACTAACACTCTCCCCACTTGGAGAGTCAATGCCTTTAACCTCCTGTTTGGCCCAGTTTGCAATTTCTGCGTAAGATGAACAGGAATAGAAAGAACCAATGAGAGACCAGCTGGAGGTGTCTGGACGGGCAAATTTAATTCTCATTTCCACCAGGAACAGGAATTAACCAAAGGCTCAGTGTGCCGTGCCGGAACCACACTAGGGCCTGAAGCAATCCTGCGGTGTTGCGGCCAGCTCACAAGAAAGCGAGTTGAAGAAAGGAGCTCAGGGGCACTGTCATTCACAAAGCTGCAGAGTTATAAATGACAGCTATCGTCCAAAAATATATTGAAGTAAGGCTGCCAAGAGGACTTGAAAGCGGGGCAGATTTGCAGGAAATCGATTTCAGGAGGTAGACTGGAATTGCACGTAAAGCATACGAAAAGAGGCAGAACGTCCACAATGATGCACTTGGCCAAAAAGGGCGTATGCGTTTTTTCCTGAATATATTCAGGAAAAAACGTATACGCCCTTTTTGGCCAACCAAGCAAGCTTGCAAAGGTAATCTGCACTACAATGAAGTCTCACTGCCCCCGGGTCAAAAGGGCCATCTGAAAAAAGTGTAAAATCCAGAAAGGCAGGACAGGCCATGGAGAACTGGGAGCCTTGTTATGCTGATGGGCGGGATGTAAATTGCCAACAGCCACTCTGGAGAAGTGTATGGTGTTTCCTGAAACATCTACAAAACAAAGCAACAGAGCCTAGGGCACTTCCACTTATGGTCCTATAGCTTATGGAAATTAAAATCAAAAAGACACAGCCACCCCAAAGTTTGGGAAGGCTCTGTTTACAAGAACCTCGTTTACGATACAAGTTCAATATCACAGAAAGCGAAAAATGGATAAAGAAGTTGTGGTACTTACGTACAATGCAATATCACTCAGTCATGAAATCTATGTCATCAGGCCCGTAGCAGCATAATGAGTGGATTCAGGTACGATGATTCTAAGTGAAATAAGTCACACAGAAAAAGAAACATCATAAGATTTCACTACTACACGGAATGTAAACTTGACTACACAGGAACTGAATTACAAAACAGAACAGGGTCTCAAATGTAGAAAACCAACTTATGCTTGCTTAAACGGAAAGGTGAGATGGGGTGCTGCATAAAACCAGAGATTGAAATTAGCACAGATACTGTTCCATAAGCCAAATATGTAATAGACAAGAGCTACTCCTTGCTCAACGAAGTGGACTCAACACCCCATATTAAACGCATAACAATATACCTGACTACTAAGAATCTTAAAACCTATGGATTTATATGTCTCCGAAAGAGAATCAAACGTGTGTACAGCGACATAAACGCAGCAGTGATAGAATTGGTGAGGTTCGGTGAGCAAACGCAGACACTTTGAAGTCATATTGCATGGTACCCATTCCATGGGTCTCAAATCTCCAGGTTTAAGGGATTCTTCCTTCAGCTAAAACATGCATGTGGAATCCAGAGTATGATCCACCGTGTGATCGGGAAACGTGTTCAAATGTGTCTCAGTTTTCGCCCCCTGGTACTCGGGTGCAACATTCCAGACACTTTACTAACACTCTCCCCACTTGGAGAGTCAGAGCCTTAACCTCCTGTTTGGCCCAGTTTGCAATTTCTGCGGAAAATGAACAGGAATAGGGAGAACCAATGAGAGACTAGCTGGACGTGTCTGGACGGGCAAATTTAACTCTCATTTCCCACCAGGAAGAGGAATTAACCAAAGGCTCAGCGTGCCATGCCGGAACCACACTAGGGCCTGAAGCAATCCTGCGGTGTTTCGGCCAACTCACAAGTAAGCGAGTGGAAGAAAGGAGCTCAGGGGCACTGTAATTCACGAACATGCAGAGTTACAAATGACAGCTATCGTCCAAAAATATATTGAAGTAAGGCTGCCAAGAGGACTTGAAAGCGGGGCAGAATTGCAGGAAACCCATTTCAGGAGGTAGACTGGAATTGCATGTAAAGCATAGCAAAAGAGGCAGAACGTCCACAATGATGCACTTGGCCAAAAAGGGCGTATGCGTTTTTTCCTGAGTATATTCAAGAAAAAACGCATACACCCTTTTTGACCAACCAAGAAGCTTGCATGGAAATCTGCACTACAAAGAAGTCTCACTTCCCCCCGGGCAAAAGGGCCATCTGAAAAATGTGTAAAATCCAGAAAGGCACGACAGGCCATGGAGAACTGGGAGCCTTGTTATGCAGATAGGCGGGATGTAAATTGCCAACACCCACTCTGGAGAAGTGTATGGTGTTTCCTGAAACATCTCAAAAACAAAGCAACAGAGCCTAGAGCACTTCCACTTATGGTCCTATAGCTTAGGGAAATTAAAATCAAAAAGACACAGCCACCCCAAAGTTTGGGACGGCTCTGTTTACAAGAACCTCATTTACGGTACAAGTTCAATATCACAGAAAGCGAAAAATGGATAAAGAAGTTGTGGTACTTACGTACAATTCAATATCACTCAGCAATGAAATCTATGTCATCAGGCCCGTAGGAGCATAATGAGTGGATTCATGTACGATGATTCTAAGTGAAATAAGTCACACAGAAAAAGAAACATCATAAGATATCACTACAACACGGAATGTAAACTTGGCTACACAGGAACTGAATTACAAAACAGAACAGGGTCTCAAATGTAGAAAACCAACTTATGCTTGCTTAAGGGGAAAGGTGAGTTGGGGTGCTGCATAAAACCAGAGATTGAAATTAGCACAGATACCGTTCCATAAGCCAAATATGTAACAGACAAGAGCTACTCCTTCCTCAACGAAGTGGACTCAAAACTCCATGTTAAACGCCTAAGAATATACCTGACTAGTAAGAATCTTAAAACCTATGGATTTATATGTCTCCGAAAGAGAATCAAGCGTGTGTACAGCGGCATAAACACAGCAGTGATAGGATTGGTGAGGTTCGGTGAGCAAATGCAGACCCTTTGAAGGCATATTGCATGGTATCCATTCCATGGGTCTCAACTCTCCAGGTTTAAGGGATTGTTCCTTCAGCTAAAACATGCATGTGGAAACCAGAGTATTATCCATCGTGTGATTGGGAAAGGTGTTCAAATGTATCTCAGTTTTCGTCCCCTGTACTCGGGTGCAACATTCCAGAAGCTTTACTAACACTCTCCCCACTTGGAGAGTCAGTGCCTTTATCCTCCTGTTTGGCGCAGTTTGCAATTTCTGCGGAAGATGAACAGCAATAGGAAGAAACAATGAGAGACTAGCTGGAGGTGTCTGGACGGGCAAATTTAACTCTCATTTCCCACCATTAAGAGGAATTAACCAAAGGCTCAGCGTGCCGTGCCCGAACCACACTAGGGCCTGAAGCAATCCTGCGGTGTTGCGGCCAGCTCACAAGAAAGCGCGCTGAAGAAAGCAGCTCAGGGGCACTGTAATTCACAAACCTGCACAGTTATAAATGACAGCTATCGTCCAAAAATATATTCAAGTGAGGCTGCCAAGAGGACTTGAATGTGGGGCAGAATTGCAGTAAACCAATTTCAGAGGTAGACTGGAATTGCATTTAAAGCATAGAAAAAGAGGCAGAACGTCCACAATGATGCACTTGGCCAAAAAGGGCGTATGCGTTTTTTCCTGAATATATTCAGGAAAAAACGCATACGCCCTTTTTGGCCAACCAAGCAAGCTTGCAAAGGAAATCCTCTCTACAATGAAGTCTCACTTCCCTCTGGTCAAAAGGGCCATCTGAAAAAAGTGTAAAATCCAGAAAGGCAGGACAGGCCATGGAGAACTGGGAGCCTTGTTATGCTGATGGGCGGGATGTAAATTGCCAACAGCCACTCTGGAGAAGTGTATGGTGTTTCCTGAAACATCTAAAAAACAAAGCAACAGAGCCTAGGGCACTTCCACTTATGGTCCCATAGCTTAGGGAAATTAAAATCAAAAAGACACAGCCACCCCAAAGTTTGGGACGGCTCTGTTTACAAGAACCTCGTTTACGGTACAAGCTCAATATTGCAGATAGCGAAAAATGGATAAAGAAATTGTGGTACTTACGTACAATGCAATATCACTCAGCAATGAAATCTATGTCATCAGGCCCGTAGCAGCAAAATGAGTGGATTCAGGTACGATGATTCTAAGTGAAATAAGTCACACAGAAAAAGAAACATCATAAGATATCACTAATACACGGAATGTAAACTTGGCTACACAGGAACTGAATTACAAAACAGAACAGGGTCTCAAATGTAGAAAACCAACTTATGCTTGCTTAAGGGGAAAGGTGAGTTGGGGTGCTGCATAAAACCATAGATTGAAATTGTTCCATAAGCCAAATATGTAACAGACAAGAGCTACTCCTTGCTCAACGAAGTGGACTCAACACCCCATATTAAACGCCTAAGAATATACCTGACTAGTAAGAATCTTAAAACCTATGGATTTATATGTCTCCGAAAGAGAATCAAGCGTGTGTACAGCGGTATAAATGCAGCAGTGATAGGATTGGTGAGGTTCAGTGAGCAAATGCAGACCATTTGACGTCATATTGCATGGTACCCATTCCATGGGTCTCAACTCTTCAGGTTTAAGGGATTCTTCCTTCAGCTAAAACATGCATGTGGAACCGAAAGTATGATCCACCATGTGATCGGGAAACATTTTCAAATGTGTCTCAGTTTTCGTCCCTTGGTACTCGGGTGCAACATTCCAGAGGGTTTACTAACACTCTCCCCACTTGTAGAGTCAGTGCCTTTAACCTCCTGTTTTGCCCAGTTTGCAATATCGGCGGAAAATGAACAGGAACAGGGAGAACCAATGAGAGACTAGCTGGAGGTGTCTGGATGGGCAAATTTAACTCTCATTTCCCACAAGGAAGAGGAATTAACCAAAGGCTCAGCGTGCCATGCCGGAAACACTCTAGGGCCTTAACCAATCCTGCGGTGTTGCGGTCAGCTCACAAGAAAGCGAGTTGAAGAAAAGAGCTCAGGGGCACTGTCATTCACAAACCTGCAGAGTTATAAATGACAGCTATCGTCCAAAAATATATTGAAGTAAGGCTGCCAGGAGGACTTGAAAGCGGGCAGAATTACAGGAAACCGATTTCAGGAGGTAGACTGGAATTGCATGTAAAGAATAGGAAAAGAGGCAGAACGTCCACAATGATGCACTTGGCCAAAAAGGGCGTATGCGTTTTTTCCTGAATATATTCAGGAAAAAACGCATACGCCCTTCCTGGCCAACCAAGCAAGCTTGCAAAGGAAATCTGCACTACATTGAAGTCTCACTGCCCCCCAGTCAAAAGGGCCATCTGAAAAAAGTGTAAAATCCAGAAAGGCAGGACAGGCCATGGAGAACTGGGAGCCTTGTTATGCTGATGGGCGGGATGTAAATTGCCAAAAGCCACTCTGGAGAAGTGTATGGTGTTTCATGAAACATCTAAAAAACAAAGCAACAGAGCCTAGGGCAATTCCACTTATGGTCCTATAGCTTAGGGAAATTAAAATAAAAAAGACACAACTACCCCAAAGTTTGGGACGGCTCTGTTTACAAGAACCTCGTTTACAGTTCAAGTTCAATATCACAGAAAGCACAAAATGGATAAAGATGTTGTGGTACTTACGTACAATGCAATATCACTCAGCAATGAAATCTATGTCATCAGGCCCGTAGCAGCATAATGAGTGGATTCAGGTACGATGATTCTAAGTGAAATAAGTCACACAGAAAAAGAAACATCATAAGATATCACTACTACACGGAATGTAAACTTGGCTACACAGGAACTGAATTACAAAACAGAACAGGGTCTCAAATGTAGAAAACCAACTTATGTTTGCTTAAGGGGAAAGGTGAGTTGGGGTGCTGCATAAAAGCAGAGATTGAAATTAGCACAGATACCGTTCCATAAGCCAAATATGTAATAGACAAGAGCTACTCCTTGCTCAACGAAGTGGACTCAACACCCCATATTAAACGCCTAAGAATATACCTGACTAGTAAGAATCTTAAAAACTATAGATTTATATGTCTCCGAAAGAGAATCAAGCGTGTGTACAGTGGCATAAACGCAGCAGTGATAGGATTGGTGAGGTTCGGTGAGCAAATGCAGACCCTTTGAAGTCATATTGCATGGTACCCATTCCATGGGTCTCAACTCTCCAGGTTTAAGGGATTCTTCCTTCAGCTAAAACATGCATGTGGAACCCAGAGTATGATCCACCGTGTGATCAGGAAACGTGTTCAAATGTGTCTCAGTTTTCCTCCCCTGGTTCTCGGGTGCAACATTCCAGACGCTTTACTAACACTCTCCCCACTTGGAGAGTCAGTGCCTTTAACCTCCTGTTTGGCCCAGTTTGCAATTTCTTCGGAAGATGAACAGGAATAAGGAGAAGCAATGGGAGACTATCTGTAGGTGTCTGGACGGGCAAATTTAACTCTCATTTCCCACCAGGAAGACGAATGAACCAAAGGCTCCGCGTGCCGTCCTGGAACTAGATTAGGGCCTGAAGAGATCCTGCGGTTTTGCGGCCAGCTCACAAGAAAGCGAATTGAAGAAAGGAGCTCAGGGGCACTGTAATTCACAAACCTGCAGAGTTATAAATGACAGCTGTCATCCAAAATTATACTGAAGTAAGGCTGCGAAGAGGACTTGAATGCGGGGCAGAATTGTTGGAAACCGATTTCAGAATGTACACGGGATTCGCTCTTAAAGCATAGGAAAAGAGACAGAACTTGGAAGATAATGCACTTGGCAAAAAAGGGCATATGTGTTTTATCCAGAGCTCTCATAACTGAGGGGAGGAGATTCCCAGCAGGCTCCAACTGCCACCTGAGGGCTCACATTGCCAAGGCAATGTGAGCAAGCCAGGAAGGAGTTACCTCACAGCAGAGGTTCCACCTCACAGAAGGGTGAGAAACCCAGCCAACATCAGACTCTCACCAGAGGGCCCACATCACCAAGTGGATGGGAAACAGGCAGGAGTGTCTTCACACCAGTGGGGCCACATCATCGAAAGGTGAGGTACTCAGCACATGTGTCCTCAAACCAGAGGACCCACATCACCAAGGGCCTCGGAGTGAGGCAGGCAGGAGTAGCCTCACAACACTGGGCCCATAGAATAAAAAAGTGAGGAATCCAGCAGTTGGAACCTCCCAGCAGGCGGCCCAGAGCACCGAGGCTATGGGATCCAGGCCACAGTGAACTCACAGAAGAGGGCCCATGTCATGAAACTGAGCAACCCAGCCATTGGGACCTCAGAGCAGGAGGCCCACATCCCCATGGGGATATAAATCTGGTAGGAGTGTCCTCGCATCACTGAGAACGTATCAGAAAATTTTGGTCGACCAGCAGTTAGGGCCTGATGCCAGAGGACCCTCATCACCAAGGGAAGGAGGCTCCCAGCAGGTTCCAACTGCCACCAGAGGGCTGACGTCGCCAAGGCGATGTGTGCCAACCAGGCACGAATGACCTCACAGCAGAGGGCCCACCTCAGAGAAGTGTGACGAACCCAGTCAGGATCAGACTCGCAGCAGAGGGCGCACATCATCAAATGGATTTGAACCAGGCAGGAGTGTCCTCACATGAGTAGGGCCACATCATCTAAAGGTGAGGAACCCAGAACATGTGGCTTCAAACCATAGGACACCCATCTCCAAGGGACTGGGAGTGAGGCAGGCAGGAGGAGCCTCATAACAGAGGGCCCAAAAATAAGAAAGGTGAGGAATCCAGCAGTTGGAACCTCCCAGCAGGCGGCCCAGAGCACAGAGGCTAGGGGATCCAGGCCGGAGTGAACTAACACCAGACAGCCCACATCATGAAACTGTGAGCAACCCAGACATTGGGACCTCAGAGCAGGAGGCCCACATCCCCATGGTGATGGGAACATGACAGGAGTGTCCTGGCATCACTGGGCTCACATCAGAAAACGTGGGGTGCTCAGAAGTTAGGGCCTGACGCTAGAGGGCACTCATCACCGAGAGGAGGAGGCTCCCAGCAGGCTCCAGCTGCCACCAGAGGGCCAACGTCGCCAAGGCGATGTGTGCCAGCCTGGCAGGAGTGACCTCACAGCAGAGGGCTCACCTCACAGAAGGGTGAGGAACACAGCCAGGATCAGACTCTCACCAGAGGGCCCACATCACCAAGGGGATGGGAACCAGGCAGGAGTGTCCCCACACCAGTGGGACAACATCATCGAAAGGTGAGGATCCCAGCACATGTGTCCTCAAACCAGAGGAACCACATCACCAAGGCGTTCGGAATGAGGCTGGCAGGACCGGCCTCACAACACAGGGTCCATAGAATATAAAAGTTGAGGAATCCAGCAGTTGGAACCTCCCAGCAAGTGGCCCAGAGCACCGAGGCTATGGGATCCAGGCCGCAGTGAACTCACAGCAGAGGGCCCACATCATGAACCTGTGAGCAGCCCAGCCTTTGGGACTTCAGAACAGAAGGCCCACATCCGCATTGGGATGGGAACCTGGCAGGAGTGGCTTCGCACCACTTAGCACATATCAGAAAATGTTAGGAACCCAGCACTTAGGGCCTGACGCCAGGGGGCCCTCATAACTGAGGGGAGGAGACTCCCAGCAGGTTCCAACTGCCAACAGAGGGCCCACGTCTACAAGCTGGCATGCGCCAGCCAGGCAGTAGTGACCTCACAGCAGAGGGCCTACCTCACAGAACGTTGAGGAACCCAGCCAGGATTAGACTCTCGCCAGAGGGCCCACCTCACCAAGGGGATGGGAACCAGGCAGGAGTGTCCTCACACAAGTGGGGCCACATCATCGAAAGGTGAAGAACACAGCACATGTGGCCTCAAGCCATAGGACAGTCATCACCAAGGGGCTGGCAGTGAGGCAGGCAGGAGGAGCCTCACAACAGAGGGCACATAGAATAAAATGTTGAGGAATCCAGCAGTTGGAACCTCCCAGCAGGCAGCTCAGAGCACCGATGATAAGGGATCCTTGCCGGAGTGAACTCACAGCAGAGGGCCCACATCATGGTACTGTGAGCAAGCCACCCGTTTTGACCTCAGAGCAGAAGGCCCATATCCCCATGGGGATGGGAACATGGCAAGAGTGTCCTCACTCACTTGGCACACATCAGAAAATGTGGGGAGCCCAGCAGTTATGGCCTAAGGCAAGAGGGCCCTCATCACCGAGGGGAGGAGGATTCCAAAACACTGCAACTGCCACCAGAGGGCCCACGTCGCCAAGGTGACGTGTGCCAGACAGGCATGATTGACCTCACAGCAGAGGGCCCACCTCACAGAAGGGTGAGGAACCCAGCCACGATCAGACTCTCACCTGAGGGCCCACATCAGCAAGGGGATGGGAACCAGTCAGGACTGTCTTCCCTCCAGTGGGGCCACATCATCGAAAGGTGCAGAACCCAGCACATGTGGCCTCAAATCAGAGGACACATATCACAAAGGGAATGGGAGTGAGGCAGGCAGGAGTAGCCTAAAAACAGAGGGCCCAAAGAATAAGAAAGGTGAGGAATCCAGCAGTTGGAACTTCCCAGCAGGCGGCCGAGAGCACAGAAGCTATGGGATGCAGGCAGGAGTGAACTAACAGCAGAGAGCCCACATCATGAAACTGTGAGCAACCCAGGCGATGGGACCTCAGAGCAGAAGGCCCACATCCCAATGGGGATGTGAACCTGGCTGGAGTGTCCTCGCACTACTGGGCGCACATCACAAAATGTGGGGAGCCCAGCAGTTAGGGCCTGACGCCAGAGGGCCCTCATCACCGAGGGGAGGAGGCTCCCAGCAGGCTCCAAGTGCCACCAGAGGGCTCATGTCCACAAGGCGAGGTGAGCAAGCCAGGCAGGAGTGACCTCACAGCAGACGGCCCACCTCACAGATGGGTGAGGAACCCAGCCAGGATCAGACTCTCAACAGAGGGCCCACATCACCAAGGGGATGTGAACCAGGCAGGAGTCTCCTAAGACCATTGGTCCCACATCATCGAAAGGTGACGAACCCAGCACATGTGGCCTCAAACCAGAGGACACACATCAAGAAGGGGCTGGGAGTGAGGCAGGCAGGAGGATCCTCACAACAGAGGGCCCAAAAAATTTAAAAAGTGAGGAATCCAGCAGTTGGAACCTCTCAGCAGGTGGCCAAGAGCACAGAGGCTATGGGATCCAGGCCTCTGTGAACTAACACCAGAGAGCCCACATCATGAAAATGTGAACAACCCAGCCGTTGGGACCTCAGAGCAGAAGGCCCACATCCCCATGGAGATGGGATCCTAAGAGGAGTGCCCAAGCATCATTGGGCTCACTAAGAAAAGTTGGTGAGCCCAGCAGTTAGGGCCTGACCCAAGAGGGCCCTCATCACCGGTGGGAGGAGATTCCCAGCACGTTCCAACTGCCACCACACGGCTGACTTCACCAAGGCAATGTGTGCCAGCCATGCAGGAGTGACCTATCAGCAGAGGGTCTCCCTCACAGAAGTGTGAGGAACACAGCCAGGAACAGACTCTCACCAGGGCGTCCACATAACCACGTGGATGAGAACCAGGCAGGAGTGTCCTCACACTAGTGGGGCCACATCATCGAAAGTTGAGGAACCCAGCAAAGGTGGCCACAAACCAGAGGACCGACATCACCAAGGGGTTGAGAGTGAGGTAGGTGTCTTGACGGGCATATTTAACACTCATTTCCCACCAGGAAGAGGAATTAACCAATGGCTCAGTGTGCCCTTCCAGAAGCAGATTAGGGCCTGAAGCAGTCTTGCGGGTTTGCGGCCAGCTCACAAGAAAGCGAGTTGAAGAAAGGAGCTCAGGGGCCCTGTAATTCACAAACCTGCAGAGTTATACATGACAGATAACGTCCAAAAATATATTGAAGTAAGGCTGCGAAGAGGACTTGAAAGCGGGGCAGAATTTCAGGAAACCGATTTCAGGAGGTAGACTGGATTTGCCTTTAAAGCATAGGAAAAGAGGCAGAACATCGACAATGATGCACTTGGCAAAAAAGGGCGTATGAGTTTGTTCCTGAATATACTCAGGAAAAAACACATACGCCCTTTTTGGCAAACCAAGCAAGCTTGCAATGGAAATCCGAACTACTATGAAGTGTCACTTCCCCCCGGTCTAAAGGGCCATCTGAAAAAAGTGTAAAATCCAGAAAGGCAAGACAGGCCATGGGGAAAAAGGAGCCTTGTTATGCTGATGGGCGGGATGTAAATTGCCAACAGCCACTCTGGAGAAGTGTATGGTGTTTCCTGATACATCTGAAAAACAAAGCAACAGAGTCTAGGGCATTTCCACTTATGGTCCTATAGCTTAGAGAAATTAAAATCAAAAAGACACAGCCACCCCAAAATTTGGGACGGCTCTGTTTACAGGAACCTCTTCTACGTTTCAAGTTAAACATCCCAGAGAACAAATAATTGATAAAGAAGTTGTGGTACTTACGTACAACAGAATACCACTCAGCAATGAAATCTGTGTCACCAGGCCTGTACCAGCATAATGAGTGGATTGAGGCACGATGATTCTAAGTGAAATAAGTCACACAGAAAAAGAAACATCATAAGGTATCATTAATGCACGGAATGTATACTTGGCTACACATGAACTGAATTACAAAACAGAACAGGGTCTCAAGTTTAGAAAACCAACTTATGCTTGCTTAAGGGGAAAGGTGAGTTGGGGTACTGCATAAAACCAGAGTTTGAAATTAGCACAGATACCGTTCCATAAGCCAAATATGTAATAGACAAGACCTACCCCTTGCTCAACGAAATGGACTCAACAATGAGGTATCACCTCACACCTGTTAGAATGGGCATCATCTGAAAATCTACAAACAACAAATGCTGGAAAGGGTGTGGAGAAAAGGAACCCTCTTCCACTATTGTTGGGAATATAAATTGATACAGTCACTATGGAGAACAATATGGAGTTTCTTAAGAAACTAATAATAGAATTACCATATGATACAGCAATCCCACTACTGGACATATACCCAGACAAAACCATAAATCAAAAAGAGACATTCACCGCAATGTTCATTGCATCACTATTTACAATATGGAGGTAATGGAAGCAACCTAAATGCCCACAGACAGACGAATGCATAAAGATGTGGTACATATATAAAATGGAATATTACTAAGCCATGAAAGGAATGAAATTGGGTCATTTGTAGAGACGTCGATGGATCTAGAGACTGTCATACAGAGTGAAGTAAGTCAGAAAGAGAAAAACAAATCTTGTATATTCATGCATATATGTGAAACCTAGAAAAACTGTACAGATTAACCGTTTTGCAAGGCATAAATAGAGCAACAGATGTAGCCAACAAACGTATGGACAACAAGGGGGGAAAGCTCTTGGGGGGGTGGTGGTGGGAGGAGTTGAGAGATTGGGATTGGCATGTAAACATTTATATGTATAAAATAGATAACCAATAAGAACCTGCTGTATAAAAATATAAAATAAAATTCAAAATTAAAAAGAAATAAAATTTAACAAACAAAACAGAAAAAACAATTATTCCCTTCACATACATGTATTTATATGAATAAATTATTTCCATGCTTATATCTGTAAATACAAAAAAGAGGAATAAAATCTACCTTGAACCAAAAACGAAAAAGAGAAAAAAAGAACAGAACCCACCAGTTACTCAGAGGAAAACCGTATCAGGGCACTTGCTCCAGTTGTAAACAATTCTGAAGTTGGTCAGTGGTGGGGAATCGTCTCCCATTCAGCCAGCAGCCCCCACACAACAAGCGTCCTCATTGCAAAGCTGGGGCACTGTGCTGTGGCATCTGTGAGTTAACGTGAGCTGAGCCCCAGGCCAGTTGCTGCTGAACTGTTCCCACCCTTCCCAGGTAAAACAGCTGAATATATACAAGGACTTGAAAGCCTAGAGGAAGTGCCATGGAGCCACACGAGTGACAGCATGCCAGCTGCCTTGGTGTCTGCAGGCCAGCCAGGATGGCCCTGGCCCTGGGTGCTCTTCTGGAAGATTTCCATTTCCCTGCCTGAGATACCCGTCCTGTCCCTGCCCCCACTGCTTTTTTCCTTCCTCACCTCTGCCCAGGGAGAAATTCCAGCAGCAGGTATGGGTGACACATCCTCTTCTTTAGCAGGTGGCAGCCTGGCAACTGCTGCAGAAAGTCCAGCAGAGCCCCACTCACACTGGGCCACCCACAAAGCCGTGGCCTCTCACTCCCTCCCACCAGCCCAGCCCCGAGACTGCTGACAGGGCAGAGAAAATGGCGTCAGGCACAGCTGCAGGGGCTCTTGCTGCCTGGAGTGGTATTTATATTGATCTCAACCCAGGCACACCTGGGGAGGGCTGGCCGGCACGGTAAGGCTGCCCAGGTCAGCCAATCATCACCCCTCAGGGGCTCACAGTTGCAGAAAATGGAACTTGCTGAACCGGCCAGGTCCAAGGAACAGGTGTGGGCTCCTGAGAGTCAGGATAGACAAGGGGCTGCAGCTTTGGCTTGTTTTCTAATCATTTTATCTGGCCCATGAGTGGGAGACAACTTCAAGAAAACCCTCTCCTAATGAGAGGAACCCAGGAGTCAGGGAGAGGAGGGGTGGGTGGTGGTTGGAGACAGAGGCCTGGTGCCCTGGGTGCAGTGGAAGTCTCTGGAAGTCCAGGTGGAGGGAGGCCACACAGAGTGATGCCCAGGGTCACAGACCTGTTGGAGCTGCTGTTTGTTAGTTCAAGTCCTGCTCTGACGTGCTCTGTGTCAGCTTTGAGCGACAGGTGAGCTGGGGGTGCTCTTCAATGAGGGCTATGTGCACTGTTCCTGTGTGCCCAGCCCTGCCACGGTACCTGCAAGGGTAGCTCTGTATCCTGGGAGAGGCCTGACCACGAGAGCCCCGTGGGCTGGGTTGGGGGTGGGGTACCTGCCCAGGAGAGCTCCATATCCTGGGATTGGCCTGACCACGAGAGCCACATGGGCTGCTGGGGACCTGGTAAAAGATGTCAGGACAGTCAGTGAAGCCACCGAGGATATACCTCCAGTTGCTCCTAATTCCTACACCCTGCTGGTCATTCTACCAACCACCAGGACATGGTATTCTGTATTAGTCTTCAATGATGCCTTCTTTTGTATTCCATTAGTCCCAGAGTCACAAGAAATTTTGGCTTGTGAGTGGCAGGACTCAACATACAACTAAAACAATACTTCCGGGCCGTCTTGCCCCAAGGGTTCAAAAATTCCCCCACCATCTTTGGGGAAAGCTTAGCTAAAGACCGAAAAGTTCTACCTCTGGAAAAGGAAACCCTCCTTCAATATGCAGACGACATTCTGATCGCCAGCCCTACTAAGGAGGCCTCTGAACTACCAAGCCAATAAAGGATAGAAGTTGTCCAAGAAAAAGCTCAAATATCACAGACTGCAGTGACCTGCCTGGGCTTCATTCTCACACAAGGTCAGAGAAGCCCATCCCAGGAAAGGGAAGAAACCATTTGCAGCCTTACCCCTTTCTAAAACTAGAAGACAGCTTAGGGGTTCCTGGGGAGGCCAGGGTTTGCTGCTTCTGGATCCCTAACTACAGTCTACTAGCTGGGCCTCTATATGAAACACTGAAAGGAAAAGATGATGATCCTTTTGAACAGAATCCAGAAGTGGCCTTTCAAGAATGGAAAGAGCAGTCAATTCAGACCCTTGCCCTGGAACTCCCTAATTGAGCTAAACCCTTTGACCTTTCCATTCCCGGTGAAAGGTGAATCGCCATTGGAGAATTAGTGCAAAAACTGGGACCACTTGAAATGGAACAACGCAAGAATGCCATCCAGGTAGGATAAACTACAGTCACCAAGGGGCTTGGCCCACTGCCACATCTGGCCAAGATACTGGCGGTATCTAAAAACCTGGAAATCAACAGCCCAAAAGGCCACCTCCCTCCTAAGGGAAAAGGACCCCACGTGGTGATCCTAATCACCAACCATGCCCTGAAGTTGCAGGGTTCGCTCCGTGGGCACACCGACCTCGAGTGAGGAGGCCCTCCAACTCCAACATCCAGAGAGATAACCGGGGGCAACAGGGCACCATGACGACTCGTGTGAACATCACTTGACCTGGAGTTTCTCTCATAAAACAACAATATTGTGTCCCGAAGGAGTAGACTACTGCTTGCAGGACTTACTGCACCCGGAGGGGAGCTAATAATCTTGGCGGGGGAACCGTATATCACACTGTCACCATAGAAAAGCCTACAGACACCGTGATGATGGTGGCCAATAAGACTGGCTGGACTCCTGTTTACTTCAAAAGGCTGTTGACTCAGTGGCCATCATGGTCCTTGATCACCACTGACCCTGGACTGTCTGGGAGTTGAGCGGGCAGGGCTCTGCCACCTGGTGCTGTTTTTACGTTAATTCAGGAGCCTAATTGAAGAAAGAGCAGACTACTGGTCAGAGCATCTAGGCTGGCAGAAACGGTCAGCCTAAGGTGGCCGAACAAATGTGGGGCGGGGTGAAACCGGCCCCCACAGCGTCTCTGCACATCTCTTTCCTGGACGCTTAAAGGTCATTAGAATCTATAACACTTCCAATGCTGGTGCTCAGGCGGACGAGCAGGGAGGCAGGGGTCCTGGGGCCAATCAACGTCACCTGGAGGCTGCTGGGGAGAAGTTCTGACCCTCGTCCCCTGGTATGAGGGCTCCCAACTCAGCACTCAGCAGTTACAGAAGAAGGGTCTGCACCCTCAGCACTCCAAGAATGAGGAACGGGACAAAAGACAGAGGAGGGGTTTGTCCCCAGCAAAGCCCATTAAAAATCCCTGGGAGATAAAAATAGAATCTGGGCAATAAAGTCAAGTCTGACCTTTTTTATCCTTTGTGCTTTGTCTAATTTCACGTGCTCCTAGGGTCCCGCATGCAGAGGTTCCACACCCGGTACTTCAGACCAGATTTCCTAGTGCAGAATGGCTGGGTCGACACCTCAGCTCCTGGGGCCCAGTGCAGACTCCGAGATATAGAGCCTGAGCTGCAGCCAACCCGGCCCTCGAGAGCTCCGCCCCCTCCCTCCCACTGACTCTGACAGGATCTCTACACAGCAGCCCAGCCCACAGCCCACGGGGTAGTGCATGCTCTCACCTCTCCATTCTGTGATCAAAATATAAAGTTTCCTTTGCTTGTGAACCAAACTCAGTCTCGATCTGTTGACCCCAATGACAGTGGGCAGGGGGACACTTGTTGGGGTCCACTCTGGAGGATCAGTAACAGAAATTGAGACTATTGTAACTTCAATGAACAGATGTGTGAGCCAAACTGTAGTTAACATAGAACAGTTTATAAGGCTCGGGTAAAATAAGATGTTTCTAACACTTCCATTTGATATTTCCATCACTTTATTATAAGCAAGTCCAGTGAAAAGGTTTGTCTTATTTGTCAGGTCAATATTAGAGAAATGAAGTGATTTCTTTCCAAGGATGTACATCTAATAATCTTGGTTAAAGCTTCCATCTTGTTTTAAATGCTTTTCCATTGAAAATGATACCTCTCTTTCAGCTCCCCCATTTCTGAGAAGTATAAAATCTTATAATTTATTATTACCAAAGGGGAAAGGTGGGAGGAGGGATAAATTAACAGTTTGGAATTAACACATACACACTGCTATGTATAAAATAGATCATCAACAAGGAACTACTGTATAGCACAGGGAACTACATTCAATATTTTGCAATAACCTATAAGGGGAAATAATCGGAAAAAGAATAGATATTTTTATTGACATCATCTATCAATGACAGTTAAAGTGTAACCTAAGGGAAGCCGGTGGTGAGTGCTTCTGACTCTGAAAACTTCAATCATCTAAAGTTTGGACTCTGCCTACTTCCCAAGGCCCTTAATGAACATATGTGTAGCCGTAGCTTAAAAAACTCCCCAGTTTGGGTTTCGGGGAGACACTGATTTTGAAAAAGCCCTGGTGTTCTCCTTACATGAATGGGACTCTTCCTACTGCTAAAACATGTCTGTCACACCCAGAGGATGGTATACCGTCTGATTGGGAAGAGTTTGGAAAAGGCATCTCATCTCCTCATCTCCTGGTGCTCGGGTTCACCCCTCCAGCGTCTTTACTAACAGTCTCCCCACTTGGAGATGTCAGCACTGTCAACATCCCGTTGCGTACAGTTTGGAATTTGTCCAGAGGATGAAGCGGAAGGATGAGGAACAATGAGAGACAAGTCCTAGGTGTTCAGACAGGCACATGTCACTCTAATTTCCAATCAGGAAGACGAATTGACCAAAGGCTAGGGTTGCCCATGGAAACAGTATAGGGCTTGAGGAAATCCCACTGCTTTGTGGCCAGTTCCCATAAACACAAGTTGAACAATGGAACTCAGGGGCAGTAAAATTCACGAAACTGCAGAGTTGAAAATATCTGTCACTGAAAAATGTCTTGAGGAAAGTCAGAGAAAAGGATTGGTAAGCAAGGGAGAATGGCAGGAAAGGGATTTGAGGAGGTAGAAAGGACTCGCCATTAAGCACAAGAAAAGGGGCTGAACATTGCCAACATTGCAGTTGGCCAAAAAGGCTGTATGCGTTTTTTTCTGTGTATATTCAAGAAAAGGGCATACACTTTTTTAGCCAACCAAACAGGTGGGCACTGGAAATCAATACTACAAAAGATATCACTTCGCATCAGTCAGAAGAGCCATCCTCATAAAGTGTAAACACCAGAAATGCAGGACAGGGCAAGGAGAAGAGGGAGCCCTGTGAGGCTTATAGTGGAAATGTATATTGCCAACGGCCATTCTGGAGAAGTGTATTTTGTTTACTAAAGCATCTAAAAAATGAGCTACAGAGCATAGGGCACTTGCACTCATGGGTGTATATCTTGGGAAAAACAAAAATCGAGAGGACACAGGCACCCCAATGTTTACTGCCTCTCTGTTTAAAAGATCCTCGACTAGGATAGAACTTAAATGTCTCTGGAGGGAAAAAATGGATAGAGATGTGGTACTTATGTAGAGTGGAATATTACTCAGCCTGGAAATCAATGAAATATGGCGAGTTGTAACAACTCCGGAGGAGTTACGTATGATCATTCTAAGTGACATAATTCAAAAAGAAAAAGGCACATATCATAAGATATCACTTAAAGGTGGAATACAAAATGACTACACATGCAATAAATTACAAAACAAAAACATAGTCAAATATGAAGAAAACACGCGTAAGGCTGCTAAACGGGAAAGGTGGGGAGGGGTGAGGCATCATCCAGGAGGTTGAAATTAGCAAAGATACCATTCCAAATACCAAACTGATAATCAACAAGGCCTACACGGTAGTTAAAAGAACTGCACTCAGCACACTCAAGTCACCGGAAAAGAACATCTATGACTGGTAAGAATCTGAAAAAGAATTTATTGATGTCTCTCTGTACGTGAATCAAGTGGATGTACAGCAGCAAGAAACAGAGCTTTGAAAATCAGCTGTAACCAATATAGTAATAAATTGAAAAAAATAAACGACAGAGAGACAGAGAAAACCTCTTACAACTTTTCCTCAGGGACGGTGATGCAACATGGATTGAACACATCTAGACCCACAGCAGGATGAGACATAAGGCTGGAAACTGTTCGTGCTAAGAGAAATGTGAGGTTGGGTGAGGAAATGCACACCCTTTAAAGTAATACTACCTGGTACCCATTCAATGGGTCCCAAATCTGCAGGTTCAAGGAATCTTCCTACAGCTAAAACATGCATGGAAAACCCAGAGGACTGTACACCATGTGATCGGGAGATGTGTCTAAAATGCACCTCATTTATCCTCTCCTGGTGCTCCTGTTCATCATTCCAGCCACGTTACTTAGAATCTCCCCACTTAGAGAATCAGCACATTTAAACTTCTGTTTCACACATTTTGCAAATTGTGAGGAGGATGAACGGGAAGAGGGGGAACCAATGAGAGAATAGTTGTAGGGGTTTGGACGGGCACATGTCACTCTAATTTCCCATTAAGAATAAGAATTAAAAAAAGGCTCAGCCCGCCTCGCCGGAGCCAAAATAGGGCCTGAAGCAATCCTGCGGCTTTGAGGCCAGCTCACAAAAGAGCAACTTAAAAACTGGAGCTCAGGGTCACTGCAATTCACAAACCTGCAGAGTTATAAATGAAAACTAATGTCCAAAAATATATTGAGGTAAGGCAAAGAAGAGGATCCGAATGCAAGACAGAATTGCAAGAAACAGATTTCAAGAGATAGATTGGACTCGTCTTTAAAGCACATGAAAAGCGGCAGAATTTCGACAATGATGCAGTTGGCCCAAAAGGGAGTATGCGTTTTTTCCTGAATATATCCAGGAAAAAACGCATACGCACTTTATGGGTAAGCAAGCAAGCAAGCAATGCAAATGTGCACAACAAAGAAGTCTCATTTCCCACTGGTCAAAAGGGCCATCCGAAAAAATTGTAAAAACCAGAAATGCAGGACAGGCCATGGAGAACAGGGAGCCTTTATACGCTGATGGACAGTGTGTGAACTGCCGAGAGCCACTCTGGAGAAGTGTATGGTGGTTCCTAAATCATCTAAAAAACAGAGCTACAGAGCATAGGGCACTTCCAATCACGGAAGTATATCTAGGGAAGTCTAAAAATCAACAAGACACAAGCACACCACAGTTTAGGGCTACTCTGTTTACAAGAACCTCAACTTCAGTACACCTTAAATATCCCAGGAAAGAGAACAATGGATAAAGAAAATGTGGTACTTATGTACAATGGAATATCTCTTCACCATGAAATCAATGTAATAAGGCTTGTGGAAGGATAAAGAGTGGATTTAGGTCTGATAATACTACTTGAAATAAGTCAAACAGAAAAAGAAACATATCATAAGATATCACTTATAGAGGGAGGATAAATATGGCTGCACAAAAAATGAATTACAAAACAGAACAGTGTCTCACATTTAGAAAACACACTTATGTCAGCTTAAGGGGAAAGGAGAGGTGGGGTGATGCATAAAACCAGAGTTTGAAATTAGCACAGATACCGTTCAATAAACCAAATAGGTATTAGACAAGATCTACACCTTGCTCAATGAACTGGCCTCAACACACCCTATACACCGCAGAGAAATATATCTGAGTAATAAGAATCTTAAAACCCATGTATTGGTATATCTCCATAAGGGAATCAAGTGTGTGCAGAGCGGCACAAACACAGCAGTGAAAATGAGCTAAACCCCATTATAGAAATAAATTTTAAAACCAAAACGCAGAAACAATGAAAGAGAGAAAAATTCTTACAAAATTCGCTCAGGGGCTGTGATGCAACCTGGAATGACCACATATAAACCCACAGCTGGATAAGACATAAGGCTGGACACTTGGGGCTGAGAGGATTGGTGAGCGCTGGTGAGCAACTGCCAAAAGTTTAATGCAAAACTTCATGCTACTCATTCCAAGGGTCCCAACACTCCAGGTTGAAGGGAATCTTCCTACAGCTAAACCATGCATGGGAAATCCAGCGGATGTTATACCATATGATCGGGAAAGGTTTCTAAAACGCACTTCATTTTCCTCTCCTGGGGCTCCGGATCAACATTCCAGCCACTTTACTAACAACATCCCCACATGGAGAGTCAATGCCTTTAAGTTCCGGTATCGCACAGTCTGCAGTTAGTGCGGAGGATGAATGGGAATAGGGGGAACCAGTGAGAAAATAGCTGTAGCGGCTTCAATGGGCACATGTCACTCTAATTTCACACCAGGAAGAAGAATTAACCAAAGGCAGAGCAAGGCGCCCCAGAAGAAGAATAGGGTCTGAAGAAATCCTGTGGATAAGAGGCAAGATCACAAAAATAAGAGCTGAAAAATGGAGCTATGGGCCACTGCAATTCAAAAAACTGCAAAGTTATAAAGGCCAACTACTTTCCAAAAGTATATTGAGGTAAGGCTATGAAGAGGCACTGACAGCAAGGCAGAATTGCAGGAAACCGATTTCAGGAGGTAAACTGGAATTGCATTGAAAACATATGAAAAGAGGCAGAAGGTCGACAATGATGCACTTGGCCAAAAAGGGCATATGCGTTTTTTCCTGAATATATTCAGGAAGAAACGCATACACACTTTCTCGCCAACCAAGCAAGCTAGCAAAGGACATCTGCACTACAACGAAGTCTCACTTCCCCCTGGTCAAAAGGGCCATCTGAAAAAAGTGTAAAATCCAGAAAGGCAGGACAGGCCATGGAGAACTGGGAGCCTTGTTATGCTGATGGGCGGGATGTAAATTGCCAACAGCCACTTTGGAGAAGTGTATGGTGTTTCCTGAAACATCCAAAAAACCAAGCAACAGAGCCTAGGGCACTTCCACTTATGGTCCTATAGTTTAGGGAAATCAAAATCAAAAAGACACAGCCACCCCAAAGTTTGCGGCAGCTCTGTTTACAAGAACCTCGTTTACGGTACAAGTTCAATATCGCAGAAAGCGAAATATGGATAAAGAAGTTGTGGTACATACGTACAATGCAATATCACTCAGCAATGAAATCTATGTCATCAGGCCAGTAGCAGCATAATGAGTGGATTCAGGTACGATGATTCTAAGTGAAATAAGTCACACAGAAAAAAAACATCATAAGATATCACTAATACACGGAATGTAAACTTGGCTACACAGGAACTGAATTACAAAACAGAACAGGGTCTCAAATGTAGAAAACCAACTTATGCTTGCTGAAGGGGAAAGGTGAGTTGGGGTGCTGCATAAAACCAGAGATTGAAATTAGCACAGATACCGTTCCATAAGCCAAATATGTAATAGACAAGAGCTACTCCTTGCTCAACGAAGTGGACTCAACACCCCATATTAAACGCCTAAGAATATACCTGACTAGTAAGAATCTGAAAACCTATGGATTTATATGTCTCCGAAAGAGAATCAAGCATGTGTGCAGCGGCATAAATGCAGAAGTGATAGGATTGGTGAGGTTCGGTGAGCAAATGCAAACCCTTTGAAGTCATATTGCATGGTACCCATTCCATGGGTCTCAACTCCCAGGTTTAAGGGATTCTTCCCTCAGCTAAAAGATGCATGTGGAACCCAGAGTATGATCCATCGTGTGATCGGGAAATGTGTTCAAATGTGTCTCAGTTTTCGTCCCCTGGTTCTTGGGTGCAACATTCCAGACGGTTTACTAACACTCTCCACACTTGGAGAGTCAGTGCCTTTAATCTCCTGTTTGGCCCAGTTTGCAATTTCTGCGGAACATGAACAGGAATAGGGAGAACCAATGAGAGATAGTTGGAGGTGTCTGGACGCGCAAATTTAACTGCACTTCCCAACAGGAAGAGGAATTAACCAAAGGCTCAGAGTGCCGTGCCGGAACCAGATTAGAGCCTGAAGCAATCCTGCGGTGTTGCGGCCAGCTCACAAGAAATCGAGTTGAAGAAAGGAGCTCAAGGGCACTGTCATTCACAAACCTTCAGAGTTATAAACGAGAGCTATCGTCCAAAAATATATTGAAGTAAGGCTGCCAAGAGGACTTGAAAGCGGGGCAGAATTGCAGGAAACCGATTTCAGGAGGTAGACTGGAATTGTATTTAAAGCATAGGAAAAGAGGCAGAACGTCCACAATGATGCACTTAGCCAAAATGTGCGTATGCGTTTTTTCCTGAATATATTCAGGAAAAAACGCATACGCCCTTTTTGGCCAACCAAGCAAGCTTGCAAAGGAAATCTGCAATACAATGAACTCTCACTGCCCCCCGGTCAAAGGGGCCATCTGAAAAAAGTGTAAAATCCAGAAAGGCAGGATAGGCCATGGAGAACTGGGAGCCTTGTTATGCTGATGGGCGGGATGTAAATTGCCAACAGCCCCTCTGGAGCAGTGTATGGTGTTTCCTGAAACATCTAAAAAACAAAGCAACAGAGCCTAGGGCACTTCCACTTATGGTCCTATAGCTTAGGGAAATTAAAATCAAAAAGACACAGACACCCCAAAGTTTGGGCCAGCTCTGTTTACAAGAACCTCATTTACGGTACAAGTTCAATATCGCAGAAAGTGAAAAATGGATAAAGAAGTTGTGGTACTTACGTACAATGCAATTTCACTCAGCAATGAAATCTATGTCATCAGGCCCGTAGCAGCATAATGAGTGGATTCAGCTACGATGATTCTAAGTGAAATAAGTCACACAGAAAAAGAAACATCATAAGATGTCACTACTACACGGAATGTAAACTTGGCTACACAGGAACTGAATTACAAAACAGAACAGGGTCTCAAATGTAGAAAAGCAACTTATGCTTGCTTAAGGGGAAAGGTGAGTTGGGGTGCTGCATAAAACCAGAGATTGTAATGAGCACAGATACCATTCCATAAGCCAAATATGTAATAGACAAGAGCTACTCCTTGCTCAACGAAGTGGACTCAACACCCCATATTAAACGCCTAAGAATATACCTGACTAGTAAGAATCTTAAAACCTATGGATTTATATGTCTCCGAAAGAGAATCAAGCGTCTGTACAGCAGCATAAACACAGCAGTGATAGGATTGGTGAGGATCGCTGAGCAAATGCAGACCCTTTGAAGTCATATTGCATGGTACCCATTCCATGGGTCTCAACTCTCCAGGTTTAAGGGATTCTTCCTTCAGCTAAAACATGCATGTGGAACCCAGAGTATGATCCACCGTGTGATCGGGAAACGTGTTCAAATGTGTCTCAGTTTTCGTCCCCTGGTACTCGGGTGCAACATTCCAGATGCTTTACTAACCCTCTCCGCACTTGGAGAGTCAGTGCCTTTAACCTCCTATATGGCCCAGTTTGCAATTTTTGCAGAAAATGAACAGGAATAGGGAGAACCAATGAGAGAGTAGCTGGAGGTGTCTGGACGGGCAAATTTAACTCTCATTTCCCACCAGGAAGAGGAATTAACCAAAGGCTCAGCGTGCCATGCCGGAACCACACTAGGGCCTGACGCAATCCTGCGGTGTTGCGGCCAGCTCACAAGAAAGTGAGTTGAAGAAAGTAGCTCAGGGGCACTGTAATTCACAAACCTGCAGAGTTATAAATGACAGCTATCGTCCAAAAATATATTGAAGTAAGGCGGCCAAGAGGACTTGAAAGCGGGGCAGAATTGCAGGCAACCGATTTCAGGAGGTAGACTGGAATTGCATGTAAAGCATAGGAAAAGAGGCAGAACGCCCACAATGATGCACTTGGTCAAAAAGGTAGTATGAGTTTTTTCCTGAATATATTCAGAAAAAAACTCATACTCCCTTTTTGGCCAATCAAGCAAGCTTGCAAAGGAAATCTGCACTACAATGAAGTCTCACTGCCCCCCGGTCAAAAGGGCCATCTGAAAAAAGTGTAAAATCCAGAAAGGCAGGACAGGCCATGGAGAACTGGGAGCCTTGTTATGCTGATGGGCGGGATGTAAATTGCCAACAGCCACTCTGGAGAAGTGTATGGTGTTTCCTGAAACATCCAAAAAACAAAGCAACAGAGCCTAGGGCACTTCCACTTATGGTCCTATAGCTTAGGGAAATTAAAATCAAAAAGACACAGCCACCCCAAAGTTTGGGACGGCTCTGTTTACAAGAACCTCGTTTACGGTACAAAGTCAATATCAGAGAAAGTGAAAAATGGATAAAGAAGTTGTGCTACTTACGTACAATGCAATATCACTCAGCAATGAAATCTATGTCATCAGGCCCGTAGCAGCATAATGAGTGGATTCAGGTACGATGATTCTAAGTGAAATAAGTCACACAGAAAAAGAAACATCATAAGATATCACTACTACACGGAATGTAAACGTGGCTACACAGGAACTGATTTACAAAACAGAACATGGTCTCAAATGTAGAAAACCATCTTATGCTTGCTTAAGGGGAAAGGTGAGTTGGGGTGCTGCATAAAACCAGAGATTGAAATGAGCACACATACCGTTCCATAAGCCAAATATGTAATAGACAAGAGCTACTCCTTAGTCAATGAAGTGGACACAACAACCCATATTAAACGCTTAAGACTACACCTGACTAGTAAGAATCTTAAAACCTATGGATTTCTATGTCTCCGAAAGAGAATCAAGCGTGTGTACAGCGGCATAAACGCAGCAGTCATAGGATTGGTGAGGATCGGTGAGCAAATGCAGACCCTTTGAAGTCATATTGCATGGTACCATTCCATGGGTCTCAACTCTCCAGGTTTAAGGGATTCTTCCTTCAGCTAAAACATGCATGTGGAACCCAGAGTATGATCCACCATGTGATCGGGAAATGTGTTCAAACGTGTCTCAGTTTTCATCCCCTGGTACTCGGGTGCAACATTCCAGACGCTTTACTAATACTCTCCCCACTTGGAGAGTCAGTGCCTTTAACCTCCTGTTTGGCCCAGTTTGCAATTTCTGCGTAAGATGAACAGGAATATGGAGAACCAATGAGAGACTAGCTGGAGGTGTCTGGTCGGGTAAATTTAACTCTCATTTCCCACCAGGAAGAGGAATTAACCAAAGGCTCAGCGTGCTGTGCCGGAACCACACTAAGGCCTGAAGCAATTCTGCGGTGTTGCAGCCAGCTCACAAGAAAGCAAGTTGAAGAAAGGAGCTCAGGGGCACTGTAATTCACAAACCTGCAGAGTTATAAATGACAGCTATCGTCCAAAAATATATTGAAGTAAGGCTGCCAAGAGGACTTGAAAGCGGGGCAGAATTGCAGGAAACCGATTTCAGGAGGTAGACTGGAATGCATGTAAAACATAGGAAAAGAGGCAGAACGTCCACAAGGATGCACTTGGCCAAAAAGGGCGTATGCGTTTTTTCCTGAATATATTCAGGAAAAAACGCATACGCCCTTTTTGGCCAACCAAGCAAGCTTGCAAAGAAATCTGCACTACAATGAAGTCTCCCTGCCCCCCGGTCAAAAGGGCCATCTGAAAAAAGTGTAAAATCCAGAAAGGCAGGACAGGCCATGGAGAACTGGGAGTCTTGTTATGCTGATGGGAGGGATGTAAATTGCCAACAGCCACTCTGGAGCAGTGTATGGTGTTTCCTGAAACATCTAAAAAACAAAGCAACAGAGCCTAGGGCACTTCCACTTATGGTCCTATAGCTGAGGGAAATTAAAATCAAAAAGACACAGCCACCCCAAGGTTTGGGACGGCTCTGTTTACAAGAACCTCGTTTACGGTACAAGTTCAATATCACAGAAAGCGAAAAATGGATAAAGAAGTTGTGGTACTTACGTACAATGCAATATCACTCAGCAATGAAATCTATATCATCAGGCCCGTAGCAGCATAATGAGTGGATTCATGTATGACGATTCTAAGTGAAATAAGTCACACAGAAAATGAAACATCATAAGATCTCACTACTACACGGAATGTAAACTTGGCTACACAGGAACTGAATTACAAAACAGAAAATGGTCTCAAATGTAGAAAACCAACTTCTGGTTGTTTAAGGGGAAAGGTGTGTTGGGGTGCTGCATAAAACCAGAGATTGAAATTAGCACAGATACGGTTCCATAAGCCAAATATGTAATAGACATGAGCTACTCCTTGCTCAACGAAGTGGACTCAACACCCCATATTAAACACCTAAGAATATACCTGACTAGTAAGAATCTTACAACCTGTGGATTTATATGTCTCCGAAAGAGAATCAAGCGTGTGTACAGCGGCATAAACGCAGCAGTGATAGAATTGGTGAGGTTCGGTGAACAAATGCAGACCCTTTGAAGTCATATTGCATGGTACCCATTCCATGGGTCTCAACTCTCCAGGTTTAAGGGATTCTTCCTTCAGCTAAATCATGCATGTGGAACCCAGAGTATGATGCACCGTGTGATCGGGAAACGTGTTCAAATGTGTCTCAGTTTTCGTCCCCTGGTACTTGGGTGCAACATTCCAGACGCTTTACTAACACTCTCCCCACTTGGAGAGTCAGTGCCTTTAAACTCCTGTTTGGCCCAGTTTGCAACTTCTGCGGAAAATGAACAGGAATAGGGAGAACCCATGAGAGACTAGCTGGAGGTGTCTGGACGGGCAAATTTCACTCTCATTTCCCACCAGGAAGAGGAATTAACCAAAGACTCAGCGTGCCGTGCCGGAACCACACTAGGGCCTGAATCAATCCTGCGGTGTTGCGGCCAGCTCACAAGAAAGCGAGTTGAAGAAAGGAGCTCAGGGGCACTGTCATTCACAAACCTGCAGAGTTATAAATGACAGCTATCGTCCAAAAATATATTGAAGTAAGGCTGCCAAGAGGATTTGAAAGCGGGGAAGAATTGCAGGAAACCGATTTCAGGAGGTAGACTGGAATTGCATGTAAAGCATAGGAAAAGAGGCAGAACGTCCACAATGATGCACTTGGCCAAAAAGGGCGTATGCGTTTTTTCCTGAATATATTCAGGAAAAAACGCCTGCGCCCTTTTTGGCCAACCAAGCAAGCTTGCAATGTAAATCTGCACTACAATGAAGTCTCACTGCCCCCTGGTCAAAAGGGCCATCTGAAAAAAGTGTAAAATCCAGAAAGGCAGGACAGGCCATGGAGAACTGGGAGCCTTGTTATGCTGATGGGCGGGATGTAAATTGCCAACAGCCACTCTGGAGAAGTGTATGGTGTTTCCTGAAACATTTAAAAAACAAAGCAACCGAGCCTACGGCACCTCCACTTATGGTCCTATAGCTTAGGGAAATTAAAATAAAAAAGGCACAGCCACCCCAAAGTTTGGGACTGCTCTCTTTACAAGAACCTGGTTTACGGTACAAGTTCAATATCACAGAAAGCGAAAAATGGATAAAGACATTGTGGTACTAACGTACAATGCAATATCACTCAGCAATGAAATCTATGTCATCAGGCCTGTAGCAGCATAATGAGTGGATTCAGGTACGATGATTCTAAGTGAAATAAGTCACACAGTAAAAGAAACATCATAAGATATCACTAATACACGGAATGTAATCTTGGCTACACAGGAACTGAATTACAAAACAGAACATGGTCTCAAATGTAGAAAACCAACTTATGCTTGCTTAAGGGGAAAGGTGAGTTGGGGTGCTACATAAAACCAGAGATTGAAATAAGCACAGAGACTGTTCCATAAGCCAAATATGTAATAGACAAGAGCTACTCCTTGCTCAACGAAGTGGACTCAACACCCCATATTAAACGCCTAAGAATATACCTGACTAGTAAGAATCTTAAAACCTATGTATTTATATGGCTCTGAAGGAGAATCAAGCGTGTGTACAGCGGCATAAACGCAGCAGTGATAGGATGGGTGAGGTTCGGCGAGCAAATGCGCACCCTTTGAAGTTATATTGCATGGTACCCATTCCATGGGTCTCAACTCTCCAGGTTTAAGGGATTCTTCCTTCAGCTAAAACATGCATGTGGAACCCAGATTATGATCCACCGTGTGATCGGGAAACGTGTTCAAATGTGTCTCAGTTTTCGTCCCCTGGTACTCGGGTGCAACATTCCAGACGCTTTACTAACACTCTCCCCACTTGGAGAGTCAGTGCCTTTAACCTCCTGTTTGGCCCAGTTTGCAATTTCTACGGAAAATGAACAGGAATAGGGAGAACCAATGAGAGACTAGCTGGAGGTATCTGGACGGGCAAATTTAACTCTCATTTCCCAACAGGAAGAGGAATTAACCAAAGGCTCAGCGTGCCGTGCCGGAACCACACTAGGGCCTGAAGCAATCCTGCGGTGTTGCGGCCAGCTCACAAGAAAGCGAGTTGAAGAAAGGAGCTCAGGGGCACTGTCATTTACAAACCTGCAGAGTTATAAATGACAGCTATCTTCCAAAAATATATTGAAGTAAGGCTGCCAAGAGGACTTGAAAGCGGGGCAGAATTGCAGGAAACCGATTTCAGGAGGTAGACTGGAATTGCATGTAAAGCATAGGAAAAGAGGCAGAACGTCCACAATGATGCACTTGGCCAAAAAGGGCGTCTGCGTTTTTTCCTGAATATATTCAGGAAAAAACGCATACGTCCTTTTTGGCCAACCAAGCAAGCTTGCAAAGGAAATCTGCACTACAATGAAGTCTCACTGCCCCCTGGTCAAAAGGGCCATCTCAAAAAAGTGTAAAATCCAGAAAGGCAGGACAGGTATGGAGAACTGGGAGCCTTGTTATGCTGATGGGTGGGATGTAAATTGCCAACAGCCACTCTGGAGAAGTGTATGGTGTTTCCTGAAACATCTAAAAAACAAAGCAACAGAGCCTAGGCCACATCCACTTATGGTCCAATAGCTTAGGGAAATTAAAATCAAAAAGACACAGCCACCCCAATGTTTGGGATGGCTCTGTTTACAAGAATCTAGTTTACAGTACAAGTTTAATATCACAGAAAGCGAAAAATGGATAAAGAAGTTGTGGTACCTACGTACAATGCAATATCACTCAGCAATGAAATCTATGTCATCAGGCCCGTAGCAGCATAATGAGTGGATTCAGGTACTATGATTCTAAGTGAAATAAGTCACACAGAAAAAGAAACATCATAAGATTTCACTAATACACGGAATATAAACTTGGCTACACAGGAACTGAATTACAAAACACAACAGTGTCTCAAATGTAGAACACCAACTTATGCTTGCTTAAGGGGAAAGGTGAGTTGGGGTGCTGCATAAAACCACAGATTGAAAGTAGCACAGATACCGTTGCATAAGCCAAATATGTAATAGACAAGAGCTACTCCTTGCTCAACGAAGTGGACTCAACACCCAATATTAAACGCCTAAGAATATACCTGACTAGTAAGAATCTTAAAACCTATGGATTTATATGTCTCTGAAAGAGAATCAAGTTTGTGTACAGCGGCATAAACGCAGCAGTGATAGGATTGGTGAGGATCGGTGATCAAATGCAGACCCTCTGAAGTCATATTGCATGGTACCCATTCCATGGGTCTCAACTCTCCAGGTTTAAGGGATTCTTCCTTCAGCTAAAACATGCATGTGGAACCCAGAGTATGATCCACTATGTGATCGGGAAACATGTTCAAATGTGTCTCAGTTTTCGTCCCCTGGTACTCGGGTGCAACATTCCTGACGCTTTACTAACACTCTCCCCACTTGGAGAGTCACTGCCTTTAACCTCCTGTTTGGCCCAGTTTGCAATTGCTGTGGAAGATGAACAGGAATAGGGAGAACCAATGAGAGACTAGCTGGAGGTGTCTGGACGGGCAAATTTAACTCTCATTTCCCACCAGGAAGAGGAATTAAGCAAAGGCTCAGCGTGCCATGCCGGAACCACACTAGGGCCTGAAGCAATCCTGCGGTGTTGTGGCCAGCTCACAAGAAAGCGAGTTGAAGAAAGGAGCTCAGGGGCACTGTCATTTACAAACCTGCAGAGTTATAAATGACAGCTATCTTCCAAAAATATATTGAAGTAAGGCTGCCAAGAGGACTTGAAAGCGGGGCAGAATTGCAGGAAACCGATTTCAGGAGGTAGACAGGAATTGCATGTAAAGCATAGGAAAAGAGGCAGAACGTCCACAATGATGCACTTGGCCAAAAAGGGCGTATGCGTTTTTTCCTGAATATATTCAGGAAAAAACGCATACGCCCTTTTTGGCCAACCAAGCAAGCTTGCAAAGGAAATCTGCACTACAATGAAGTCTCACTGCCCCCTGGTCAAAAGGGCCATCTCAAAAAAGTGTGAAATCCAGAAAGGCAGGACAGGTATGAAGAACTGGGAGCCTTGTTATGCTGATGGGCGGGATGTAAATTGCCAACAGCCACTCTGGAGAAGTGTATGATGTTTCCTGAAACATCTAAAAAACAAAGCAACAGAGCCTAGGGCACTTCCACTTATGGTCCTATAGCTTAGGGTTTAAAATCAGAAAGACACAGCCACCCCAAAGTTTGGGACGGCTCTGTTTACAAGAACCTCGTTTACGGTACAAGTTCAATATCACAGAAAGCGAAAAATGGATAAAGAAGTTGTGGTACTTACGTACAATGCAATATCACTCAGCAATGAAATCTATGTCATCAGGCCCGTAGCAACATAATGAGTGGATTCAGGTACGATGATTCTAAGTGAAATAAGTCACACAGAAAAAGAAACATCATAAGATATCACTAATACACGGAATGTAAACTTGGCTACACAGGAACTGAATTACAAAACAGAACAGGGTCTCAAATGTAGAACACCAACTTATGCTTGCTTAAGGGTAAAGGTGAGTTGGGGTGCTGCATAAAACCAGAGATTGAAAGTAGCACAGATACCGTTCCATAAGCCCAATATGTAATAGACAAGAGCTACTCCTTGCTCAACGAAGTGGACACAACACCCCATATTAAACGCCTAAGAATATACCTGACTAGTAAGAATCTTAAAACCTATGGATTTATATGTCTCCGAAAGAGCATCAAGCGTGTGTACAGCGGCATATACGCAGCTGTGATAGTATGGGTGAGGTTCGGTGAGCAAATGCAGACCCTTTGAAGTCATATTGCATGGTACCCATTCCATGGGTCTCAACTCTCCAGGTTTAAGGGATTCTTCTTTCAGCTAAAACATGCATGTGGATCCCAGAGTATAAAGTCATATTGCATAGTACCCATTCCATGGATCTAACTCTCCAGGTTTAAGGGATTCTTCTTTCAGCTTAAAACCAGCATGTGGAACCCAGAGTATGATGCACCGTGTGATCGGGAAACGTGTTCAAATGTGTCTCAGTTTTCGTCCCCTGGTACTTGGGTGCAACATTCCAGACGCTTTACTAACACTCTCCCCACTTGGAGAGTCAGTGCCTTTAAACTCCTGTTTGACCCAGTTTGCAACTTCTGCGGAAAATGAACAGGAATAGGGAGAACCCATGAGAGACTAGCTGGAGGTGTCTGGACGGGCAAATTTCACTCTCATTTCCCACCAGGAAGAGGAATTAACCAAAGACTCAGCGTGCCGTGCCGGAACCACACTAGGGCCTGAATCAATCCTGCGGTGTTGCGGCCAGCTCACAAGAAAGCGAGTTGAAGAAAGGAGCTCAGGGGCACTGTCATTCACAAACCTGCAGAGTTATAAATGACAGCTATCGTCCAAAAATATATTGAAGTAAGGCTGCCAAGAGGATTTGAAAGCGGGGAAGAATTGCAGGAAACCGATTTCAGGAGGTAGACTGGAATTGCATGTAAAACATAGGAAAAGAGGCAGAACGTCCACAATGATGCACTTGGCCAAAAAGGGCGTATGCGTTTTTTCCTGAATATATTCAGGAAAAAACGCCTGCGCCCTTTTTGGCCAACCAAGCAAGCTTGCAATATAAATCTGCACTACAATGAAGTCTCACTGCCCCCTGGTCAAAAGGGCCATCTGAAAAAAGTGTAAAATCCAGAAAGGCAGGACAGGCCATGGAGAACTGGGAGCCTTGTTATGCTGATGGGCGGGATGTAAATTGCCAACAGCCACTCTGGAGAAGTGTATGGTGTTTCCTGAAACATTTAAAAAACAAAGCAACCGAGCCTACGGCACCTCCACTTATGGTCCTATAGCTTAGGGAAATTAAAATAAAAAAGGCACAGCCACCCCAAAGTTTGGGACTGCTCTCTTTACAAGAACCTGGTTTACGGTACAAGATAAATATCACAGAAAGCGAAAAATGGATAAAGAAGTTTTGGTACTTACGTACAATGCAATATCACTCAGCAATGAAATCTATGTCATCAGGCCCGTAGCATCATAATGAGTGGATTCAGGTACGATGATTCTAAGTGAAATAAGTCACACAGAAAAAGAAACATCATAAGATATCACTAGTACACGGAGTGAAAACTTGGCTACACAGGAACTGAATTACAAAACAGAATAGGGTCTCAAATGTAGAAAACCAACTTATGCTTGCTTAAGGGGAAAGGTGAGTTAGGGTGCTGCATAAAACCAGAGATTGAAATGAGCACAGATACCGTTCCATAAGCCAAATATGTAATAGACAAGATCTACTCCTTGCTCAACGAAGTGGACTCAACACCACATATTAAACGCCTAAGAATATACCTGACTAGTAGGAATCTTAAAACCTATGAATTTATATGTCTCCGAAAGAGAATCAAGCATGTGTACAGCGGCATAAACGCAGCAGTGATAGGATTGGTGAGGTTCGGTGAGCAAATGCAGACCCTTTGAAGTCATATTGCATGGTACCTATTCCATGGGTCTCAACTCTCCAGGTTTAAGGGATTCTTCCTTCAGCTAAAACATGCATGTGGAACCCAGAGTATGATCCACCATGTGATCGGGAAATGTGTTCAAATGTGTCTCAGTTTTCGTCGCCTGGTACTCGGGTGCAACATTCCAGACGCTTTACTAACACTCTCCCCACTTGGAGAGTCAGTGCCTTTAACCTCCTGTTTGGCCCAGTTTGCAATTTCTGCGGAAGATGAACAGGAATAGGGAGAACCAATGAGAGACTAGCTGGAGGTGTCTGGACGGGCAAATTTAACTCTCATTTCCCACCAGGAAGCGGAATTCACCAAAGGCTCAGCGTGCCGTGCCGGAACCACACTAGGGCCTGAAGTAATCATGTGGTGTTGCGGCCAGCTCACAAGAAAGCGAGTTGAAGAAAGGAGCTCAGGGGCACTGCCATTCACAAACCTGCAGAGTTATAAATGACAGCTATCGTCCAAAAATATATTGAAGTAAGGCTGTCAAGAGGACTTGAAAGCGGGGCAGAATTGCAGGAAACCGATTTCAGGAGGTAGACTGGAATTGCATGTGAAGCATAGGAAAAGAGGCAGAAGGTCCACAATGATGCACTTGGCCAAAAAGACCGTGTGCGTTTTTTCCTGAATATATTCAGGAGAAAACGCATAAGCCCTTTTTGGCCAACCAAGCAAGCTTGCGAAGGAAATCTGCACTACAATGAAATCTCACTGCCCCCCGGTCAAAAGGGTTATCTGAAAAAAGTGTAAAATCCAGAAAGGCAGGACAGGCCATGGAGAACTGGGAGCCTTGTTATGCTGATGGGCAGGATGTAAATTGCCAACAGCCACTCTGGAGAAGTGTATGGTGTTTCCTGAAACATCTAAAAAACAAAGCAACAGAGACTAGGGCACTTCCACTTATGGTCCTATAGCTTAGGGAAATTAAAATCAAAAAGACACAGCCACCCCAAAGTTTGGGACGGCTCTGTTTACAAGAACCTCATTTACGGTACAAGTGCAATATCACAGAAAGCGAAAAATGGATAAAGAATTTGTGGTACTTACGTACAATGCTATATCACTAGGCAATGAAATCTATGTCATCAGGCCCATAGAAGCATAATGAGTGGATTCAGGTACGATGATTCTAAGTGAAATAAGTCACACAGAAAAAGAAACATCATAAGATATCACTAATACACGGAATGTAAACTTGACTACAGAGGAACTGAATTACAAAACAGAACAGGGTCTCAAATGTAGAAAACCAACTTATGCTTGCTTAAGGGGAAAGGTGAGTTGGGGTGCTGCATAAAACCAGAGATTGAAATGAGCACAGATACCGTTCCATAAGCCAAATATGTAATAGACAAGAGCTACTCCTTGCTCAACGAAGTGGACTCAACACCCCATATTAAACGCCTAAGAATATACCTGACTAGTAAGAATCTTAAAACCTATGGATTTCTATGTCTCCGAAAGAGAATCAAGTGTGTGTACAGCGGCATAAATGCAGCAGTGATAGGATTGGTGAGGTTCGGTGAGCAAATGCAGACCCTTTGAAGTCATATTGCATGGTACCCATTCCATGGGTCTCAACTCTCCAGGTTTAAGGGATTCTTCTTTCAGCTAAAATATGCATGTGGAACCCAGAGTATGATCCACCGTGTGATTGGGAAACGTGTTCAAATGTGTCTCAGTTTTTGTCCCCTGGTACTCGGGTACAACATTCCAGACGCTTTACTAACACTCTCCCCACTTGGAGAGTCAGTGCCTTTAACCTCCTGTTTGGCCCAGTTTGCAATTTCTGCGTAAGATGAACAGGAATAGGGAGAACCAAAGAGAGACTAGCTGGAGGTGTCTGGACGGGCAAATTTAACTCTCATTTCCCACCAGGAAGAGGAATTAACCAAAGCCTCAGTGTGCCGTGCCGGAACCACACTAGGGACTGTAGCAATCCTGCAGTGTTGCGGGCAGCTCACAAGAAAGCGAGTTGAAGAAAGGAGCTCAGGGGCACTGTAATTCACAAACCTGCAGAGTTATAAATGACAGCTATCGTCCAAAAATATATTGAAGTAAGGCTGCCAAGAGGACTTGAAAGCGGGGCAGAATTGCAGGAAACCAATTTCAGGAGGTAGACTGGAATTGCATGTAAAGCATAGGAAAAGAGGCAGAATGCCCACAATGATGCACTTGGCCAAAGGGGCGTATGCGTGTTTTCCTAAATATATTCAGGAAAACACGCATACGCCCTTTTTGGCCAACCAAGCAAGCTTGCAAAGGAAATCTGCTCTACAATGAAGTCTCACTGTCCCCCGGTCAAAAGGGCCATCTGAAAAAAGTGTAAAATCCAGAAAGGCAGGACAGGCCATGGAGAACTGGGAGCCTTTTGATGCTGATGGGTGGGATGTAAACTGCCAACAGCCGCTCTGGTGAAGTGTATGGTATTTCCTGAAACATCTAAAAAACAAAGCAACAGAGCCTAGGCCACTTCCACTTATCGTCCTATAGCTTAGGGAAATTAAAATCAAAAAGACACAGCCACCCCAAAGTTTGGGACGGCTCTGTTTACAAGAACCTCATTTATGGTACAAGTTCAATATCACAGAAAGCGAAAAATGGATAAAGAAGTTGTGGTACTTACGTACAATGCAATATCATTCAGCAATGAAATCTATGTCATCAGGCCTGTAGCAGCATAATGAGTGGATTCAGGTACGATGATTCTAAGTGAAATAAGTCACACAGAAAAACAAACATCGTAAGATATCACTACTACACGGAATGTAAACTTGGCTACACAGGAACTGAATTACAAAACAGAACAGGGTCTCAAATGTAGAAAAACAACTTATGCTTGCTTAAGGGGAAAGGTGAGTTGGGGTGCTGCATAAAACCAGAGATTGAAATGAGCACAGATACCGTTCCATAAGCCAAATATGTAATAGACAAGAGCTACACCTTGCTCAATGAAGTGGACTCAACACCCCATATTAAAAGCCTAAGAATATACCTGACTAGTAAGAATCTTAAAACCTATGGATTTCTATGTCTCCGTAAGAGAATCAAGCGTGTGTACAGTGGCATAAACGCAGCAGTGATAGGATTGGTGAGGATCGGTGATCAAATGCAGACCCTCTGAAGTCATATTGCATGGTACCCATTCCATGGGTCTCAACTCTCCAGGTTTAAGGGATTCTTCCTTCAGCTAAAACATGCATGTGGAACCCAGAGTATGATCCACCGTGTGATCAGGAAACGTGTTCAAATGTGTTTCAGTTTTTGTCCCCTGGTACTCAGGTGCAACATTCCAGACGCTTTACTAACACTCTCCCCACTTGGAGAGTCAGTGCCTTTAACCTCCTGTTTGGCCCAGTTTGCAATTTCTGCATAAGATGAACAGGAATAGGGAGAACCAATGAGAGACTAGCTGGAGGTGTCTGGACGAGCAAATTTAACTCCCAATTCCCACCAGGAAGAGGAATTAACCAAAGGCTCAGAATGCCATGCCGGAACCACACTAGGGCCTGAAGCAATCCTGCGGTGTTGCGGCCAGCTCACAAGAAATCGAGTTGAAGAAAGGAGCTCAATGGCACTGTAATTCACAAACCTGCAGACTTATAAATAACAGATATACTCCAAAAATATATTGAAGTAAGGCTGCCAAGAGGACTTGAAAGCGGGGCAGAATTGCAGGAAACCGATTTCAGGAGGTAGACTGGAATTGCATGTAAAGCATAGGAAAAGAGGCAGAACGTCCACAATGATGCACTTGGCCAAAAAGGGCGTATGCGTTTTTTCCTGAATATATTCAGGAAAAAACGCATACGCCCTTTTTGGCCAACCAAGAAAGCTTGCAAAGAAATCTGCACTACAATGAAGTCTCCCTGCCCCCCGGTCAAAAGGGCCATCTGAATAAAGTGTAAAATCCAGAGAGGCAGGACAGGCCATGGAGAACTGGGAGCCTTGTTATGCTGATGGGCGGGATGTAAATTGCCAACAGCCACTCTGGAGAAGTTTATGGTGTTTCCGGAAACATCTAAAAAACAAAGCAACAGAGCCTAGGGCACTTCCACTTATGGTCCTATAGCTTAGGGAAATTAAAATCAAAAAGACACAGCCACCCCAAAGTTTGGGACGGCTCTCTTTACAAGAACCTCCTTTAAGGTACAAGTTCAATATCACAGAAAGCGAAAAATGGATAAAGAATTTGTGGTACATACGTACAATGCAATATCACTCAGCAATGAAATCTATGTCATCAGGCCCATAGCATCATAATGAGTGGATTCAGGTACGATGATTCTAAGTGAAATAAGTCACAGAGAAAATGAAACATCATAAGATATCACTAATACACGGAATGTAAACTTGGCTACACAGGAACTGAATTATAAAACAGAACAGGGTCTCAAATGTAGAAAACCAACTTATGCTTGCTTAAGGGGAAAGGTGAGTTGGGGTGCTGCATAAAACCAGAGATTGAAATGAGCACAGATACCGTTCCATAAGCCAAATATGTAATAGACAAGAGCTACTCCTTGCTCAACGAAGTGGACTCAACACCCCATATTAAACGCCTAAGAATATACCTGACTAGTAGGAATCTTAAAACCTATGGATTTATATGTCTCCGAAAGAGAATCAAGCGTGTGTACAGCGGCATAAACGCAGCAGTGATAGGATTGGTGAGGTTCGGTGAGCAAATGCAGACCCTTTGAAGTCATATTGCATGGTACCCATTCCATGGGTCTCAACACTCTAGGTTTAAGGGATTCTTCTTTCAGCTAAAACATGCATGTGGATCTCAGAGTATGAAGTCATATTGCATGGTACCCATTCCATGGATCTCAACTCTCCAGGTTTAAGGGATTCTTCTTTCAGCTAAAACATGCATGTGGAACCCAGAGTATGATCCACCGTGTGATCGGGAAACGTGTTCAAATGTATCTCAGTTTTTGTTCCCTGGTACTCACGTGCAACATTCCAGACGCTTTACTAACACTCTCCCCACTTGGAGAGTCAGGGCCTTTAACCTCCTGTTTGGCCCAGTTTGCAATTTCTGTGGAAGATGAACAGGAATAGGGAGAACCAATGAGAGACTAGCTGGAGGTGTCTGGACGGGCAAATTTAACTCCCATTTCCCACCAGGAAGAGGAATTAGCCAAAGGCTCAGCATGCCATGCCGGAACCACAATAGGGCCTGAAGCAATCCTGCGGTGTTGCAGCCAGCTCACAAGAAATCGAGTTGAAGAAAGGAGCTCAGGGGCACTGTAATTCACAAACCTGCAGACTTATAAATAACAGCTATCCTCCAAAAATATATTCAAGTAAGGCTGCCAAGAGGACTTGAAAGCGGGGCAGAATTGCAGGAAACCGATTTCAAGAGGTAGACTGGAATTGCATGTAAAGCCTAGGAAAAGAGGCAGAACGTCCACAATGACGCACTTGGCCAAAAAGGGCGTATGTGTTTTTCCCTGAATATAGTCAGGAAAAAACGCATACGCCCTTTTTGGCCAACCAAGCAAGCTTGCAAAGGAAATCTGCACTACAATGAAGTCTCACTTCCCCCCGGTCAAAAGGGCCATCTGAAAAAAGTGTAAAATCCAGAGTGGCAGGACAGGCCATGGAGAACTGGGAGCCTTGTTATGCTGATGGGCGGGATGTAAATTGCCAACAGCCACTCTGGAGAAGTGTATGGTGTTTCCTGAAACATCCAAAAAACAAAGCAACAGAGCCTAGGGCACTTCCACTTATGGTGCTATAGCTTAGGGAAATTAAAATCAAAAAGACACAGCCAGGGCTTCCCTGGTGGCGCAGTGGTTGAGAGTCCACCTGCCTATGCAGGGGACACGGGTTCGTGCCCCAGTCCAGGAAGATCCCGCATGCCGCGGAGCGGCTGGGCCTGTGAGCCATGGCCGCTGAGCCTGCGCGTCCGGAGCCTGTGCTCCGCAATGGGAGAGGCCACAACAGTGAGAGGCCCGCGCACTGCAAAAAAAAAAAAAAAAAAGAAAAGACACAGAAACCCCAAATTTTGGGATGGCTATGTTTAAAAGAACCTCGTTTATGGTACAAGTTCAATATCACAGAAAGCGAAAAATGGATAAAGAAGTTGTGGTACTTATGTACAATGCAGTATCACTCAGCAATGAAATCTATGTCATCAGGCCCGTAGCAGCATAATGAGTGGATTCAGGTACGATGATTCTAAGTGAAATAAGTCACACAGAAAAACAAACATCGTAAGATATCACTACTACACGGAATGTAAACTTGGCTACACAGGAACTGAATTACAAAACAGAACAGGGTCTCAAATGTAGAACACCAACTTATGCTTGCTTAAGGTAAAGGTGAGTTGGGGTGCTGCATAAAACCAGAGATTGAAATTAGCACAGATACCGTTCCATAAGCCAAATATGTAATAGACAAGAGCTACTCCTTGCTCAACGAAGTGGACTCAACACCCCATATTAAACACCTAAGTATATACCTGACTAGTAAGAATCTTAAAACCTATGGATTTATATGTCTCCGAAAGAGAATCAAGCGTGTCTACAGCGGCATAAACGCAGCAGTGATAGGATTGGTGAGGTTTGGTGAGCAAATGCAGACCCTTTGAAGTCATATTGCATGGTACCCATTCCATGGGTCTCAACGCTCCAGGTTTAAGGGATTCTTCGTTCAGCTAAAACATGCATGTGGAACCCAGAGTATGATCCACCGTGTGATCGGGAAACGTGTTCAAATGTGTCTCAGTTTTCGTCCCCAGGTACTCGGGTGCAACATTCCAGACGCTTTACTAACACTCTCCCCACTTGGAGAGTCAGTGCCTTTAACCTCCTGTTTGGCCCAGTTTGCAATTTCTGCGGAAGATGAACAGGAATAGGGAGAACCAATGAGAGACTAGCTGGAGGTGTCTGGACGGACAAATTTAACTCTCATTTCCCACGACGAAGAGGAATTAACCAAAGGCTCAGCATGCCCTGCCGGAACCACACTAGGGCCTGAAGCAATCCTGCGGTGTTGCGGCCAGCTCACAAGAAAGCGAGTTGAAGAAAGGAGCTCAGGGGCACTGTCATTCACAAACCTGCAGAGTTATAAATGACAGCTATCGTCCAAAAATATGTTGAAGTAAGGCTGCCAAGAGGACTTGAAAGCGGGGCAGAATTGCAGGAAACCGATTTCAGGAGGTAGACTGGAATTGAATGTAAAGCATAGGAAAAGAGGCAGAACGTCCACAATGATGCACTTGGCCAAAAAGGGCGTATGCGTTTTTTCCTGAATATATTCAGGAAAAAACGCATACGCCCTTTTTGGCCAACCAAGCAAGCCTGCAAAGGAAATCTGCACTACAATGAAGTCTCACTGCCCCCCGGTCAAAAGGGCCATCTGAAAAAAGGGTAAAATCCAGAAAGGCAGGACAGGCCATGGAGAACTGGGAGCCTTGTTATGCTGATGGGCGGGATGTAAATTGCCAACAGCCACTCTGGAGAAGTGTATGGTGTTTCCTGAAACATCTAAAAAACAAAGCAAAAGAGCCTAGGGCACTTCCACTTATGGTGCTGTAGCTTAGGGAAATTAAAATCAAAAAGACACAGCCACCGCAAAGTTTGGGACGGCTCTGTTTACAAGAACCTCATTTACGGTACAAGTTCAATATCACAGAAAGCGGAAAATGGATAAAGAAGTTGTGGTACTTACGTACAATGCAATAACACTCAGCAATGAAATCTATGTCACCAGGCCCATAGCAGCATAATGAGTGGATTCAGGTACGATGATTCTAAGTGAAATAAGTCACTCAGAAAAAGAAACATCATAAGATATCACTAATACACGGAATGTAAACTTGGCTACACAGGAACTGAATTACAAAACAGAACAGGGTCTCAAATGTAGAACACCAACTTATGCTTGCTTAAGGGGAAAGGTGAGTTGGGGTGCTGCATAAAACCAGAGATTGAAATGAGCACAGATACCATTCCATAAGCCAAATATGTAATAGACAAGAGCTACTCCTTGCTCAACGAAGTGGACTCAACACCACATATTAAACGCCTAAGAATATACCTGACTAGTAAGAATCTTAAAACCTATGGATTTCTATGTCTCCGAAAGAGAATCAAGTGTGTGTACAGCGGCATAAATGCAGCAGTGATAGGATTGGTGAGGTTCGGTGAGCAAATGCAGACCCTTTGAAGTCATATTGCATGGTACCCATTCCATGGGTCTCAACTCTCCAGGTTTAAGGGATTCTTCTTTCAGCTAAAACATGCATGTGGAACCCAGAGTATGATCCACCGTGTGATCGGGAAAGGTGTTCAAATGTGTCTCAGTTTTTGTTCCCTGGTACTCAGGTGCAACATTCCAGACGCTTTACTAACACTCTCCCCACTTGGAGAGTCAGTGCCTTTAACCTCCTGTTTGGCCCAGTTTGCAATTTCTGTGGAAGATGAACAGGAATAGGGAGAACCAATGAGAGACTAGCTGGAGGTGTCTGGACGGGCAAATTTAACTCCCATTTCCCACCAGGAAGAGGAATTAGCCAAAGGCTCAGCATGCCATGCCGGAACCACAATAGGGCCTGAAGCAATCCTGCGGTGTTGCAGCCAGCTCACAAGAAATCGAGTTGAAGAAAGGAGCTCAGGGGCACTGTAATTCACAAACCTGCAGACTTATAAATAACAGCTATCCTCCAAAAATATATTCAAGTAAGGCTGCCAAGAGGACTTGAAAGCGGGGCAGAATTGCAGGAAACCGATTTCAAGAGGTAGACTGGAATTGCATGTAAAGCCTAGGAAAAGAGGCAGAACGTCCACAATGACGCACTTGGCCAAAAAGGGCGTATGTGTTTTTCCCTGAATATAGTCAGGAAAAAATGCATACGCCCTTTTTGGCCAACCAAGCAAGCTTGCAAAGGAAATCTGCACTACAATGAAGTCTCACTTCCCCCCGGTCAAAAGGGCCATCTGAAAAAAGTGTAAAATCCAGAGAGGCAGGACAGGCCATGGAGAACTGGGAGCCTTGTTATGCTGATGGGCGGGATGTAAATTGCCAACAGCCACTCTGGAGAAGTGTATGGTGTTTCCTGAAACATCCAAAAAACAAAGCAACAGAGCCTAGGGCACTTCCACTTATGGTGCTATAGCTTAGGGAAATTAAAATCAAAAAGACAGGGCCAGGGCTTACCTGGTGGCGCAGTGGTTGAGAGTCCACCTGCCTATGCAGGGGACACGGGTTCGTGCCCCAGTCCAGGAAGATCCCGCATGCCGCGGAGCGGCTGGGCCCGTGAGCCATGGCCGCTGAGCCTGCGCGTCCGGAGCCTGTGCTCTGCAATGGGAGAGGCCACAACCGTGAGAGGCCCGCGTACTGCAAAAAAAAAAAAAAAAAAGAAAAGACACAGAAACCCCAAATTTTGGGATGGCTGTGTTTAAAAGAACCTCGTTTATGGTACAAGTTCAATATCACAGAGCGAAAAATGGATAAAGAAGTTGTGGTACTTATGTACAATGCAATATCACTCAGCAATGAAATCTATGTCATCAGGCCCGTAGCAGCATAATGAGTGGATTCAGGTACGATGATTCTAAGTGAAATAAGTCACACAGAAAAAGAAACATCATAAGATATCACTACTACACGGAATGTAAACTTGGCTACACAGGAACTGAATTACAAAACAGAACAGGGTCTCAAATGTAGAACACCAACTTATGCTTGCTTAAGGGGAAAGGTGAGTTGGGGTGCTGCATAAAACCAGAGATTGAAATTAGCACAGATACCGTTCCATAAGCCAAATATGTAATAGACAAGAACTACTCCTTGCTCAACGAAGTGGACTCAACACCCCATATTAAACGCCTAATTATATACCTGACTAGTAAGAATCTTAAAACCTATGGATTTATATGTCTCCGAAAGAGAATCAAGCGTGTCTACAGTGGCATAAACGCAGCAGTGATAGGATTGGTGAGGTTTGGTGAGCAAATGCAGACCCTTTGAAGTCATATTGCATGGTACCCATTCCATGGGTCTCAATGCTCCAGGTTTAAGGGATTCTTCGTTCAGCTAAAACATGCATGTGGAACCCAGAGTATGATCCAACGTGTGATCGGGAAACGTGTTCAAATGTGTCTCAGTTTTCGTCCCCAGGTACTCGGGTGCAACATTCCAGACGCTTTACTAACACTCTCCCCACTTGGAGAGTCAGTGCCTTTAACCTCCTGTTTGGCCCAGTTTGCAATTTCTGCGGAAGATGAACAGGAATAGGGAGAACCCATGAGAGACTAGCTGGAGGTGTCTGGACGGACAAATTTAACTCTCATTTCCCACCAGGAAGAGGAATTAACCAAAGGCTCAGCGTGCCATGCCGGAACCACACTAGGGCCTTAAGCAATCCTGCGGTGTTGCGGCCAGCTCACAAGAGAGCGAGTTGAAGAAAGTAGCTCAGGGGCACTGTAATTCACAAACCTGCAGAGTTATAAATGACAGCTATCGTCCAAAAATATATTGAAGTAAGGCTGTCAAGGGGACTTGAAAGCGGGGCAGAATTGCAGGAAACCGATTTCAGGAGGTAGACTGGAATTGCATGTAAAGCATAGGAAAAGAGGCAGAACGTCCACAATGATGCACTTGGCCAAAAAGGGCATATGAGTATTTTCCTGAATAGGAAAAAACGCAAACGCACTTTTTGGCCAACCAAGCAAGCTTGCAAAGGAAATCTGCACTACAATGAATTCTCACTGCCCCCCGGTCAAGAGGGCCATCTGAAAAAAGTGTAAAATCCAGAAAGGCAGGACAGGCCATGGAGAACTGGGAGCCTTGTTATGCTGATGGGCGGTATGTAAATTGCCAAAAGCCACTCTGGAGAAGTGTATGGTGTTTCCTGAAACATCCAAAAAACAAAGCAACAGAGCCTAGGGCACTTCCACTTATGGTCCTATAGCTTAGGGAAATTAAAATCAAAAAGACACAGCCACCCCAAAGTTTGGGACGGCTCTGTTTACAAGAACCTCATTTACGGTACAAGTTTAATATCGCAGAAAGCGAAAAATAGATAAAGAAGTTGTGGTACTCACGTACAATGCAATATCACTCAGCAATGAAATCTATGTCATCAGGCCCGTAGCAGCATAATGAGTGCATTCAGGTATGATGATTCTAAGTGAAATAAGTCACACAGAAAAAGAAACATCATAAGATATCACTAATACACGGAATATAAACTTGGCTACCCAGGAACTGAATTACAAAACAGAACAGGGTCTCAAATGTAGAAAACCAACTTATGCTTGCTTAAGGGGAAAGGTGAGTTGGGGTGCTGCATAAAACCAGAGATTGAAATTAGCAGATACCGTTCCATAAGCCAAATATGTAATAGACTAGAGCTACTCCTGCTCAACGAAGTGGACTCAACACCGCATATTAAACGCCTAAGAATATACCTGACTAGTAACAATCTTAAAACCTATGGATTTATATGTCTCCAAAAGAGAATCAAGCGTGTGTAGAGTGGCATAAATGCAGCAGTGATAGGATTGGTGAGGTTTGGTGAGCAAATGCAGACGCTTTGAAGTCATATTGCATGGTACCCATTCCATGGGTCTGAACTCTCCAGGTTTAAGGGATTCTTCCTTCAGGTAAAACATGCATGTGGAACCCAGAGTATGATCCACCGTGTGATCGGGAAACGTGTTCAAATATGTCTCAGTTTTCATCCACTGGTACTCAGGTGCAACATTCCAGACGCTTTACTAACACTCTCCCCACTTGGAGAGTCAGTGCCTTTAACCTCCTGTTTGGCCCAGTTTGCAATTTCTGCGGAAAATGAACAGGAATAGGGAAAACCAATGAGAGACTAGCTGGAGGTGTCTGGACTGGCAAATTTAACTCTCATTTCCCACCAGGAAGAGGAATTAACCAAAGGCTCAGCGTACCATACCGGAACCACACTAGGGCTTGAAGCAATCCTGCGGTATTGTGTCCAGCTCAGAAGAAAGCGAGTTGAAGAAAGTAACTCAGGGGCACTGTCATTCACATACCTGCAGAGTTATAAATGACAGCTATCGTCCAAAAATATATTGAAGTAAGGCTGCCAAGGGGACTTGAAAGCGGGGCAGAATTGCAGGAAACCGATTTCAGGAGGTAGACTGGAATTGCATGTAAAGCATAGGAAAAGAGGCAGAACGTCCACAATGATGCACTTGGCCAAAAAGGGCGTATGCGTTTTTTCCTGAATATATTCAGGAAAAAACGCATACGCCCTTTTTGGCCAACCAAGCAAGCTTGCAAAGGAAATCTGCACTACAATGAAGTCTCACTGCCCCCCTGTCAAAAGGGCCATCTGAAAAAAGTGTAAAATCCAGAAAGGCAGGACAGGCCATGGAGAACTGGGAGCCTTGTTATGCTGATGGGCGGGATGTAAATTGCCAACAGCCACTCTGGAGAAGTGTATGGTGTTTCCTGAAACATCCAAAAAACAAAGCAACAGAGCCTAGGGCACTTCCACTTATGGTCCTATAGCTTAGGGAAATTAAAATCAAAAAGACACAGCCACCCCAAAGTTTGGGACGGCTCTGTTTACAAGAACCTCATTTACGGTACAACTTCAATATCGCAGAAAGCGAAAAATGGATAAAGAAGTTGTGGTACATACGTACAATGCAATATCACTCAGCAATGAAATCTATGTCATCAGGCCCATAGCAGCATAATGAGTGGATTCAGGTACGATGATTCTAAGTGAAATAAGTCACACAGAAAAAGAAACATCATTAGATATCACTAATACACGGAATGTAAACTTGGCTACAGAGGAACTGAATTACAAATCAGAACAGGATCTCAAATGTAGAAAACCAACTTATGCTTGCTTAAGGGGAAAGGTGAGTTGGGGTGCTGCATAAAACCAGAGATTGAAATTAGCAGATACCGTTCCATAAGCCAAATATGTAATAGACTAGAGCTATTCCTGCTCAACAAAGTGGACTCAACACCGCATATTAAACGCCTAAGAATATACCTGACTAGTAACAATCTTAAAACCTATGGATTTATATGTCTCCGAAAGAGAATCAAGCATGTCTAGAGCGGCATAAATGCAGCAGTGATAGGATTGGTGAGGTTCGGTGAGCAAATGCAGACGCTTTGAAGTCACATTGCATGGTACCCATTCCATGGGTCTCAACTCTCCAGGTTTAAGGGATTCTTCCTTCAGGTAAAACATGCATGTGGAACCCAGAGTATGATCCACCGTGTGATCGGGAAACTTGTTCAAATATGTCTCAGTTTTCATCCCCTGGTACTCAGGTGCAACATTCCAGACGCTTTACTAACACTCTCCCCACTTGGAGAGTCAGTGCCTTTAACCTCCTGTTTGGCCCAGTTTGCAATTTCTGCGGAAAATGAACAGGAATAGGGAAAATCAATGAGAGACTAGCTGGAGGTGTCTGGGCGGGCAAATTTAACTCTCATTTCCCACCAGGAAGAGGAATTAACCAAAGGCTTAGCGTGCCACACCGGAACCACACTAGGGCCTGTAACAATCCTGCGGTATTGCGTCCAGCTCAGAAGAAAGCGAGTTGAAGAAAGGAACTCAGGGGCACTGTCATTCACATACCTGCAGAGTTATAAATGACAGCTATCGTCCAAAAATATATTGAAGTAAGGCTGCCAAGAGGACTTGAAAGTGGGGCAGAATTGCAGGAAACCGATTTCTGGAGGTAGACTGGAATTGCATGTAAAGCATAGGAAAAGAGGCAGAACGTCCACAATGATGCACTTGGCCAAAAAGGGCGTATGCGTTTTTTCCTGAATATATTCAGGAAAAAACGCATACGCCCTTTTTGGCCAACCAAGCAAGCTTGCAAAGGAAATCTGCACTACAATGAAGTCTCACTGCCCCCCGGTCAAAAGGCCCATCTGAAAAAACTGCAAAATCCAGAAAGGCAGAACAGGCCATGGAGAACAGGAGCCTTGTTATGCTGATGGGCGGGATGTAAATTGCCAACAGCCACTCTGGAGAAGTGTATGGTGTTTCCTGAAACATCCAAAAAACAAAGCAACAGAGCCTAGGGCACTTCCACTTATGGTCCTATAGCTTAGGGAAATTAAAATCAAAAAGACACAGCCACCCCAAAGTTTGGGACGGCTCTGTTTACAAGAACCTCGTTTACGGTACAACTTCAATATCACAGAAAGCGAAAAATGGATACAGAAGTTGTGTTACTTATGTACAATGCAATATCACTCAGCAATGAAATCTATGTCATCAGGCCCATAGTAGCATAATGAGTGGATTCAGGTACGATGATTCTAAGTGAAATAAGTCACACAGAAAAAGAAACATCATAAGATATCACTAATACACAGAATGTAAACTTGGCTACAGAGGAACTGAATTACAAATGAGAACAGGATCTCAAATGTAGAAAACCAACTTATGCTTGCTTAAGGGGAAAGGTGAGTTGGGGTGCTGCATAAAACCAGAGATTGAAATTAGCAGATACCGTTCCATAAGCCAAATATGTAATAGACAAGAGCTACTCCTTGCTCAACGAAGTGGACTCAACACCCATATTAAACGCCTAAGAATATACCTGACAAGTAAGAATCTTAAAACCTATGGATTTCTATGTCTCCGAAAGAGAATCAAGCGTGTGTACAGCGGCATAAACGCAGCAGTGATAGGATTGGTGAGATTCGGTGAGCAAATGCAGACCCTTTGAAGTCATATTGCATGGTACCCATTCCATGGGTCTCAACTCTCCAGGTTTAAGGGATTCTTCTTTCAGCTAAAACATGCATGTGGAACCCAGAGTATGATCCACCGTGTGATCGGGAAACGTGTTCAAATGTGTCTCAGTTTTCGTTCCCTGCTACTCGGGTGCAACATTCCAGACGCTTTACTAACACTCTCCCCACTTGGAGAGTCAGTGCCTTTAACCTCCTGTTTGGCCCACTTTGCAATTTCTGCAGTTAATGAACAGGAATAGGGAGAACCCATGAGAGACTAGCTGGAGGTGTCTGGACGGGCAAATTTAACTCTCATTTCCCACCAGGAAGAGGAATTAACCAAAGGCTCAGCGTGCCATGCCGGAACCACACTAGGGCCTGAAGCAATCCTGCGGTGTTGCGGCCATCTCACAAGAGAGCGAGTTGAAGAAAGGAGCTCAGGGGCACTGTCATTCACAAACCTGCAGAGTTACAAATGACAGCTATCCTCCAAAAATATACTGAAGTAAGGCTGCCAAGAGGACTTGAAAGCGGGGCAGAATTGCAGGAAACCGATTTCAGGAGGTAGACTGGAATTGCATGTAAAGCATAGGAAAAGAGGCAGAACGTCCACAATGATGCACTTGGCCAAAAAGGGCGTATGCGTTTTTTCCTGAATATATTCAGGAAAAAAACGCATACGCCCTTTTTGGCCAACTAAGCAAGCTTGCAAAGGAAATCTGCACTACAATGAAGTCTCACTTCCCACCGGTCAAAAGGGCCATCTGAAAAAACTGTAAAATCCAGAAAGGCAGGACAGGCCATGGAGAACTGGGAGCCTTGTTATGTTGATGGGCGGGATGTAAATTGCCAACAGCCACTCTGGAGAAGTGTATGGTGTTTCCTGAAACATCCAAAAAACAAAGCAACAGAGCCTAGGGCACTTCCACTTATGGTCCTATAGCTTAGGGAAATTAAAATCAAAAAGACACAGCCACCCCAAAGTTTGGGACGGCTCTGTTTACAAGAACCTCGTTTACGGTACAACTTCAATATCACAGAAAGCGAAAAATGGATACAGAAGTTGTGGTACTTACGTACAATGCAATATCACTCAGCAATGAAATCTATGTCATCAGGCCAGTAGCAGCATAATGAGTGGATTCAGGTACGATGATTCTAAGTGAAATAAGTCACACAGAAAAAGAAACATCATAAGATATCACTAATACACGGAATGTAAACTTGGCTACAGAGGAACTGAATTACAAATCAGAACAGGATCTCAAATGTAGAAAACCAACTTATGCTTGCTTAAGGGGAAAGGTGAGTTGGGGTGCTGCATAAAACCAGAGATTGAAATTAGCAGATACCGTTCCATAAGCCAAATATGTAATAGACTAGAGCTACTCCTGCTCAGCGAAGTGGACTCAACACCGCATATTAAACGCCTAAGGATATACCTGACTAGTAACAATCTTAAAACGTATGGCTTTATATGTCTCCGAAAGAGAATCAAGCGTGTGTACAGCGGCATAAACGCAGCAGTGTTAGGATTGGTGAGATTCAGTGAGCAAATGCAGACCCTTTGAATTCATATTGCATGGTACCCATTCCATGGGTCTCAACTCTCCAGGTTTAAGGGATTCTTCTTTCAGCTAAAACATGCATGTGGAACCCAGAGTATGATCCACCGTGTGATCGGGAAACGTGTTCAAATGTGTCTCAGTTTTCGTTCCCTGCTACTCGGGTGCAACATTCCAGACGCTTTACTAACACTCTCCCCACTTGGAGAGTCAGTGCCTTTAACCTCCTGTTTGGCCCACTTTGCAATTTCTGCAGTTAATGAACAGGAATAGGGAGAACCCATGAGAGACTAGCTGGAGGTGTCTGGACGGGCAAATTTAACTCTCATTTCCCACCAGGAAGAGGAATTAACCAAAGGCTCAGCGTGCCATGCCGGAACCACACTAGGGCCTGAAGCAATCCTGCGGTGTTGCGGCCATCTCACAAGAGAGCGAGTTGAAGAAAGGAGCTCAGGGGCACTGTCATTCACAAACCTGCAGAGTTACAAATGACAGCTATCCTCCAAAAATATACTGAAGTAAGGCTGCCAAGAAGACTTGAAAGCGGGGCAGAATTGCAGGAAACCGATTTCAGGAGGTAGACTGGAATTGCATGTAAAGCATAGGAAAAGAGGCAGAACGTCCACAATGATGCACTTGGCCAAAAAGGGCGTATGCGTTTTTTCCTGAATATATTCAGGAAAAAAACGCATACGCCCTTTTTGGCCAACTAAGCAAGCTTGCAAAGGAAATCTGCACTACAATGAAGTCTCACTTCCCACCGGTCAAAAGGGCCATCTGAAAAAACTGTAAAATCCAGAAAGGCAGGACAGGCCATGGAGAACTGGGAGCCTTGTTATGTTGATGGGCGGGATGTAAATTGCCAACAGCCACTCTGGAGAAGTGTATGGTGTTTCCTGAAACATCCAAAAAACAAAGCAACAGAGCCTAGGGCACTTCCACTTATGGTCCTATAGCTTAGGGAAATTAAAATCAAAAAGACACAGCCACCCCAAAGTTTGGGACGGCTCTGTTTACAAGAACCTCGTTTACGGTACAACTTCAATATCACAGAAAGCGAAAAATGGATACAGAAGTTGTGGTACTTACGTACAATGCAATATCACTCAGCAATGAAATCTATGTCATCAGGCCAGTAGCAGCATAATGAGTGGATTCAGGTACGATGATTCTAAGTGAAATAAGTCACACAGAAAAAGAAACATCATAAGATATCACTAATACACGGAATGTAAACTTGGCTACAGAGGAACTGAATTACAAATCAGAACAGGATCTCAAATGTAGAAAACCAACTTATGCTTGCTTAAGGGGAAAGGTGAGTTGGGGTGCTGCATAAAACCAGAGATTGAAATTAGCAGATACCGTTCCATAAGCCAAATATGTAATAGACTAGAGCTACTCCTGCTCAGCGAAGTGGACTCAACACCGCATATTAAACGCCTAAGGATATACCTGACTAGTAACAATCTTAAAACGTATGGCTTTATATGTCTCCGAAAGAGAATCAAGCGTGTGTACAGCGGCATAAACGCAGCAGTGTTAGGATTGGTGAGATTCAGTGAGCAAATGCAGACCCTTTGAATTCATATTGCATGGTACCCATTCCATGGGTCTCAACTCTCCAGGTTTAAGGGATTCTTCTTTCAGCTAAAACATGCATGTGGAACCCAGAGTATGATCCACCGTGTGATCGGGAAACGTGTTTAAATGTGTCTCAGTTTTCGTTCCCTGCTACTCGGGTGCAATATTCCAGACGCTTTACTAACACTCTCCCCACTTAGAGAGTCAGTGCCTTTAACCTCCTGTTTGGCCCAGTTTGCAATTTCTGCGGAAAATGAACAGGAATAGGGAGAACCCATGAGAGACTAGCTGGAGGTGCCTGGACGGGCAAATTTAACTCTCATTTCCCACCAGGAAGAGGAATTAACCAAAGGTTCAGCATGCCATGCCGGAACCACACTAGGGCCTGAAGCAATCCTGCGGTGTTGCGGCCAGCTCACAAGAGAGCGAGTTGAAGAAAGGAGCTCAGGGCCACTGTAATTCACAAACCTGCAGAGTTATAAATGACAGCTATCGTCCAAAAATATATTGAAGTAAGGCTGTCAAGAGGACTTGAAAGCGGGGCAGAATTGCAGGAAACCGATTTCAGGATGTAGACTGGAATTGCATGTAAAGCATAGGAAAAGAGGCAGAACGTCCACAATGATGCACTTGGCCAAAAAGGGCGTATGCGTTTTTTCCTGAATATATTCAGGAAAAAAACGCATACGCCCTTTTTGGTCAACTAAGCAAGCTTGCAAAGGAAATCTGCACTACAATGAAGTCTCACTTCCCACCGGTCAAAAGGGCCATCTGAAAAAACTGTAAAATCCAGAAAGGCAGGACAGGCCATGGAGTACTGGGAGCCTTGTTATGCTGATGGGCGGGATGTAAATTGCCAACAGCCACTCTGGAGAAGTGTATGGTGTTTCCTGAAACATCCAAAAAACAAAGCAACAGAGCCTAGGGCACTTCCACTTATGGTCCTATAGCTTAGGGAAATTAAAATCAAAAAGACACAGCCACCCCAAAGTTTGGGACGGCTCTGTTTACAAGAACCTCGTTTACGGTACAACTTCAATATCACAGAAAGCGAAAAATGGATACAGAAGTTGTGTTACTTATGTACAATGCAATATCACTCAGCAATGAAATCTATGTCATCAGGCCCATAGCAGCATAAAGAGTGGATTCAGGTATGATGATTCTAAGGGAAATAAGTCACACAGAAAAAGAAACATCATAAGATATCACTAATACACGGAATGTAAACTTGGCTACAGAGGAACTGAATTACAAATCAGAACAGGATCTCAAATGTAGAAAACCAACTTATGCTTGCTTAAGGGGAAAGGTGACTTGGGGTGCTGCATAAAACCAGAGATTGAAATTAGCAGATACCGTTCCATAAGCCAAATATGTAATAGAGTAGAGCTACTCCTGCTCAATGAAGTGGACTCAACACCGCATATTAAACGCCTAAGAATATACCTGACTAGTAACAATCTTAAAACCTATGGATTTATATGTCTCCGAAAGAGAATCAAGCATGTCTAGAGCGGCATAAATGCAGCAGTGATAGGATTGGTGAGGTTCGGTGAGCAAATGCAGACGCTTTGAAGTCACATTGCATGGTACCCATTCCATGGGTCTCAACTCTCCAGGTTTAAGGGATTCTTCCTTCAGGTAAAACATGCATGTGGAACCTAGAGTATGATCCACCGTGTGATCGGGAAACTTGTTCAAATATGTCTCAGTTTTCATCCCCTGGTACTCAGGTGCAACATTCCAGACGCTTTACTAACACTCTCCCCACTTGGAGAGTCAGTGCCTTTAACCTCCTGTTTGGCCCAGTTTGCAATTTCTGCGGAAAATGAACAGGAATAGGGAAAACCAATGAGACACTAGCTGGAGGTGTCTGGACGGCCAAATTTAACTCTCATTTCCCACCAGGAAGAGGAATTAACCAAAGGCTTAGCGTGCCACACCGGAACCACACTAGGGCCTGTAGCAATCCTGCGGTATTGCATCCAGCTCAGAAGAAAGCGAGTTGAAGAAAGGAACTCAGGGGCACTGTCATTCACATACCTGCAGAGTTATAAATGACAGCTATCGTCCAAAAATATATTGAAGTAAGGCTGCCAAGAGGACTTGAAAGCGGGGCAGAATTGCAGGAAACCGATTTCTGGCGGTAGACTGGAATTGCATGTAAAGCATAGGAAAAGAGGCAGAACGTCCACAATGATGCACTTGGCCAAAAAGGGCGTATGCGTTTTTTCATGAATATATTCAGGAAAAAACGCATACGCCCTTTTTGGCCAACCAAGCAAGCTTGCAAAGGAAATCTGCACTACAATGAAGTCTCACTGCCCCCCGGTCAAAAGGCCCATCTGAAAAAACTGCAAAATCCAGAAAGGCAGGACAGGCCATGGAGAACTGGGAGCCTTGTTATGCTGATGGGCGGGATGTAAATTGCCAACAGCCACTCTGGAGAAGTGTATGGTGTTTCCTGAAACATCCAAAAAACAAAGCAACAGAGCCTAGGGCACTTCCACTTATGGTCGTATAGCTTAGGAAAATTAAAATCAACAAGACACAGCCACCCCAAAGTTTGGGACGGCTCTGTTTACAAGAACCTCGTTTACGGTACAACTTCAATATCACAGAAAGCGAAAAATGGATACAGAAGTTGTGTTACTTATGTACAATGCAATATCACTCAGCAATGAAATCTATGTCATCAGGCCCATAGCAGCATAATGAGTGGATTTAGGTACGATGATTCTAAGTGAAATAAGTCACACAGAAAAAGAAACATCATAAGATATCACTAATACACGGAATGTAAACTTGGCTACAGAGGAACTGAATTACAAATCAGAACAGGATCTAAAATGTAGAAAACCAACTTATGCTTGCTTAAGGGGAAAGGTGAGTTGGGGTGCTGCATAAAACCAGAGATTGAAATTAGCAGATACCGTTCCATAAGCCAAATATGTAATAGACAAGAGCTACTCCTTGCTCAACGAAGTGGACTCAACACGCATATTAAACGCCTAAGAATATACCTGACAAGTAAGAATCTTAAAACCTATGGATTTATATGTCTCCAAAAGAGAATCAAGCGTGTGTACAGCGGCATAAACGCAGCAGTGATAGGATTGGTGAGATTCGGTGAGCAAATGCAGACCCTTTGAAGTCATATTGCATGGTACCCATTCCATGGGTCTCAACTCTCCAGGTATAAGGGATTCTTCTTTCAGCTAAAACATGCATGTGGAACCCAGAGTATGATCCACCGTGTGATCAGGAAACGTGTTCAAATGTGTCTCAGTTTCCGTTCCCTGCTACTCGGGTGCAACATTCCAGACGCTTTACTAACACTCTCCCCACTTGGAGAGTCAGTGCCTTTAACCTCCTGTTTGGCCCACTTTGCAATTTCTGCGGATAATGAACAGGAATAGGGAAAACCCATGAGAGACTAGCTGGAGGTGTCTGGACGGGCAAATTTAACTCTCATTTCCCACCAGGAAGAGGAATTAAGCAAAGGCTCAGCGTGCCATGCCGGAACCACACTAGGGCCTGAAGCAATCCTGCGGTGTTGCGGCCAGCTCAGAAGAGAGCGAATTGAAGAAAGGAGCTCAGGGGCACTGTCATTCACAAACCTGCAGAGTTACAAATGACAGCTATCCTCCAAAAATATATTGAAGTAAGGCTGCCAAGAGGACTTGAAAGCGGGGCAGAATTGCATGAAACCGATTTCAGGAGGTAGACTGGAATTGCATGTAAAGCATAGGAATAGAGGCAGAACGTCCACAATGATGCACTTGGCCAAAAAGGGCGTATGCGTTTTTTCCTGAATATATTCAGGAAAAAACGCATACACCCTTTTTGGCCAACCAAGCAAGCTTGCAAAGGAAATCTGCACTACAATGAAGTCTCACTGCCCCCCGGTAAAAAGGGCCATCTGAAAAAAGTGTAAAATCCAGAAAGGCAGGACAGGCAATGCAGAACTGGGAGCCTTGTTATGCTGATGGGCGGGATGTAAATTGCCAACAGCCACTCTGGAGAAGTGTATGGTGTTTCCTGAAACATCTAAAAAACCAAGCAACAGAGCCTAGGGCACTTCCACTTATGGTCCTATAGCTTAGGGAAATTAAAATCAACAAGACACAGCCACCCCAAAGTTTGGGACGGCTCTGTTTACAAGAACCTCGTTTACGGTACAAGTTCAATATCGCAGAAAGCGAAAAATGGATACAGAAGTTGTGGTACTTACGTACAATGCAATATCACTCAGCAATGAAATCTATGTCATCAGGCCCGTAGCAGCATAATGAGTGGATTCAGGTACGATGATTCTAAGTGAAATAATTCACAAAGAAAAAGAAACATCATAAAATATCACTACTACATGGAATGTAAACTTGGCTACACAGGAACTGAATTACAAAACAGAACAGGGTCTCAAATGTAGAAAACCAACTTATGCTTGCTTAAGGGGAAAAGTTAGTTGGGGTGCTACATAAAACCAGAGATTGAAATTAGCACAGATATCGTTCCATAAGCCAAATATGTAATAGACAAGAGCTACTCCTTGCTCAAAAAAGTGGACTCAACACCCAATATTAAACGCCTAAGAATATACCTGACTAGTAAGAATCTTAAAACCTATGGATTTATATGTCTCCGAAAGAGAATCAAGCGTGTGTACAACAGCATAAACGCAGCATTGATAGGATTGGTGAGGTTCGGTGAGCAAATGCAGACCCTTTGAAGTCATATTCCATGGTACCCATTCCATGGGTCCCAAATCTCCAGGTTTAAGGGATTCTTCCTTCAGCTAAAACATGCCTGTGGAACCCACAGTATGATCCACTGTGTGATCGGAAACGTGTTCAAATGTGTCTCAGTTTTCGTCCCCTGGTACTCGGGTGCAACATTCCAGACGCTTTACTAACACTCTGCCCACTTGGAGAGTCAGTGCCTTTAACCTCCTGTTTGGCCCAGTTTGCAATTTCTGTGGAAGATGAACAGGAATAGGGAGAACCAATGAGAGACTAGCTGGAGGTGTCTGGACGGGCAAATTTAACTCCCATTTCCCACCAGGAAGAGGAATTAGCCAAAGGCTCAGCATGCCATGCCGGAACCACAATAGGGCCTGAAGCAATCCTGCGGTGTTGCAGCCAGCTCACAAGAAATCGAGTTGAAGAAAGGAGCTCAGGGGCACTGTCATTCACAAACCTGCAGAGTTATAAATAACAGCTATCCTCCAAAAATATATTCAAGTAAGGCTGCCAAGAGGACTTGAAAGCGGGGCAGAATTGCAGGAAACCGATTTCAAGAGGTAGACTGGAATTGCATGTAAAGCCTAGGAAAAGAGGCAGAACGTCCACAATGACGCACTTGGCCAAAAAGGGCGTATGTGTTTTTCCCTGAATATAGTCAGGAAAAAACGCATACGCCCTTTTTGGCCAACCAAGCAAGCTTGCAAAGGAAATCTGCACTACAATGAAGTCTCACTTCCCCCGGTCAAAAGGGCCATCTGAAAAAAGTGTAAAATCCAGAGAGGCAGGACAGGCCATGGAGAACTGGGAGCCTTGTTATGCTGATGGGCGGGATGTAAATTGCCAACAGCCACTCTGGAGAAGTGTATGGTGTTTCCTGAAACATCCAAAAAACAAAGCAACAGAGCCTAGGGCACTTCTACTTATGGTGCTATAGCTTAGGGAAATTAAAATCAAAAAGACACAGCCAGGGCTTCCCTGGTGGCGCAGTGGTTGAGAGTCCACCTGCCTATGCAGGGGACACGGGTTCGTGCCCCAGTCCAGGAAGATCCCGCATGCCGCGGAGCGGCTGGGCCCGTGAGCCATGGCCGCTGAGCCTGCGCGTCCGGAGCCTGTGCTCCACAATGGGAGAGGCCACAACAGTGAGAGGCCCGCGTACTGCAAAAAAAAAAAAAAAGAAAGAAAAGACTCAGAAACCCCAAATTTTGGGATGGCTGTGTTTAAAAGAACCTTGTTTATGGTACAAGTTCAATATCACAGAAAGCGAAAAATGGATAAAGAAGTTGTGGTACTTATGTACAATGCAATATCACTCAGCAATGAAATCTATGTCATCAGGCCCGTAGCAGCATAATGAGTGGATTCAGGTACGATGATTCTAAGTGAAATAAGTCACACAGAAAAAGAAACATCATAAGATATCACTACTACACGGAATGTAAACTTGGCTACACAGGAACTGAATTACAAAACAGAACAGGGTCTCAAATGTAGAACACCAACTTATCCTTGCTTAAGGGTAAAGGTGAGTTGGGGTGCTGCATAAAACCAGAGATTGAAATTAGCACAGATACCGTTCCATAAGCCAAATATGTAATAGACAAGAGCTACTCCTTGCTCAACGAAGTGGACTCAACACCCATATTAAACGCCTAAGTATATACCTGACTAGTAAGAATCTTAAAACCTATGGATTTATATGTCTCCGAAAGAGAATCAAGCGTGTCTACAGCGGCATAAACGCAGCAGTGATAGGATTGGTGAGGTTTGGTGAGCAAATGCAGACCCTTTGAAGTCATATTGCATGGTACCCATTCCATGGTTCTCAACGCTCCAGGTTTAAGGGATTCTTCGTTCAGCTAAAACATGCATGTGGAACCCAGAGTATGATCCACCGTGTGATCGGGAAACGTGTTCAAATGTGTCTCAGTTTTCGTCCCCAGGTACTCGGGTGCAACATTCCAGACGCTTTACTAACACTCTCCCCACTTGGAGAGTCAGTGCCTTTAACCTCCTGTTTGGCCCAGTTTGCAATTTCTGCGGAAGATGAACAGGAATAGGGAGAACCAATGAGAGACTAGCTGGAGGTGTCTGGACGGACAAATTTAACTCTCATTTCCCACGACGAAGAGGAATTAACCAAAGGCTCAGCATGCCCTGCCGGAACCACACTAGAGCCTGAAGCAATCCTGCGGTGTTGCGGCCAGCTCACAAGAAAGCGAGTCGAAGAAAGGAGCTCAGGGGCACTGTCACTCACAAACCTGCAGAGTTATAAATGACAGCTATCGTCCAAAAATATGTTGAAGTAAGGCTGCCAAGAGGACTTGAAAGCGGGGCAGAATTGCAGGAAACCGATTTCAGGAGGTAGACTGGAATTGAATGTAAAGCATAGGAAAAGAGGCAGAACGTCCACAATGATGCACTTGGCCAAAAAGGGCGTATGCGTTTTTTCTTGAATATATTCAGGAAAAAACGCATACGCCCTTTTTGGCCAACCAAGCAAGCCTGCAAAGGAAATCTGCACTACAATGAAGTCTCACTGCCCCCCGGTCAAAAGGGCCATCTGAAAAAAGTGTAAAATCCAGAAAGGCAGGACAGGCCATGGAGAACTGGGAGCCTTGTTATGCTGATGGGCGGGATGTAAATTGCCAACAGCCACTCTGGAGAAGTTTATGGTGTTTCCTGAAACATCTAAAAAACAAAGCAAAAGAGCCTAGGGCACTTCCACTTATGGTGCTGTAGCTTAGGGAAATTAAAATCAAAAAGACACAGCCACCGCAAAGTTTGGGACGGCTCTGTTTACAAGAACCTCGTTTACGGTACAAGTTCAATATCACAGAAAGCGAAAAATGGATAAAGAAGTTGTGGTACTTACGTACAATGCAATAACACTCAGCAATGCAATCTATGTCATCAGGCCCGTAGCAGCATAATGAGTGGATTCAGGTACGATGATTCTAAGTGAAATAAGTCACTCAGAAAAAGAAACATCATAAGATATCACTAATACACGGAATGTAAACTTGGCTACACAGGAACTGAATTACAAAACAGAACAGGGTCTCAAATGTAGAACACCAACTTATGCTTGCTTAAGGGGAAAGGTGAGTTGGGGTGCTGCATAAAACCAGAGATTGAAATGAGCACAGATACCATTCCATAAGCCAAATATGTAATAGACAAGAGCTACTCCTTGCTCAACGAAGTGGACTCAACACCCCATATTAAACGCCTAAGAATATACCTGACTAGTAAGAATCTTAAAACCTATGGATTTCTATGTCTCCGAAAGAGAATCAAGTGTGTGTACAGCGGCATAAATGCAGCAGTGATAGGATTGGTGAGGTTCGGTGAGCAAATGCAGACCCTTTGAAGTCATATTGCATGGTACCCATTCCATGGGTCTCAACTCTCCAGGTTTAAGGGATTCTTCTTTCAGCTAAAACATGCATGTGGAACCCAGAGTATGATCCACCGTGTGATCGGGAAACGTGTTCAAATGTGTCTCAGTTTTTGTCCCCTGGTACTCGGGTACAACATTCCAGACGCTTTACTAACACTCTCCCCACTTGGAGAGTCAGTGCCTTTAACATCTTGTTTGGCCCAGTCTGCAATTTCTGCGTAAGATGAACAGGAATAGGAAGAACCAAAGAGAGACTAGCTGGAGGTGTCTGGAGGGGCAAATTTAACTCTCATTTCCCACCAGGAAGAGGAATTAACCAAAGGCTTAGCCTGCCGTGCCGGAACCACACTAGGGCCTGAAGCAATCCTGCGGTGTTGCGGCCAGCTCACAAGAAAGCGAGTTGAAGAAAGGAGCTCAGGGGCACTGTCATTCACAAACCTGCAGAGTTATAAATTACAGCTATCGTCCAAAAATATATTGAAGTAAGGCTGCCAAGAGGACTTGAAAGCGGGGCAGAATTGCAGGAAACCAATTTCAGGAGGTAGACGGGAATTGCATGTAAAGCATAGGAAAAGAGGCAGAACGTCCACAATGATGCACTTGGCCAAAAAGGGCGTATGCGTTTTTTCCTGAATATATTCAGGAAAAAACGCATACGCCCTTTTTGGCCAACCAAGCAAGCTTGCAAAGGAAATCTGCACTACAATGAAGTCTCACTGCCCCCCGGTCAAAAGGGCCATCTGAAAAAAGTGTAAAATCCAGAAAGGCAGGACAGGCCATGCAGAACTGGGAGCCTTGTTATGCTGATGGGCGGGATGTAAATTGCCAACAGCCACTCTGGAGAAGTGTATGGTGTTTCCTGAAACATCTAAAAAACAAAGCAACAGAGCCTAGGGCACTTCCACTTATGGTCCTATAGCTTAGGGAAATTAAAATCAAAGAGACACAGCCACCCCAATGTTTGGGACGGCTCTGTTTATAAGAACCTCATTTACGATACAAGTTCAATATCACAGAAAGCGAAAAATGGATAAAGAAGTTTTGGTACTTACGTACAATGCAATATCACTCAGCAATGAAATCTCTGTCATCAGGCCCGTAGCAGCATAATGAGTGGATTCAGGTACGATGATTCTAAGTTAAATAAGTCCCAGAGAAAAAGAAACATCATAAGATATCACTACTACACGGAATGTAAACTTGGCTACACAGGAACTGAATTATAAAACAGAACAGGGTCTCAAATGTAGAAAACCAACTTATGCTTGCTTAAGCGTAAAGGTGAGTTGGGGTGCTGCATAAAACCAGAGATTGAAAATAGCACAGATACCGTTCCATAACCCAAATATGTAATAGACAAGAGCTACTCCTTGCTCAACGAAGTGGACTCAACACCCCATATTAAACGCCTAAGAATATACCTGACTAGTAAGAATCTTAAAACCTATGGATTTATATGTCTCCGAAAGAGAATCAAGCGTGTGTACAGCGGCATCAACGCAGCAGTGATAGGATTGGTGAGGTCATTGAGCAAATGCAGACCCTTTGAAGTCATATTCCATGGTACCCATACCATGGGTCTCCACTCTCCAGGTTTTAGGGATTCTTCCTTAAGCTAAAACATGCCTGTGGAACCCAGAGTATGATCCACCGTGTATTCGGGAAACGTTTTCAAATGTGTCTCAGTTTTCGTCACCTGGTACACGGGCGCAACATTCCAGACGCTTTACTAACACTCTGCCCACTTGGAGAGTCAGGGCCTTTAACTTCCTGTTTGGCCCAGTTTGCAATTTCTGCGGAAAATGAACAGGAATAGGGAGAACCCATGAGAGACTAGCTGGAGGTGTCTGGACGGGCAAATTTAACTCTCATTTCCCACCAGGAAGAGGAATTTACCAAAGGCTCAGCATGCCATGCTGGAACCACACTAGGGCCTGAAGCAATCATGCAGTGTTGCGGCCAGCTCACAAGAAAGCGAACTGAAGAAAGGAGCTCAGGGGTACTGTAATTCACAAACCTGCAGAGTTATAAATGACAGCTATCGTCCAAAAATATATTGAAGTAAGGCTGCCAAGAGGACTTGAAAGCGGGGCAGAATTGCAGGAAACGGATTTCAGGAGGTAGACTGGAATTGCATGTAAAGCATAGGAAAAGAGGCAGAACGTCCACAGTGATGCACTTGGCCAGAAAGGGCGTATGCGTTTTTTCCTGAATATATTCAGGAAAAAACGCATACGCCCTTTTTGGCCAACCAAGCAAGCTTGCAAAGGAAATCTGCACTACAATGAAGTCTCACTGCCCCCTGGTCAAAAGGGCCATCTGAAAAAAGTGTAAAATCCAGAAAGGCAGGACAGGCCATGGAGAACTGGGAGCCTTGTTATGGTGATGGGCGGGATGTATATTGCCAACAGCCACTCTGGAGAAGTGTATGGTGTTTCCTGAAACATCTAAAAAACAAAGCAACAGAGCCTAGGGCACTTCCACTTATGGTCCTATAGCTTAGGGAAATTAAAATCAAAAAGACACAGCCACCCTAAAGTTTGGGACGGCTCTGTTTACAAGAACCTCGTTTACGGTTCATGTTAAATATCACAGAAAGCGAAAAATGGATAAAGAAGTTGTGGTACTTACGTACAATGAAATATCACTCAGCAATGAAATCTATGTCATCAGGCCCATAGCAGCATAATGAGTGGATTCAGGCACGATGATTCTAAGTGAAATAAGTCACACAGAAAAAGAAACATCATAAGGTATCACTACTACACGGAATGAAAACTTGGCTACACAGGAACTGAATTACAAAACAGAACAGGGTCTCAAATGTACGAAACCAACATATGCTTGCTTAAGGGGAAAGGTGAGTTGGGGTGCTGCATAAAAGCAGAGATTGAAATTAGCACAGATACCGTTCCATAAGCCAAATATGTAATAGACAAGAGCTACTCCTTGCTCAACGAAGTGGATTCAAGACGCCATATTAAACGCCTAAGAATATACCTGTCTAGTAAGAATCTTAAAACCTATGGATTTATATGTCTCCGAAAGAGAATCCAGCGTGTGTACAGTGGCATAATCGCAGCAGTGATAGGATTCGTGAGGTTCGGTGAGCAAATGCAGACCCTTTGAAGTCATATTGCATGGTACCCATTCCATGGGTCTCAACTCTCTAGCTTTAAGGGATTCTTCCTTCAGCTAAAACATGCATGTGGAACCCAGAGTATGATCCACCATGTTATTGGGAAACGTGTTCAAATATGTCTCAGATTTCGTCCCCTGGTACTCGGATGCAACATTCCAGACGCTTTACTAACACTCTCCCCATTTGGAGAGTCAGTGCCTTTAACTTCCTGTTTGGCCCAGTTTGCAATTTCCACGGAAAATGAAGAGGAATAGGGAGAACAAATGACAGACTAGCTGGAGGTGTCTGGACGGGCAAATTTAACTCTCATTTCCCACCAGGAAGAGGAATTAACCAAAGGCTCAGCATGCCATGCTGGAACCACCCTAGGGCCTGAAGCAATCCTGCCGTGTTGTGGCCAGCTCACAAGAAAGCGAGTTGAAGAAAGGAGCTCAGGGGCACTGTAATTCACAAACCTGCAGAGTTATAAATGATAGCTATCGTCCAAAAATATATTGAAGTAAGGCTGCCAAGAGGACTTGAAAGCGGGGCACAATTGCAGGAAACCGATTTCAGGAGGTAGACTGGAATTACATGTAAAGCATAGGAAAAGAGGCAGAACGTCCACAATGATGCACTTGGCCAAAAAGGGCGTATGCGTTTTTTCCTGAATATATTCAGGAAAAAACGCATTCGCCCTTTATGGCCAACCATCAAGCTTGCAAAGGAAATCTGCACTACAATGAAGTCTCACTGCCCCCGGTCAAAAGGTCCATCTGAAAAAAGTGTAAAATCCAGAAAGGCAGGACAGGCCATGGAGAACTGGGAGCCTTGTTATGCTGATGGGCGGGATGTAAATGGTTAACAGCCACTCTGGCGAAGTGTATGGTGTTTCCTAAAACATCTAAAAAACAAAGCAACAGAGCCTAGGGCACTTCCACTTATGGTCCTATAGCTTAGGGAAATTAAAATCAAAAACACACCGTCACCCCAAAGTTTGGGACGGCTCTGTTTACAAGAACCTCATTTATGGTAGAAGTTCAATATCACAGAAAGCGAAAAATGGATAAAGAAGTTGTGGTACTTACGTACAATGCAATATCACTCAGCAATGAAATCTATGTCATCAGGCCCGTAGAAGCATAATGAGTGGATTCAGGTATGATGATTCTAAGTGAAATAAGTCACACAGAAAAAGAAACATCATAAGATATCACTAATACACGGAATGTAAACTTGGCTACACAGGAACTGAATTACAAAACAGAAAAGGGTCTCAAATGTAGAGAACAAACTTATGCTTGCTTAAGGGGAAAGGTGAGTTGGGGTGCTGCATAAAACCAGAGATTGAAAATAGCACAGATACCGTTCCATAAGCCAAATATGTAATTGACAAGAGCTACTCCTTGCTCAATGAAGTGGACTCAACAGCCCATATTAAACGCCTAAGAATATACCTGACTAGTAAGAATCTTAAAACCTATGGATTTATATGTCTGTGAAAGAGAATCAAGCGTGTGTACAGCGGCATAAACGCAGCAGTGATAGGATTGGTGAGGTTCAGTGAGCAAATGCAGACCCTTTGAAGTCATATTGCATGATACCCATTCCATGGGTCTCAACTCTCCAGGTTTAAGGGATTCTTCCTTCAGCTAAAACATGCATGTGTCACCCAGAGTATGATCCACCGTGTGATCGGGAAACGTGTTCAAATGTGTCTCAGTTTTCCTTCCCTGGTACTAGGGTGCAACATTCCAGACGCTGTACTAACACTCTCCCCACTTGGAGAGTCAGTGCCTTTAACCTCCTGTTTGGCCCAGTTTGCAATTTCTGCGGAAAATGAACAGGAATAGGGAGAACCAATGAGAGACTAGCTGGAGGTGTCTGGACGGGCAAATTTAACTCTCATTTCCCACCAGGAAGAGGAATTAACCAAAGGCTCAGCATGCCATGCCGGAACCACACTAGGGCCTGAAGCATACTTGCGGTGTTGCGGCCAGCTCACAAGAAAGCGAGTTGAAGAAAGGAGCTCAAGGGCACTGTAATTCACAAACCTGCAGAGTTATAAATGACAGCTATCGTCCAAAAATATATTGAAGTAAGGCTGCCAAGAGGATTTGAAATTGGGGCAGAATTGTAGGAAATCGATTTCAGGAGGCAGACTGGAATTGCATGTAAAGCTTAGGAAAAGAGGAGAACGTCAACAATGATGCACTTGGCCAAAAGGGGCGTATACGTTTTTTCCTGAATATATTCAGATAAACACTCATACGCACTTTTTGGCCAACCAAGCAAGCTTGCAAATGAAATCTACACTACAATGAAGTCTCACTTCCCCCAAGTAAAGAGGGCCATCTGAGAAAATTGTAAAATCCAGAAAGGCAGGACAGGCCATGGAGAACTGGGAGCCTTGTTATGCTGATGGGCGGGATGTAAATTGCCAACAGCCACTCTGGAGAAGTGTATGGTGTTTCCTGAAACATCTAAAAAACAAAGCAACAGAGCCTAGGGCACTTCCACTTATTTTCCTATTGCTTAGGGAAATTAAAATCGAAAAGACACAGCCACCCCAAACTTTGGGCCGGCTCTGTTTACAAGAACTTCGTTTACGGTACAAGTTCAATTCGCAGAAAGCGAAAAATGGATAAAGAAGTTGTGGTACTTACGTACAATGCAATATCACTCAGCAATGAAATCTATGTCATCAGGTCTGTAACAGCATAATGAGTGAATTCAGGTACGATGATTCTAAGTGAAATAAGTGACACATAATAAGAAACATTATAAGATATCTCTAATAAACGGAATGTAAACTTGGCTACACAGGAACTGAATTACAAAACAGAACAGGGTCTCAAATGTAGAAAACCAACTTATGCTTGCTTAAGGGGAAAGGTGAGTTGGGGTGCTGCATAAAACCAGAGATTGAAATGAGCACAGATACCATTCCATAAGCCAAATATGTAATAGACAAGAGCTACTCCTTGCTCAATGAAGTGGACTCAACACCCCATATTAAACGCCTAAGTATACACCTGACTAGTAAGAATCTTAAAACCTATGGATTTCTATGTCTCCGAAAGAGAATCAAGCGTGTGTACAGCGGCATAAACGCAGCAGTTATAGGATTGGAGGATTAGTGAGCAAATGGAGACCCTTTGAAGTTATATTGCATGATACCCATTCCATGGGTCTCAATTCTCCAGGTTTAAGGGATTCTTCCTTCAGCTAAAACATGCATGTGGAACCCAGAGTGTGATCCACCATGTGATCGGGAAATGTGTTCAAATGTTTCTCAGTTTTCATCCCCTGGTACTCGGGTGCAACATTCCAGATGCTTTACTAACACTCTCCCCACTTGGAGAGTCAGTGCCTTTAAGCTCCTGTTTGGCCCAGTTTGCAATTTCTGCGGAAGATGAACAGGAATAGGGAGAACCAATGAGAGACTAGCTGGAGGTGTCTGGACGGGCAAATTTAACTCTCATTTCCCACCAGGAAGACGAATTAACCAAAGGCTTAGCGTGCCATGCCGGAACCACACTAAGGCCTGAAGCAATCCTGCGGTGTTGCGGCCAGCTCACAAGAATGCGGGTTGAAGAAAGGAGCTCAGGGGCACTGTCATTGACAAACCTGCAGAGTTATCAATGACAGCTATCGTCCAAAAATATATTGAAGTAAGACTGCCAAGAGGACTTGAAAGCGGGGCAGAATTGCAGGAAACCGATTTCAGGAGGTAGACTGGAATTGCATGTAAAGCATAGGAAAAGAGGCAGAACGTCCACAATGATGCGCTTGGCCAAAAATGGCGTATGTGTTTTTTCCTGAATATATTCAGGAAAAAACGCATACGCCCTTTTTGGCCAACCAAGCAAGCTTGCAAAGGAAATCTGCACTACAATGAAGTCTCACTGCCCCCCAGTCAAAAGGGCCATCTGAAAAAAGTGTAAAATCCAGAAAGGCAGGACAGGCCATTGAGAACTGGGAGCCTTGTTATGCTGATGGGCGGGATGTAAATTGCCAACAGCCACTCTGGAGAAGTGTATGGTGTTTCCTGAAACATCTAAAAAACAAAGCAACAGAGCCTAGGGCACTTCCACTTTTGGGGCTATAGCTTACGGAAATTAAAATCAAAAAGACAAAGCCACCCCAAAATTTGGGAAGGCTCTGTTTACAAGAACCTCCTTTACGGTACAAGGTCAATATCACAGAAAGTGAAAAATGGATAAAGAAGTTGTGGTACTTACGTACAATGCAATATCACTCAGCAGTGAGATCTATGTCATCAGGCCCGTAGCAGCATAATGAGTGGATTCAGGTACGATGATTCTAAGTGAAATAAGTCACACAGAAAAAGAAACATCATAAGATATCACTACTACACGGATTGTAAACTTGGCTACACAGGAACTGAATTACAAAACAGAACAGGGTCTCAAATGTAGAAAACCAACTTATGCTTGCTTAAGGGGAAAGGTGAGTTGGGGTGCTGCATAAAACCAGAGATTGAAATGAGCACAGATACCGTTCCATAAGCCAAATATGTAATAGACAAGAGCTACTCCTTACTCAATGAAGTGGACTCAACAACCCATATTAAACGCCAAAGAATATACCTGACTAGTAAGAATCTTACAACCTATGGATTTATATGTCTCCGAAAGAGTATCAAGCGTGTGTACAGTGGCATAAACGCAGCAGTGATAGGATTGGTGAGGTTCGGTGAGCAAATGCAGACCCTTTGAAGTCATATTGCATGGTACCCATTCCATGGGTCTCAACTCTCCAGGTTTAAGGGATTCTTCCTTCAGCTAAAACATGCATGTGGAACCCAGAGTATGATCCACCGTGTGATCGGGAAACGTGTTCAAACGTGTCTCAGTTTTCGTCCCCTGGTACGCGGGTGCAACATTCCAGACGCTTTACTAACACTCTCCCCACTTGGAGAGTCAGTGCCTTTAACCTCCTGTTTGGCCCAGTTTGCAATTTCTGTGTAAGATGAACAGGAATAGGGAGAACCGATGAGAGACTAGCTGGAGGTGTCTGGACGGGCAAATTTAACTCTCATTTCCCACCAGGAAGAGGAATTAACCAAAGGCTCAGCGTGCCATTCCGGAACAACACTAGGGCCTGAAGCCATCCTGCGGTGTTGCGGCCAGCTCACAAGAAAGCGAGTTGAAGAAATTAGCTCAGGGGCACTGTAATTCACAAACCTTCAGAGTTATAAATGACAGCTATCGTCCAAAAATATATTGAAGTAAGGCTGCCAAGAGGACTTGAAAGCGGGGCAGAATTGCAGGAAACCGATTTCAGGAGGTAGACTGGAATGCATGTAAAACATAGGAAAAGAGGCAGAATGTCCACAATTATGCTCTTGGCCAAAAAGGGCGTATGCGTTTTTTCCTGAATATATTCAGGAAAAAACGCATATGCCCTTTTTGGCCAACCAAGCAAGCTTGCAAAGGAAATCTGCACTACAATGAAGTGTCACTGCCCCCCGGTCAAAAGGACCATCTGAAAAAAGTGTAAAATCCAGAAAGGCAGGACAGGCCATGGAGAACTGGGAGCCTTATTATGCTGATGGGCGGGATGTAAATTGCCAACAGCCACTCTGGAAAAGTGTATGGTGTTTCCTGAAACATCTAAAAAACAAAGCAAGAGAGCCTAGGGCACTTCCACTTATGGTCCTATAGCTTAGGGAAATTAAAATCAAAAAGACACAGCCACCCCAAAGTTTGGGCCGGCTCTGTTTACAAGAACCTCATTTACGGTACAAGTTCAATATCACAGAAAGCGAAAAATGGATAAAGAAGTTGTGGTACTTACATACAATGCAATATCACTCAGCAATGAAATCTATATCATCAGGCCTGTAGCAGCGTAATGAGTGGATTCAGGTACGATGATGCTAAGTGAAATAAGTCACACAGAAAAAGAAACATCATAAGATATCACTAATACACGGAATGTAAACTTGGCTACACAGGAACTGAATTACAAAACAGAACAGGGCCTCAAATGTCGAAAACCAACTTATGCTTGCTTAAGGGGTAAGGTGAGTTGGGGTGCTGCATAAAACCAGAGATTGAAATTAGCACAGATACTGTTCCATAAGCCAAATATGTAATAGACAAGAGCTACTCCTTGCTCATCGAAGTGGACACAGCATCCCATATTAAACGCCTAATAATATACCTGACTAGTAAGAATCTTAACATCTATGGATTTATATGTCTCCGAAAGAGAATCAAGCGTGTGTACAGCGGCATAAACGCAGCAGTGATAGGATTGGTGAGGTTCGGTGAGCAAATGCAGACCCTTTGAAGTCATATTGCATGGTACCCATTCCATGGGTCTCAACTCTCCAGGTTTAACGGATTCTTCCTTCAGCTAAAACATGCATGTGGAACCTAGAGTATGATCCACCGTGTGATCTGGAAACGTGTTCAAATGTGTCTCAGTTTTCGTCCCCTTGTACTCGGGTGCAACATTCCAGACGCTTTACTAACACTCTCCCCACTTGGAGAGTCAGTGCCTTTAACCTCCTGTTTGGCCCAGTTTGCAATTTCTGTGTAAGATGAACAGGAATAGGGAGAACCAATGAGAGACTAGCTGGAGGTGTCTGGACGGGCAAATTTAACTCTCATTTCCCACCAGGAAGAGGAATTAACCAAAGGCTCAGCGTGCCGTGCCGGAACCACACTAGGGCCTGAAGCAATCCTGCGGTGTTGTGGCCAGGTCACCGAAAGCGAGTTGAAGAAAGGAGCTCAGGGACACTGTCATTCACAAACCTGCAGAGTTATAAATGACAGCTATGGTCCAAAAATATATTGAAGTAAGGCTGCCAAGAGGACTTGAAAGCGGGGCAGAATTGCAGGAAACCGATTTCAGAAGGTACACGGGAGTCCCTCTTAAAGCATAGGAAAAGAGACAGAACTTGGAAAATAATGCACTTGGCAAAAAAGTGCATATGTGTTTTATCCAGAGCTCTTATAACTGAGGGGAGGAGATTCCCAGCAGGCTCCAGCTGCCACCTGAGGGCTCACGTTGCCCAGGCAACGTGAGCAAGCCAGGCAGGAGTTACCTCACAGCAGAGGTCCCACCTCACAGAAGGGTGAGAAACCCAGCCAACATCAGACTCTCACCAGAGGGCCCACATCACCAATGGAATGGGAACCAGGCAGGAGTGTCTTCACACCAGTGGGGCCACATCATCGAAAGGTGAGGTACTCAGCACATGTGTCCTCAAACCAGAGGACCCACATCACCGAGGGCCTCGGAGTGAGGCAGGCAGGAGTAGCCTCACAACAAGGGCCCATAGAATAAAAAAGTGAGGAATCCAGCAGTTGGAACCTCCCAGCAGGCGGCCCAGAGCACCGAGCCTATGGGATCCAGGCCACAGTGAACTCACAGAAGAGGGCCCATGTCATGAAACTGAGCAACCCAGCCATTGGGACCTCACAGCATGAGGCCCAAATCCCCATGGGGATGGAAATCTCGTAGGTGAGTCCTTGCACCACTGAGAACGTATCAGAAAATTTTGGGAGACCAGCAGTTAGGGCCTGACGCCAGAGGACCCTCATCACCAAGGGAAGGAGGCTCCCAGCAGGCTCCAACTGCCACCAGAGGGCTGACGTCGCCAAGGCGATGTGTGCCAACCAGGCACGAATGACCTCACAGCAGAGGGCCCACCTCAGAGAAGTGTGAGGAACTCAGTCAGGATCAGACTCGCACCAGAGGGCCCACATCACCAAGGGGATGGGAACCAGGCAGGAGTGTCCCCACACCAGTGGGACAACATTATCGTAAGGTGAGGATCCCAGCACATGTAGCCTCAAACCAGAGGAACCACATCACCAAGGGGTTCAGAATTAGGCTGGCAGGACCGGCCTCACAACACAGGGTCCATAGAATATAAAAGTTGAGGAATCCAGCAGTTGGAACCTCCCAGCAAGTGACCCAGAGCACCGAGGCTATGGAATCCAGGCCGCAGTGAACTCACAGCAGAGGGCCCACATCATGAACCTGTGAGCAGCCCAGCCGTTGGGACCTCAGAACAGAAGGCCCACATCCCCATTGGGATTGGAACCTGGCAGGAGTGGCCTCGCACCACTTAGCACATATCAGAAAATGTTAGGAGCCCAGCAGTTAGGGCCTGACGCCAGGGGGCCCTCATAATTGAGGGGAGGAGACTCCCAGCAGGTTCCAACTGCCAACAGAGGGCCCACGTCTACAAGGTGGCATGCACCAGCCAGGCAGTAGTGACCTCACAGCAGAGGGCCTATCTCACAGAAGGGTGAGGAACCGAGGCAGGATGAGACTCTCGCCAGAGGGCTCACAACACCAAGGGGAAGGGAACCAGTCAGGACTGTCCTCCCACCAGTGGGGCCACATCATCGAAAGGTGAGGAACCGAGCACATGCGGCCTCATATCAGAGAACATATATCACAAAGGGGATGGGAGTGAGGCAGGTAGAAGTAGCCTAAAAACAGAGGGCCCAAAGAATAAAAAAGGTGAGGAATCCAGCATTTGGAACCTCCCAGCAGGCGGCCGAGAGCACAGAAGCTATGGGATGCAGGCAGCAGTGAACTAACACCAGAGAGCCCACATCATGAAACTGTGAGCAACCCAGGCGTTGGGACCTCAGAGCAGAAAGCCCACATCCCCATGGGGATGGGAACCTGACAGGAGTGTCCTGGCATCACTGGGCTCACATCAGAAAACGTGGGGAGCCCAGCAGTTAGGGCCTGATGCTAGAGGGCCATCATCACCGAGGGCAGGAGGCTCCCAGCAGGTTCCATGTGCCAACAGAGGGCCCACGTCGCCAAGGTGATGTGTGCAAGTCAGGCAGGATTGACCTCGCAGCAGAGGGTCTACCTCACAGAAGAGTGAGGAACCCAGCCAGGATAAGACTGTCACCAGAAGCCCCACATCACCAAGGGGATGGGAACCAGGCAGGAGTGTCCTCACACCAGTGGGGCCACATCATTGAAAGTTGCGGAACCCAGCACATGTGGCCTCAAACCAGAGGACCCACATCACGAAGGGGTTGCGAGTGAGGCAGGCAGGAGGAGCATCACAACACAGGACCCATAGAATACAAAAGTTGAGGAATCGAGCAGTTGGAACCTCCCAGCAGGCAGCCCAGATCACAGAGGCTATGGCTTCCAGGCCAGAGTGAACTAACAGCAGAGAGCCCACATCATGAAACTGTGAACAACCCAGCCATTGGGACCTCAGAGCAGAAGGCCCACATCCCAATGGGGATGTGAACCTGGATGGAGTGTCCTCGAACCACTGGGCACACATCACAAAATGTGCGGAGCCCAGCAGTTAGGGCCTGACGCCAGAGGGCCGTCATCACCGAGAGGAGGAGGCACCCTGCACGCTCAACTGCCACCAGAGGGCTCACGTCTCCAAGGTGACGTGTGCCAGCCAGGCAGGAGTGACCTCACAGCAGAGGGCCTACCTCACAGAACGTTGAGGAACCCAGCCAGGATTAGACTCTCGCCAGAGGGCCCACCTCACCAAGGGGATGGGAACCAGGCAGGAGTGTCCTCACACGAGTGGGGCCACATCATCGAAATGTGAGGAATGCAGCACATGTGGCCTCAAGCCATAGGACAGTCATCACCAAGGGGCTGGCAGTGAGGCAGGCAGGAGGAGCCTCACAACAGAGGGCACATAGAATAAAATGTTGAGGAATCCAGCAGTTGGAACCTCCCAGCAGGCAGCTCAGAGCACCGATGATAAGGGATCCTTGCCAGAGTGAACTCACAGCAGAGGGCCCACATCATGGTACTGTGAGCAAGCCAGCCGTTTTGACCTCAGAGCAGAAGGCCCATATCCCCTTGGGGATGGGAACCTGGCAAGAGTGTCCTCACTCGGCGCACATCAGAAAATGTGAGGAGTCCAGCAGTTATGGCCTAAGGCAAGAGGGCCCTCATCACCGAGGGGAGGAGGATCCCAGCACACTCCAACTGCCACCAGAGGGCACACGTCGCCAAGGTGACGTGTGCCAGACAGGCATGATTGACCTCACAGCAGAGGGCCCACCTCACAGAAGGGTGAGAAACCCAGCCAGCATCAGACTCTCACCTGAGGGCCCACATCAGCAAGGGGATGGGAACCAGTCAGGACTGTCTTCCCTCCAGTGGGGCCACATCATCGAAAGGTGCAGAACCCAGCACATGTGGCCTCAAATCAGAGGACACATATCACAAAGGGAATGGGAGTGAGGCAGGCAGGAGTAGCCTAAAAACAGAGGGCCCAAAGAATAAGAAAGGTGAGGAATCCAGCAGTTGGAACCTCCCAGCAGGCAGCCGAGAGCACAGAAGCTATGGGATGCAGGCAGGAGTGAACTAACAGCAGAGAGCCCACATCATGAAACTGTGAGCAACCCAGGCGTTGGGACCTCAGAGCAGAAGGCCCACAACCCAATGGGGATGTGAACCTGGCTGGAGTGTCCTCGCACCACTGGGTGCACATCACAAAATGTGGGGAGCCCAGCAGTTAGGGCCTGACGCCAGAGGGCCCTCATCACCGACGGGAGGAGGCTCCCAGCAGGCTCCAAGTGCCACCAGAGGGCTCATGTCCACAAGGCGAGGTGAGCAAGCCAGGCAGGAGTGACCTCACAGCAGACGGCCCACCTCACAGATGGGTGAGGAACCCAGCCAGGATCAGACTCTCAACAGAGGGCCCACATCACCAAGGGGATGTGAACCAGGCAGGAGTCTCCTAAGACCATTGGTCCCACATCATCGAAAGGTGAGGAACCCAGCACATGTGGCCTCAAACCAGATGACACACATCACGAAGGGGCTGGGAGTGAGGCAGGCAGGAGGATCCTCACAACAGAGGGCCCAAAAAATTAAAAAAGTGAGGAATCCAGCAGTTGGAACCTCCCAGCAGGCGGCCAAGAGCACAGAGGCTATGGGATCCAGGCCTCTGTGAACTAACACCAGAGAGCCCACATCATGAAAATGTGAACAACCCAGCCGTTGGGACCTCAGAGCAGAAGGCCCACATCCCCATGGAGATGGGATCCTAAGAGGAGTGCCAAAGCATCACTGGGCTCACTAAGAAAAGTTGGTGAGCCCAGCAGTTAGGGCCTGACCCAAGAGGGGCCTCATCACCGGGGGGAGGAGATTCCCAGCACGCTCCAACTGCCACCACACGGCTGACTTCACCAAGGCAATGTGTGCCAGCCATGCAGGAGTGACCTATCAGCAGAGGGTCTCCCTCACAGGTGGGTGAGGAACACAGCCAGGAACAGACTCTCACCAGGGGGTCCACATAACCACGTGGATGAGAACCAGGCAGGAGTGTCCTCACACTCGTGGGGCCACATCATCGAAAGGTGAGGAACCCAGCAAAGGTGGCCACAAACCAGAGGACCCTCATCACCAAGGGGTTGAGAGTGAGGTAGGTGTCTGGACGGGCATATTTAACACTCATTTCCCACCAGGAAGAGGAATTAACCAAAGGCTCAGCGTGCCCTGCCAGAAGCAGATTAGGGCCTGAAGCAGTCTTGCGGATTTGCGGCCAGCTCACAAGAAAGCGAGTTGAAGAAAGGAGCTCAGGGGCCCTGTAATTCACAAACATGCAGAGTTATAAATGACAGATAACGTCCAAAAATATGTTGAAGTGAGGCTGCGAAGAGGACTTGAAAGCGGGGCAGAATTTCAGGAAACCGATTTCAGGAGGTAGACTGGATTTGCATTTAAAGCACAGGAAAAGAGGCAGAACATCGACAATGATGCACTTGGCAAAAAAAGGCGTATGAGTTTGTTCCTGAATATATTCAGGAACAAACACATACGCCCTTTTTGGCAAACCAAGCAAGCTTGCAATGGAAATCCGAACTACTATGAAGTGTCACTTCCCCCTGTCTAAAGGGCCATCTGAGAAAAGTGTAAAATCCAGAAAGGCAAGACAGGCCATGGGGAAAAAGGAGCCTTGTTATGCTGATGGGCGGGATGTAAGTTGCCAACAGCCACTCTGGAGAAGTGTATGGTGTTTCCTGATACATCTGAAAAACAAAGCAACAGAGTCTAGGGCATTTCCACTTATGGTCCTATAGCTTAGGGAAATTAAAATCAAAAAGACACAGCCACCCCAAAATTTGGGATGGCTCTGTTTACAGGAACCTCTTCTACAGTACAAGTTAAATATCCCAGAGAAAAAATAATTGATAAAGAAGTTGCGGTACTTACGGACAACAGAATACCACTCAGCAATGAAATCTGTGTCACCAGGCCTGTACCAGCATAATGAGTGGATTGAGGCACGATGATTCTAAGTGAAATAAGTCACACAGAAAAAGAAACATCATAAGGTATCACTAATGCACGGAATGTAAGCTTGGCTACACATGAACTGAATTACAAAACAGAACAGGGTCTCAAGTTTAGAAAACCAACTTATGCTTGCTTAAGGGGAAAGGTGAGTTGGGGTGCTGCATAAAAGCAGAGTTTGAAATTAGCACAGATACCTTTCCATAAGCCAAATATGTAATAGACAAGACCTACCCCTTACTCGACGAAATGGACTCAACAATGAGGTATCACCTCACACCTGTTAGAATGGGCATCATCTGAAAATCTACAAACAACAAATGCTGGAAAGGGTGTGGAGAAAAGGAACCCTCTTCCACTATTGTTGGGAATATAAATTGATACAGTCACTATGGAGAACAATATGGAGTTTCTTAAGAAACTAATAATAGAATTACCATATGATACAGCAATCCCAGTACTGGACATATACCCCGAAAAAACCATAAATCAAAAAGAGACATTCACCACAATGTTCATTGCATCACTATTTACAATGTCGAGGTAATGGAAGCAACCTAAATGCCCACAGACAGACGAATGCATAAAGATGTGGTACATATATAAAATGGAATATTACTAAGCCATGAAAGGAATGAAATTGGGTCATTTGTAGAGACGTCGATGGATCTAGAGACTGTCATACAGAGTGAAGTAAGTCAGAAAGAGAAAAACAAATCTTGTATATTCATGCATATATGTGGAACCTAGAAAAACTGTACAGATTAACCGTTTTGCAAGGCATAAATAGAGCAACAGATGTAGACAACAATCGTATGGACAACAAGGGGGGAAAGCTCTTGGGGGGTGGTGGTGGGAGGAGTTGAGAGATTGGGATTGTCATGTAAACATTTATATGTATAAAATAGATAACCAATAAGAACCTGCTGTATAAAAATATAAAATAAAATTCAAACTTAAAAAGAAATAAAATTTAAAAAATAAAACAGAAAAAACAATTATTCCCTTCACATACATGTATTTATATGAATAAATTATTTCCATGCTTATATCTGTAAATACAAAAAAGAGGAATAAAATCTACCTTGAACCAAAAACGAAAAAGAGAAAAAAAAAACAGAACCCACCAGTTACTCAGAGGAAAACCGTATCAGGGCACTTGCTCCAGTTGTAAACAATTCTGAAGTTGGTCAGTGGTGGGGAATCGTCTCCCATTCAGCCAGCAGCCCCCACACAACAAGCGTCCTCATTGCAAAGCTGGGGCACCGTGCCGAGGCATCTGTGAGTAAACGTGAGCTGAGCCCCAGGCCAGTTGCTGCTGAACTGTTCCCACCCTTCCCAGGTAAAACACCTGAATATATACAAGGACTTGAAAGCCTAGAGGAAGGGCCATGGAGTCACACGAGTGACAGCATGCCAGCTGACTTGGTGCCTGCAGGCCAGCCAGGATGGTCCTGGCCCTGGGTGCTCTTCTGGAAGATTTCCATTTCCCTGCCTGAGATACCCGTCCTGTCCCTGCCCCCACTGCTTTTTTCCTTCCTCACCTCTGCCCAGGGAGAAATTCCAGCAGCAGGTATGGGTGACACATCCTCTTCTTTAGCAGGTGGCAGCCTGGCAACTGCTGCAGAAAGTCCAGCAGAGCCCCACTCACACTGGGCCACCCACAAAGCCGTGGCCTCTCACTCCCTCCCACCAGCCCAGCCCCGAGACTGCTGACAGGGCAGAGAAAATGGCGTCAGGCACAGCTGCATGGGCTCTTGCTGCCTGGAGTGGTATTTATATTGATCTCAACCCAGGCACACTTGGGGAGGGGTGGCCAGCAAGATAAGGCTGCCCAGGTCAGCCAATCATCACCCCTCAGGGGCTCACTGTTGCAGAAAATGGAACTTGCTGAACCGGCCAGGTCCAAGGAACAGGTGTGGGCTCCTGAGAGTCAGGATAGACAAGGGGCTGCAGCTTTGGCTTGTTTTCTAATCATTTTATCTGGCCCATGAGTGGGAGACAACTTCAAGAAAACCCTCTCCTAATGAGAGGAACCCAGGAGTCAGGAGAGGAGGGGTGGGCGGTGGTTGGTGACAGAGGCCTGGTGCCCTGGGTGCAGTGGAAGTCTCTGGAAGACCAGGTGGAGGGAGGCCACACAGAGTGATGCCCAGGGTCACAGACCTGTCGGAGCTGCTGTTTGTTAGTTCAAGTCCTGCTCTGAGGTGCTCTGTGTCAGCTCTGAGCGACAGGTGAGATGGGGGTGCTCTTCAATGAGGGCTATGTGCACTGTTCCTGTGTGCCCAGCCCTGCCACGGTACCTGCAAGGGTAGCTCTGTATCCTGGGAGGGGCCTGACCATGAGAGCCCCGTGGGCTGGGTTGGGGGTGGGGTACCTGCCCAGGAGAGCTCCATATCCTGGGATTGGCCTGACCACGAGAGCCCCATGGGCTGCTGGGGACCTGGTAAAGGATGTCAGGACAGTCAGTGAAGCCACCGAGGATATACCTCCAGTTGCTCCTGATTCCTATACCCTGCTGGTCATTCTACCAACCACCAGGACATGGTATTCTGTATTAGTCTTCAATGATGCCTTCTTTTGTATTCCATTAGTCCCAGAGTCACAAGAAATTTTGGCTTGTGAGTGGCAGGACTCAACATACAACCAAAACAATACTTCCGGGCCGTCTTGCCCCAAGGGTTCAAAAATTCCCACACCATCTTTGGGGAAAGCTTAGCTAAAGACCGAAAAGTTCTACCTCTGGAAAAGGAAACCCTCCTTCAATATGCAGATGACATTCTGATCGCCAGCCCTACTAAGGAGGCCTCTGAACTACCAAGCCAATAAAGGATAGAAGTTGTCCAAGAAAAAGCTCAAATATCACAGACTGCGGTGACCTGCCTGGGCTTCATTCTCACACAAGGTCAGAGAAGCCCATCCCAGGAAAGGGAAGAAACCATTTGCAGCCTTACCCCTTTCTAAAACTAGAAGACAGCTTAGGGGTTCCTGGGGAGGCCAGGGTTTGCTGCTTCTGGATCCCTAACTACAGTCTACTAGCTGGGCCTCTATATGAAACACTGAAAGGAAAAGATGATGATCCTTTTGAACAGAATCCAGAAGTGGCCTTTCAAGAATGGAAAGAGCAGTCAATTCAGACCCTTGCCCTGGAACTCCCTAATTGAGCTAAACCCTTTGACCTTTCCATTCCCGGTGAAAGGTGAATCGCCATTGGAGAATTAGTGCAAAAACTGGGACCACTTGAAATGGAACAATGCAAGAATGCCATCCAGGTAGGATAAACTACAGTCACCAAGGGGCTTGGCCCACTGCCACATCTGGCCAAGATACTGGCGGTATCTAAAAACCTGGAAATCAGCAGCCCAAAAGGCCACCTCCCTCCTAAGGGAAAAGGACCCCACGTGGTGATCCTAATCACCAACCATGCCCTGAAGTTGCAGGGTTCGCTCCGTGGACACACCGACCTCGAGTGAGGAGGCCCTCCAACTCCAACATCCAGAGAGATAACCGGGGGCAACAGGGCACCATGACGACTCGTGTGAACATCACTTGACCTGGAGTTTCTCTCATAAAACAACAATAGTGTGTCCCGAAGGAGTAGACTACTGCTTGCAGGACATACTGCACCCGGAGGGGAGCTAATAATCTTGGCGGGGGAACTGTATCTCACACTGTCACCATAGAAAAGCCTACAGACACCGTGATGATGGTGGCCAATAAGACCGGCTGGACTCCTGTTTACTTCAAAAGGCTGTTGACTCAGTGGCCATCATGGTCCTTGATCACCACTGACCCTGGACTGTCTGGGAGTTGAGCGGGCAGGGCTCTGACACCTGGTGCTGTTTTTACGTTAATTCAGGGGCCTAATTGAAGAAAGAGCAGACTACTGGTCAGAGCATCTAGGCTGGCAGAAACGGTCAGCCTAAGGTGGCCGAACAAATGTGGGGCGGGGTGAAATCGGCCCCCACAGCGTCTCTGCACATCTCTTTCCTGGACCCTTAAAGGTCATTAGAATCTATAACACTTCCAATGCTGGTGCTCAGGCGGACGAGCAGGGAGGCAGGGGTCCTGGGGCCAATCAACGTCACCTGGAGGCTGCTGGGGAGAAGTTCTGACCCTCGTCCCCTGGTATGAGGGCTCCCAACTCAGCACTCAGCAGTTACAGAAGAAGGGTCTGCACCCTCAGCACTCCAAGAATGAGGAACGGGACAAAAGGCAGAGGAAGGGTTTGTCCCCAGCAAAGCCCATTAAAAATCCCTGGGAGATAAAAATAGAATCTGGGCAATAAAGTCAAGTCTGACCTTTTTTATCCTTTGTGCTTTGTCTAATTTCACGTGCTCCTAGGGTCCCGCATGCAGAGGTTCCACACCCGGCACTTCAGACCAGATTTCCTAGTGCAGAATGGCTGGGTCGACACCTCAGCTCCTGGGGCCCAGTGCAGACTCCGAGATATAGAGCCTGAGCTGCAGCCAACCCGGCCCTCGAGAGCTCCGCCCCCTCCCTCCCACTGACTCTCACAGGATCTCTACACAGCAGCCCAGCCCACAGCCCACGGGGTAGTGCATGCTCTCACCTCTCCATTCTCTGATCAAAATATAAAGTTTCCTTTGCTTGTGAACCAAACTCAGTCTCGATCTGTTGGCCCCAATGACACTGGGCAGGGGGACACTTGTTGGGGTCCACTCTGGAGGATCAGTAACAGAAATTGAGACTATTGTAACTTCAATGAACAGATGTGTGAGCCAAACTGTACTTAACATAGAACAGTTTATAAGGCTCGGGTAAAATAAGATGTTTCTAACACTTCCATTTGATATTTCCATCACTTTATTATAAGCAAGTTCAGTGAAAAGGTTTGTCTTATTTGTCAGGTCAATATTAGAGAAATGAAGTGATTTCTTTCCAAGGATGTACATCTAATAATCTTGGTTAAAGCTTCAATCTTGTTTTAAATGCTTTTCCATTGAAAATGATACCTCTCTTTCAGCTCCCCCATTTCTGAGAAGTATAAAATCTTATAATTTATTATTACCAAAGGGGAAAGGTGGGAGGAGGGATAAATTAACAGTTTGGAATTAACACATACACACTGCTATGTATAAAATAGATCATCAACAAGGAACTACTGTATAGCACAGGGAACTACACTCAATATTTTGCAATAACCTATAAGGGGAAATAATCGGAAAAAGAATAGATATTTTTATTGACATCATCTATCAATGACAGTTAAAGTGTAACCTAAGGGAAGCCGGTGGTGAGTGCTTCTGACCCTGAAGACTTCAATCATCTAAAGTTTGGACTCTGCCTACTTCCCAAGGCCCTTAATGAACATATGTGTAGCCGTAGCTTAAAAAACTCCCCAGTTTGGGTTTCGGGGAGACACTGATTTTGAAAAAGCCCTGGTGTTCTCCTTACATGAATGGGACTCTTCCTACTGCTAAAACATGTCTGTCACATCCAGAGGATGGTATACCATCTGATCGGGAAGAGTTTGGAAAAGGCATCTCATCTCCTCATCTCCTGGTGCTCGGGTTCACCCGTCCAGCGTCTTTACTAACAGTCTCCCCACTTGGAGATGTCAGCACTGTCAACATCCTGTTGCGTACAGTTTGGAATTTGTCCAGAGGATGAAGCGGAAGGATGAGGAACAATGAGAGACAAGTCCTAGGTGTTCAGACAGGCACATGTCACTCTAATTTCCAATCAGGAAGATGAATTGACCAAAGGCTAGGGTTGCCCATGGAAACAGTATAGGGCTTGAGGAAATCCCACTGCTTTGTGGCCAGTTCCCATAAACACAAGTTGAACAATGGAACTCAGGGGCAGTAAAATTCACGAAACTGCAGAGTTGAAAATATCTATCACTGAAAAATGTCTTGAGGAAAGTCAGAGAAAAGGATTGGTAAGCAAGGGAGAATGGCAGGAAAGGGATTTGAGGAGGTAGAAAGGACTCGCCATTAAGCACAAGAAAAGGGGCTGAACATTGCCAACATTGCAGTCGGCCAAAAAGGCTGTATGCGTTTTTTTCTGTATATATTCAAGAAAAAGGCATACACTTTTTTAGCCAACCAAACAGGTGGGCACTGGAAATCAATACTACAAAAGATATCACTTCACATCAGTCAGAAGAGCCATCCTCATAAAGTGTAAACACCAGAAATGCAGGACAGGGCAAGGAGAAGAGGGAGCCCTGTGAGGCTTATAGCGGAAATGTATATTGCCAACGGCCATTCTGGAGAAGTGTATTGTGTTTACTAAAGCATCTAAAAAATGAGCTACAGAGCATAGGGCACTTGCACTCATGGGCGTATATCTTGGGAAAAACAAAAATCGAGAGGACACACGCACCCCAATGTTTACTGCCTCTCTGTTTAAAAGATCCTTGACTAGGATATAACTTCAATGTCTCTGGAGGGAAAAAATGGATAGAGATGTGGTACTTATGTAGAGTAGAATATTACTCAGCCTGGAAATCAATGAAATATGGCCAGTTGTAACAACTCCAGAGGAGTTACGTATGATCATTCTAAGTGACATAATTCAAAAAGAAAAAGACACATATCATAAGATATCACTTAAAGGTGGAATCCAAAATGGCTACACATGAAATAAATTACAAAACAAAAACATAGTCAAATATGTAGAAAACACATGTAAGGCTGCTAAACGGGAAAGGTGGGGAGGGGTGAGGCATCACGTAAGGCTGCTAAACGGGAAAGGTGAGGAGGTTGAAATTAGCAAAGATACCATTCCAAATACCAAACTGATAATCAACAAGGCCTACACGGTAGCTAAAAGAACTGCACTCAGCACACTCAAGTCACCGGAAAAGAATATCTATGACTGGTAAGAATCTGAAAAAGAATTTATTGATGTCTCTCTGTACGTGAATCAAGTGGATGTACAGCAGCAAGAAACAGAGCTTTGAAAATCAGCTGTAACCAATATAGTAATAAATTGAAAAAAATAAACGACAGAGAGACAGAGAAAACCTCTTACAACTTTTCCTCAGGGACGGTGATGCAACATGGATTGAACACATCTAGACCCACAGCAGGATGAGACATAAGGCTGGAAACTGTTCGCGCTAAGAGAAATGTGAGGTTGGGTGAGGAAATGCACACCCTTTAAAGTAATACTACCTGGTACCCACTCAATGGGTCCCAAATCTGCAGGTTCAAGGAATCTTCCTACAGCTAAAACATGCATGGAAAACCCAGAGGACTGTACACCATGTGATCGGGAGATGTGTCTAAAATGCAGCTCATTTATCCTCTCCTGGTGCTCCTGTTCACCATTCCAGCCACGTTACTTAGAATCTCCCCACTTGGAGAATCAGCAAATTTCAACTTCTGTTTCACACATTTTGCAAATTGTGAGGAGGATGAACGGGAAGAGGGGGAACCAATGAGAGAATAGTTGTAGGGGTTTGGACGGGCACATGTCACTCTAATTTCCCATTAAGAATAAGAATTAAAAAAAGGCTCAGCCCGCCTCGCCGGAGCCAAAATAGGGCCTGAAGCAATCCTGCGGCTTTGAGGCCAGCTCACAAAAGAGCAACTTAAAAACTGGAGCTCAGGGTCACTGCAATTCACAAACCTGCAGAGTTATAAATGAAAACTAACGTCCAAAAATATGTTGAGGTAAGGCAAAGAAGAGGATCTGAATGCAAGACAGAATTGCAAGAAACAGATTTCAAGAGATAGAATGGACTCGTCTTTAAAGCACATGAAAAGCGGCAGAATTTTGACAATGATGCAGTTGGCCCAAAAGGGAGTATGCGTTTTTTCCTGAATATATCCAGGAAAAAATGCATACGCACTTTATGGGCAACCAAGCAAGCAAGCAATGCAAATGTGCACAACAAAGAAGTCTCATTTCCCACCGGTCAAAAGGGCCATCCGAAAAAATTGTAAAACCGAAAATGCAGGACAGGCCATGGAGAACAGGGAGCTTTTATACGCTGATGGACAGTGTGTGAAATGCTGAGAGCCACTCTGGAGAAGCATATGGTGGTTCCTCAATCATCTAAAAAACAGAGCTACACTTTATGCGGAAGATGAACAGGAATAGGGAGAACCAATGAGAGACTAGCTGTAGGTGTCTGGACGGGCAAATTTAACTCTCATTTCCCACCAGGAAGGGGAATTAACCAAAGGCTCAGCGTGCCGTGCTGTAACCACACTAGGGCCTGAAGCAATCCTGCGGTGTTGGGGCCAGCTCACAACAAAGCGAGTTGAAGAAAGGAGCTCAGGGGCACTGTCATTCACAAACATGCAGAGTTATAAAGGACAGCTATCGTCCAAAAATATATTGAAGTAAGGCTGCCAAGAGGACTTGAAAGTGGGGCAGAATTGCAGGAAACCGATTTCAGGAGGTAGACTGGAATTGCATGTAAAGCATAGGAAAAGAGGCAGAACGTCCACAGTGATGCACTTGGCAAAAAGGGGCGTATGAGTTTGTTCCTGAATATATTCAGGAAAAAACACATACGCCCTTTTTGGCAAACCAAGCAAGCTTGCAATGGAAATCCGAACTACTATGAAGTGTCACTTCCCCCCGGTCTAAAGGGCCATCTGAGAAAAGTGTAAAATCCAGAAAGGCAAGACAGGCCATGGGGAAAAAGGAGCCTTGTTATGCTGATGGGCGGGATGTAAATTGCCAACAGCCACTCTGGAGAAGTGTATGGTGTTTCCTGATACATCTGAAAAACAAAGCAAGAGAGTCTAGGGCATTTCCACTTATGGTCCTATAGCTTAGGGAAATTAAAATCAAAAAGACACAGCCACCCCAAACTTTGGGACGGCTCTGTTTACAGGAACCTCTTCTACAGTGCAAGTTAAATATCCCAGAGAACAAATAATTGATAAAGAATTTGCTGTACTTACGTACAACAGAATACCACTCAGCAATGAAATCTGTGTCACCAGGCCTGTACCAGCATAATGAGTGGATTGAGGCACGATGATTCTAAGTGAAATAAGTCACACAGAAAAAGAAATATCATAAGGTATCACTAATGCACGGAATGTAAACTTGGCTACACATGAACTGAATTACAAAACAGAACAGGGTCTCAAGTTTAGAAAACCAACTTATGCTTGCTTAAGGGGAAAGGTGAGTTGGGGTGCTGCATAAAACCAGAGTTTGAAATTAGCACAGATACCTTTCCATAAGCCAAATATGTAATAGACAAGACCTACCCCTTGCTCAACGAAATGGACTCAACAATGAGGTATCACCTCACACCTGTTAGAATGGGCATCATCTGAAAATCTACAAACAACAAATGCTGGAAAGGGTGTGGAGAAAAGGAACCCTCTTCCACTATTGTTGGGAATATAAATTGATACAGTCACTATGGAGAACAATATGGAGTTTCTTAAGAAAGTAATAAAAGAATTACCATATGATACAGCAATCCCAGTACTGGACATATACCCAGACAGAACCATAAATCAAAAAGAGACATTCACCGCAATGTTCATTGCATCACTATTTACAATGTCGAGGTAATGGAAGCAACCTAAATGCCCACAGACAGACGAATGCATAAAGATGTGGTACATATATAAAATGGAATATTACTAAGCCATGAAAGGAATGAAATTGGGTCATTTGTAGAGACGTCGATGGATCTAGAGACTGTCATACAGAGTGAAGTAAGTCAGAAAGAGAAAAACAAATCTTGTATATTCATGCATATATGTGGAACCTAGAAAAACTGTACAGATTAACCGTTTTGCAAGGCATAAATAGAGCAACAGATGTAGACAACAATCGTATGGACAACAAGGGGGGAAAGCTCTTGGGGGGTGGTGGTGGGAGGAGTTGAGAGATTGGGATTGTCATGTAAACATTTATATGTATAAAATAGATAACCAATAAGAACCTGCTGTATAAAAATATAAAATAAAATTCAAACTTAAAAAGAAATAAAATTTAAAAAATAAAACAGAAAAAACAATTATTCCCTTCACATACATGTATTTATATGAATAAATTATTTCCATGCTTATATCTGTAAATACAAAAAAGAGGAATAAAATCTACCTTGAACCAAAAACGAAAAAGAGAAAAAAAAAACAGAACCCACCAGTTACTCAGAGGAAAACCGTATCAGGGCACTTGCTCCAGTTGTAAACAATTCTGAAGTTGGTCAGTGGTGGGGAATCGTCTCCCATTCAGCCAGCAGCCCCCACACAACAAGCGTCCTCATTGCAAAGCTGGGGCACCGTGCCGAGGCATCTGTGAGTAAACGTGAGCTGAGCCCCAGGCCAGTTGCTGCTGAACTGTTCCCACCCTTCCCAGGTAAAACACCTGAATATATACAAGGGCTTGAAAGCCTAGAGGAAGGGCCATGGAGCCACACGAGTGACAGCATGCCAGCTGACTTGGTGCCTGCAGGCCAGCCAGGATGGTCCTGGCCCTGGGTGCTCTTCTGGAAGATTTCCATTTCCCTGCCTGAGATACCCGTCCTGTCCCTGCCCCCACTGCTTTTTTCCTTCCTCACCTCTGCCCAGGGAGAAATTCCAGCAGCAGGTATGGGTGACACATCCTCTTCTTTAGCAGGTGGCAGCCTGGCAACTGCTGCAGAAAGTCCAGCAGAGCCCCACTCACACTGGGCCACCCACAAAGCCGTGGCCTCTCACTCCCTCCCACCAGCCCAGCCCCGAGACTGCTGACAGGGCAGAGAAAATGGCGTCAGGCACAGCTGCAGGGGCTCTTGCTGCCTGGAGTGGTATTTATATTGATCTCAACCCAGGCACACCTGGGGAGGGCTGGCCGGCACGGTAAGGCTGCCCAGGTCAGCCAATCATCACCCCTCAGGGGCTCACAGTTGCAGAAAATGGAACTTGCTGAACCGGCCAGGTCCAAGGAACAGGTGTGGGCTCCTGAGAGTCAGGATAGACAAGGGGCTGCAGCTTTGGCTTGTTTTCTAATCATTTTATCTGGCCCATGAGTGGGAGACAACTTCAAGAAAACCCTCTCCTAATGAGAGGAACCCAGGAGTCAGGGAGAGGAGTGGGTGGGTGGTGGTTGGAGACAGAGGCCTGGTGCCCTGGGTGCAGTGGAAGTCTCTGGAAGACCAGGTGGAGGGAGGCCACACAGAGTGATGCCCAGGGTCACAGACCTGTCGGAGCTGCTGTTTGTTAGTTCAAGTCCTGCTCTGAGGTGCTCTGTGTCAGCTCTGAGCGACAGGTGAGCTGGGGGTGCTCTTCAATGAGGGCTATGTGCACGGTTCCTGTGTGCCCAGCCCTGCCACGGTACCTGCAAGGGTAGCTCTGTATCCTGGGAAGGGCCTGACCATGAGAGCCCCGTGGGCTGGGTTGGGGGTGGGGTACCTGCCCAGGAGAGCTCCATATCCTGGGATTGGCCTGACCACGAGAGCCCCATGGGCTGCTGGGGACCTGGTAAAGGATGTCAGGACAGTCAGTGAAGCCACCGAGGATATACCTCCAGTTGCTCCTGATTCCTACACCCTGCTGGTCATTCTACCAACCACCAGGACATGGTATTCTGTATTAGTCTTCAATGATGCCTTCTTTTGTATTCCATTAGTCCCAGAGTCACAAGAAATTTTGGCTTGTGAGTGGCAGGACTCAACATACAACTAAAACAATACTTCCGGGCCGTCTTGCCCCAAGGGTTCAAAAATTCCCACACCATCTTTGGGGAAAGCTTAGCTAAAGACCGAAAAGTTCTACCTCTGGAAAAGGAAACCCTCCTTCAATATGCAGATGACATTCTGATCGCCAGCCCTACTAAGGAGGCCTCTGAACTACCAAGCCAATAAAGGATAGAAGTTGTCCAAGAAAAAGCTCAAATATCACAGACTGCGGTGACCTGCCTGGGCTTCATTCTCACACAAGGTCAGAGAAGCCCATCCCAGGAAAGGGAAGAAACCATTTGCAGCCTTACCCCTTTCTAAAACTAGAAGACAGCTTAGGGGTTCCTGGGGAGGCCAGGGTTTGCTGCTTCTGGATCCCTAACTACAGTCTACTAGCTGGGCCTCTATATGAAACACTGAAAGGAAAAGATGATGATCCTTTTGAACAGAATCCAGAAGTGGCCTTTCAAGAATGGAAAGAGCAGTCAATTCAGACCCTTGCCCTGGAACTCCCTAATTGAGCTAAACCCTTTGACCTTTCCATTCCCGGTGAAAGGTGAATCGCCATTGGAGAATTAGTGCAAAAACTGGGACCACTTGAAATGGAACAATGCAAGAATGCCATCCAGGTAGGATAAACTACAGTCACCAAGGGGCTTGGCCCACTGCCACATCTGGCCAAGATACTGGCGGTATCTAAAAACCTGGAAATCAGCAGCCCAAAAGGCCACCTCCCTCCTAAGGGAAAAGGACCCCACGTGGTGATCCTAATCACCAACCATGCCCTGAAGTTGCAGGGTTCGCTCCGTGGACACACCGACCTCGAGTGAGGAGGCCCTCCAACTCCAACATCCAGAGAGATAACCGGGGGCAACAGGGCACCATGACGACTCGTGTGAACATCACTTGACCTGGAGTTTCTCTCATAAAACAACAATAGTGTGTCCCGAAGGAGTAGACTACTGCTTGCAGGACATACTGCACCCGGAGGGGAGCTAATAATCTTGGCGGGGGAACTGTATCTCACACTGTCACCATAGAAAAGCCTACAGACACCGTGATGATGGTGGCCAATAAGACCGGCTGGACTCCTGTTTACTTCAAAAGGCTGTTGACTCAGTGGCCATCATGGTCCTTGATCACCACTGACCCTGGACTGTCTGGGAGTTGAGCGGGCAGGGCTCTGACACCTGGTGCTGTTTTTACGTTAATTCAGGGGCCTAATTGAAGAAAGAGCAGACTACTGGTCAGAGCATCTAGGCTGGCAGAAACGGTCAGCCTAAGGTGGCCGAACAAATGTGGGGCGGGGTGAAATCGGCCCCCACAGCGTCTCTGCACATCTCTTTCCTGGACCCTTAAAGGTCATTAGAATCTATAACACTTCCAATGCTGGTGCTCAGGCGGACGAGCAGGGAGGCAGGGGTCCTGGGGCCAATCAACGTCACCTGGAGGCTGCTGGGGAGAAGTTCTGACCCTCGTCCCCTGGTATGAGGGCTCCCAACTCAGCACTCAGCAGTTACAGAAGAAGGGTCTGCACCCTCAGCACTCCAAGAATGAGGAACGGGACAAAAGGCAGAGGAAGGGTTTGTCCCCAGCAAAGCCCATTAAAAATCCCTGGGAGATAAAAATAGAATCTGGGCAATAAAGTCAAGTCTGACCTTTTTTATCCTTTGTGCTTTGTCTAATTTCACGTGCTCCTAGGGTCCCGCATGCAGAGGTTCCACACCCGGCACTTCAGACCAGATTTCCTAGTGCAGAATGGCTGGGTCGACACCTCAGCTCCTGGGGCCCAGTGCAGACTCCGAGATATAGAGCCTGAGCTGCAGCCAACCCGGCCCTCGAGAGCTCCGCCCCCTCCCTCCCACTGACTCTCACAGGATCTCTACACAGCAGCCCAGCCCACAGCCCACGGGGTAGTGCATGCTCTCACCTCTCCATTCTCTGATCAAAATATAAAGTTTCCTTTGCTTGTGAACCAAACTCAGTCTCGATCTGTTGGCCCCAATGACACTGGGCAGGGGGACACTTGTTGGGGTCCACTCTGGAGGATCAGTAACAGAAATTGAGACTATTGTAACTTCAATGAACAGATGTGTGAGCCAAACTGTACTTAACATAGAACAGTTTATAAGGCTCGGGTAAAATAAGATGTTTCTAACACTTCCATTTGATATTTCCATCACTTTATTATAAGCAAGTTCAGTGAAAAGGTTTGTCTTATTTGTCAGGTCAATATTAGAGAAATGAAGTGATTTCTTTCCAAGGATGTACATCTAATAATCTTGGTTAAAGCTTCAATCTTGTTTTAAATGCTTTTCCATTGAAAATGATACCTCTCTTTCAGCTCCCCCATTTCTGAGAAGTATAAAATCTTATAATTTATTATTACCAAAGGGGAAAGGTGGGAGGAGGGATAAATTAACAGTTTGGAATTAACACATACACACTGCTATGTATAAAATAGATCATCAACAAGGAACTACTGTATAGCACAGGGAACTACACTCAATATTTTGCAATAACCTATAAGGGGAAATAATCGGAAAAAGAATAGATATTTTTATTGACATCATCTATCAATGACAGTTAAAGTGTAACCTAAGGGAAGCCGGTGGTGAGTGCTTCTGACCCTGAAGACTTCAATCATCTAAAGTTTGGACTCTGCCTACTTCCCAAGGCCCTTAATGAACATATGTGTAGCCGTAGCTTAAAAAACTCCCCAGTTTGGGTTTCGGGGAGACACTGATTTTGAAAAAGCCCTGGTGTTCTCCTTACATGAATGGGACTCTTCCTACTGCTAAAACATGTCTGTCACATCCAGAGGATGGTATACCATCTGATCGGGAAGAGTTTGGAAAAGGCATCTCATCTCCTCATCTCCTGGTGCTCGGGTTCACCCGTCCAGCGTCTTTACTAACAGTCTCCCCACTTGGAGATGTCAGCACTGTCAACATCCTGTTGCGTACAGTTTGGAATTTGTCCAGAGGATGAAGCGGAAGGATGAGGAACAATGAGAGACAAGTCCTAGGTGTTCAGACAGGCACATGTCACTCTAATTTCCAATCAGGAAGATGAATTGACCAAAGGCTAGGGTTGCCCATGGAAACAGTATAGGGCTTGAGGAAATCCCACTGCTTTGTGGCCAGTTCCCATAAACACAAGTTGAACAATGGAACTCAGGGGCAGTAAAATTCACGAAACTGCAGAGTTGAAAATATCTATCACTGAAAAATGTCTTGAGGAAAGTCAGAGAAAAGGATTGGTAAGCAAGGGAGAATGGCAGGAAAGGGATTTGAGGAGGTAGAAAGGACTCGCCATTAAGCACAAGAAAAGGGGCTGAACATTGCCAACATTGCAGTTGGCCAAAAAGGCTGTATGCGTTTTTTTCTGTATATATTCAAGAAAAAGGCATACACTTTTTTAGCCAACCAAACAGGTGGGCACTGGAAATCAATACTACAAAAGATATCACTTCACATCAGTCAGAAGAGCCATCCTCATAAAGTGTAAACACCAGAAATGCAGGACAGGGCAAGGAGAAGAGGGAGCCCTGTGAGGCTTATAGCGGAAATGTATATTGCCAACGGCCATTCTGGAGAAGTGTATTGTGTTTACTAAAGCATCTAAAAAATGAGCTACAGAGCATAGGGCACTTGCACTCATGGGCGTATATCTTGGGAAAAACAAAAATCGAGAGGACACACGCACCCCAATGTTTACTGCCTCTCTGTTTAAAAGATCCTCGACTAGGATATAACTTCAATGTCTCTGGAGGGAAAAAATGGATAGAGATGTGGTACTTATGTAGAGTAGAATATTACTCAGCCTGGAAATCAATGAAATATGGCCAGTTGTAACAACTCCAGAGGAGTTACGTATGATCATTCTAAGTGACATAATTCAAAAAGAAAAAGACACATATCATAAGATATCACTTAAAGGTGGAATCCAAAATGGCTACACATGAAGTAAATTACAAAACAAAAACATAGTCAAATATGTAGAAAACACATGTAAGGCTGCTAAACGGGAAAGGTGGGGAGGGGTGAGGCATCACGTAAGGCTGCTAAACGGGAAAGGTGAGGAGGTTGAAATTAGCAAAGATACCATTCCAAATACCAAACTGATAATCAACAAGGCCTACACGGTAGCTAAAAGAACTGCACTCAGCACACTCAAGTCACTGGAAAAGAATATCTATGACTGGTAAGAATCTGAAAAAGAATTTATTGATGTCTCTCTGTACGTGAATCAAGTGGATGTACAGCAGCAAGAAACAGAGCTTTGAAAATCAGCTGTAACCAATATAGTAATAAATTGAAAAAAATAAACGACAGAGAGACAGAGAAAACCTCTTACAACTTTTCCTCAGGGACGGTGATGCAACATGGATTGAACACATCTAGACCCACAGCAGGATGAGACATAAGGCTGGAAACTGTTCGCGCTAAGAGAAATGTGAGGTTGGGTGAGGAAATGCGCACCCTTTAAAGTAATACTACCTGGTACCCACTCAATGGGTCCCAAATCTGCAGGTTCAAGGAATCTTCCTACAGCTAAAACATGCATGGAAAACCCAGAGGACTGTACACCATGTGATCGGGAGATGTGTCTAAAATGCAGCTCATTTATCCTCTCCTGGTGCTCCTGTTCACCATTCCAGCCACGTTACTTAGAATCTCCCCACTTGGAGAATCAGCAAATTTCAACTTCTGTTTCACACATTTTGCAAATTGTGAGGAGGATGAACGGGAAGAGGGGGAACCAATGAGAGAATAGTTGTAGGGGTTTGGACGGGCACATGTCACTCTAATTTCCCATTAAGAATAAGAATTAAAAAAAGGCTCAGCCCGCCTCGCTGGAGCCAAAATAGGGCCTGAAGCAATCCTGCGGCTTTGAGGCCAGCTCACAAAAGAGCAACTTAAAAACTGGAGCTCAGGGTCACTGCAATTCACAAACCTGCAGAGTTATAAATGAAAACTAACGTCCAAAAATATGTTGAGGTAAGGCAAAGAAGAGGATCTGAATGCAAGACAGAATTGCAAGAAACAGATTTCAAGAGATAGAATGGACTCGTCTTTAAAGCACATGAAAAGCGGCAGAATTTTAACAATGATGCAGTTGGCCCAAAAGGGAGTATGCGTTTTTTCCTGAATATATCCAGGAAAAAATGCATACGCACTTTATGGGCAACCAAGCAAGCAAGCAATGCAAATGTGCACAACAAAGAAGTCTCATTTCCCACCGGTCAAAAGGGCCATCCGAAAAAATTGTAAAACCGAAAATGCAGGACAGGCCATGGAGAACAGGGAGCTTTTATACGCTGATGGACAGTGTGTGAAATGCTGAGAGCCACTCTGGAGAAGCATATGGTGGTTCCTAAATCATCTAAAAAACAGAGCTACACTTTATGCGGAAGATGAACAGGAATAGGGAGAACCAATGAGAGACTAGCTGTAGGTGTCTGGACGGGCAAATTTAACTCTCATTTCCCACCAGGAAGGGGAATTAACCAAAGGCTCAGCGTGCCGTGCCGTAACCACACTAGGGCCTGAAGCAATCCTGCGGTGTTGGGGCCAGCTCACAACAAAGCGAGTTGAAGAAAGGAGCTCAGGGGCACTGTCATTCACAAACATGCAGAGTTATAAAGGACAGCTATCGTCCAAAAATATATTGAAGTAAGGCTGCCAAGAGGACTTGAAAGTGGGGCAGAATTGCAGGAAACCGATTTCAGGAGGTAGACTGGAATTGCATGTAAAGCATAGGAAAAGAGGCAGAACGTCCACAGTGATGCACTTGGCAAAAAGGGGCGTATGAGTTTGTTCCTGAATATATTCAGGAAAAAACACATACGCCCTTTTTGGCAAACCAAGCAAGCTTGCAATGGAAATCCGAACTACTATGAAGTGTCACTTCCCCCCGGTCTAAAGGGCCATCTGAGAAAAGTGTAAAATCCAGAAAGGCAAGACAGGCCATGGGGAAAAAGGAGCCTTGTTATGCTGATGGGCGGGATGTAAATTGCCAACAGCCACTCTGGAGAAGTGTATGGTGTTTCCTGATACATCTGAAAAACAAAGCAAGAGAGTCTAGGGCATTTCCACTTATGGTCCTATAGCTTAGGGAAATTAAAATCAAAAAGACACAGCCACCCCAAACTTTGGGACGGCTCTGTTTACAGGAACCTCTTCTACAGTGCAAGTTAAATATCCCAGAGAACAAATAATTGATAAAGAATTTGCTGTACTTACGTACAACAGAATACCACTCAGCAATGAAATCTGTGTCACCAGGCCTGTACCAGCATAATGAGTGGATTGAGGCACGATGATTCTAAGTGAAATAAGTCACACAGAAAAAGAAATATCATAAGGTATCACTAATGCACGGAATGTAAACTTGGCTACACATGAACTGAATTACAAAACAGAACAGGGTCTCAAGTTTAGAAAACCAACTTATGCTTGCTTAAGGGGAAAGGTGAGTTGGGGTGCTGCATAAAACCAGAGTTTGAAATTAGCACAGATACCTTTCCATAAGCCAAATATGTAATAGACAAGACCTACCCCTTGCTCAACAAAATGGACTCAACAATGAGGTATCACCTCACACCTGTTAGAATGGGCATCATCTGAAAATCTACAAACAACAAATGCTGGAAAGGGTGTGGAGAAAAGGAACCCTCTTCCACTATTGTTGGGAATATAAATTGATACAGTCACTATGGAGAACAATATGGAGTTTCTTAAGAAAGTAATAAAAGAATTACCATATGATACAGCAATCCCAGTACTGGACATATACCCAGACAGAACCATAAATCAAAAAGAGACATTCACCGCAATGTTCATTGCATCACTATTTACAATGTCGAGGTAATGGAAGCAACCTAAATGCCCACAGACAGACGAATGCATAAAGATGTGGTACATATATAAAATGGAATATTACTAAGCCATGAAAGGAATGAAATTGGGTCATTTGTAGAGACGTCGATGGATCTAGAGACTGTCATACAGAGTGAAGTAAGTCAGAAAGAGAAAAACAAATCTTGTATATTCATGCATATATGTGGAACCTAGAAAAACTGTACAGATTAACCGTTTTGCAAGGCATAAATAGAGCAACAGATGTAGACAACAATCGTATGGACAACAAGGGGGGAAAGCTCTTGGGGGGTGGTGGTGGGAGGAGTTGAGAGATTGGGATTGTCATGTAAACATTTATATGTATAAAATAGATAACCAATAAGAACCTGCTGTATAAAAATATAAAATAAAATTCAAACTTAAAAAGAAATAAAATTTAAAAAATAAAACAGAAAAAACAATTATTCCCTTCACATACATGTATTTATATGAATAAATTATTTCCATGCTTATATCTGTAAATACAAAAAAGAGGAATAAAATCTACCTTGAACCAAAAACGAAAAAGAGAAAAAAAAAACAGAACCCACCAGTTACTCAGAGGAAAACCGTATCAGGGCACTTGCTCCAGTTGTAAACAATTCTGAAGTTGGTCAGTGGTGGGGAATCGTCTCCCATTCAGCCAGCAGCCCCCACACAACAAGCGTCCTCATTGCAAAGCTGGGGCACCGTGCCGAGGCATCTGTGAGTAAACGTGAGCTGAGCCCCAGGCCAGTTGCTGCTGAACTGTTCCCACCCTTCCCAGGTAAAACACCTGAATATATACAAGGACTTGAAAGCCTAGAGGAAGGGCCATGGAGCCACACGAGTGACAGCATGCCAGCTGACTTGGTGCCTGCAGGCCAGCCAGGATGGTCCTGGCCCTGGGTGCTCTTCTGGAAGATTTCCATTTCCCTGCCTGAGATACCCGTCCTGTCCCTGCCCCCACTGCTTTTTTCCTTCCTCACCTCTGCCCAGGGAGAAATTCCAGCAGCAGGTATGGGTGACACATCCTCTTCTTTAGCAGGTGGCAGCCTGGCAACTGCTGCAGAAAGTCCAGCAGAGCCCCACTCACACTGGGCCACCCACAAAGCCGTGGCCTCTCACTCCCTCCCACCAGCCCAGCCCCGAGACTGCTGACAGGGCAGAGAAAATGGCGTCAGGCACAGCTGCAGGGGCTCTTGCTGCCTGGAGTGGTATTTATATTGATCTCAACCCAGGCACACCTGGGGAGGGCTGGCCGGCACGGTAAGGCTGCCCAGGTCAGCCAATCATCACCCCTCAGGGGCTCACAGTTGCAGAAAATGGAACTTGCTGAACCGGCCAGGTCCAAGGAACAGGTGTGGGCTCCTGAGAGTCAGGATAGACAAGGGGCTGCAGCTTTGGCTTGTTTTCTAATCATTTTATCTGGCCCATGAGTGGGAGACAACTTCAAGAAAACCCTCTCCTAATGAGAGGAACCCAGGAGTCAGGGAGAGGAGTGGGTGGGTGGTGGTTGGAGACAGAGGCCTGGTGCCCTGGGTGCAGTGGAAGTCTCTGGAAGACCAGGTGGAGGGAGGCCACACAGAGTGATGCCCAGGGTCACAGACCTGTCGGAGCTGCTGTTTGTTAGTTCAAGTCCTGCTCTGAGGTGCTCTGTGTCAGCTCTGAGCGACAGGTGAGCTGGGGGTGCTCTTCAATGAGGGCTATGTGCACGGTTCCTGTGTGCCCAGCCCTGCCACGGTACCTGCAAGGGTAGCTCTGTATCCTGGGAAGGGCCTGACCATGAGAGCCCCGTGGGCTGGGTTGGGGGTGGGGTACCTGCCCAGGAGAGCTCCATATCCTGGGATTGGCCTGACCACGAGAGCCCCATGGGCTGCTGGGGACCTGGTAAAGGATGTCAGGACAGTCAGTGAAGCCACCGAGGATATACCTCCAGTTGCTCCTGATTCCTATACCCTGCTGGTCATTCTACCAACCACCAGGACATGGTATTCTGTATTAGTCTTCAATGATGCCTTCTTTTGTATTCCATTAGTCCCAGAGTCACAAGAAATTTTGGCTTGTGAGTGGCAGGACTCAACATACAACTAAAACAATACTTCCGGGCCGTCTTGCCCCAAGGGTTCAAAAATTCCCACACCATCTTTGGGGAAAGCTTAGCTAAAGACCGAAAAGTTCTACCTCTGGAAAAGGAAACCCTCCTTCAATATGCAGATGACATTCTGATCGCCAGCCCTACTAAGGAGGCCTCTGAACTACCAAGCCAATAAAGGATAGAAGTTGTCCAAGAAAAAGCTCAAATATCACAGACTGCGGTGACCTGCCTGGGCTTCATTCTCACACAAGGTCAGAGAAGCCCATCCCAGGAAAGGGAAGAAACCATTTGCAGCCTTACCCCTTTCTAAAACTAGAAGACAGCTTAGGGGTTCCTGGGGAGGCCAGGGTTTGCTGCTTCTGGATCCCTAACTACAGTCTACTAGCTGGGCCTCTATATGAAACACTGAAAGGAAAAGATGATGATCCTTTTGAACAGAATCCAGAAGTGGCCTTTCAAGAATGGAAAGAGCAGTCAATTCAGACCCTTGCCCTGGAACTCCCTAATTGAGCTAAACCCTTTGACCTTTCCATTCCCGGTGAAAGGTGAATCGCCATTGGAGAATTAGTGCAAAAACTGGGACCACTTGAAATGGAACAATGCAAGAATGCCATCCAGGTAGGATAAACTACAGTCACCAAGGGGCTTGGCCCACTGCCACATCTGGCCAAGATACTGGCGGTATCTAAAAACCTGGAAATCAGCAGCCCAAAAGGCCACCTCCCTCCTAAGGGAAAAGGACCCCACGTGGTGATCCTAATCACCAACCATGCCCTGAAGTTGCAGGGTTCGCTCCGTGGACACACCGACCTCGAGTGAGGAGGCCCTCCAACTCCAACATCCAGAGAGATAACCGGGGGCAACAGGGCACCATGACGACTCGTGTGAACATCACTTGACCTGGAGTTTCTCTCATAAAACAACAATAGTGTGTCCCGAAGGAGTAGACTACTGTTTGCAGGACTTACTGCACCCGGAGGGGAGCTAATAATCTTGGCGGGGGAACCGTATCTCACACTGTCACCATAGAAAAGCCTACAGACACCGTGATGATGGTGGCCAATAAGACCGGCTGGACTCCTGTTTACTTCAAAAGGCTGTTGACTCAGTGGCCATCATGGTCCTTGATCACCACTGACCCTGGACTGTCTGGGAGTTGAGCGGACAGGGCTCTGACATCTGGTGCTGTTTTTATGTTAATTCAGGGGACTAATTGAAGAAAGAGCAGACTACTGGTCAGAGCATCTAGGCTGGCAGAAACGGTCAGCCTAAGGTGGCCGAACAAATGTGGGGCGGGGTGAAATCGGCCCCCACAGCGTCTCTGCACATCTCTTTCCTGGACCCTTAAAGGTCATTAGAATCTATAACACTTCCAATGCTGGTGCTCAGGCGGACGAGCAGGGAGGCAGGGGTCCTGGGGCCAATCAACGTCACCTGGAGGCTTCTGGGGAGAAGTTCTGACCCTCGTCCCCTGGTATGAGGGCTCCCAACTCAGCACTCAGCAGTTACAGAAGAAGGGTCTGCACCCTCAGCACTCCAAGAATGAGGAACGGGACAAAAGGCAGAGGAGGGGTTTGTCCCCAGCAAAGCCCATTAAAAATCCCTGGGAGATAAAAATAGAATCTGGGCAATAAAGTCAAGTCTGACCTTTTTTATCCTTTGTGCTTTGTCTAATTTCACGTGCTCCTAGGGTCCCGCATGCAGAGGTTCCACACCCGGCACTTCAGACCAGATTTCCTAGTGCAGAATGGCTGGGTCGACACCTCAGCTCCTGGGGCCCAGTGCAGACTCCGAGATATAGAGCCTGAGCTGCAGCCAACCCGGCCCTCGAGAGCTCCGCCCCCTCCCTCCCACTGACTCTCACAGGATCTCTACACAGCAGCCCAGCCCACAGCCCACGGGGTAGTGCATGCTCTCACCTCTCCATTCTCTGATCAAAATATAAAGTTTCCTTTGCTTGTGAACCAAACTCAGTCTCGATCTGTTGGCCCCAATGACACTGGGCAGGGGGACACTTGTTGGGGTCCACTCTGGAGGATCAGTAACAGAAATTGAGACTATTGTAACTTCAATGAACAGATGTGTGAGCCAAACTGTACTTAACATAGAACAGTTTATAAGGCTCGGGTAAAATAAGATGTTTCTAACACTTCCATTTGATATTTCCATCACTTTATTATAAGCAAGTTCAGTGAAAAGGTTTGTCTTATTTGTCAGGTCAATATTAGAGAAATGAAGTGATTTCTTTCCAAGGATGTACATCTAATAATCTTGGTTAAAGCTTCAATCTTGTTTTAAATGCTTTTCCATTGAAAATGATACCTCTCTTTCAGCTCCCCCATTTCTGAGAAGTATAAAATCTTATAATTTATTATTACCAAAGGGGAAAGGTGGGAGGAGGGATAAATTAACAGTTTGGAATTAACACATACACACTGCTATGTATAAAATAGATCATCAACAAGAAACTACTGTATAGCACAGGGAACTACACTCAATATTTTGCAATAACCTATAAGGGGAAATAATCGGAAAAAGAATAGATATTTTTATTGACATCATCTATCAATGACAGTTAAAGTGTAACCTAAGGGAAGCCAGTGGTGAGTGCTTCTGACCCTGAAGACTTCAATCATCTAAAGTTTGGACTCTGCCTACTTCCCAAGGCCCTTAATGAACATATGTGTAGCCGTAGCTTAAAAAACTCCCCAGTTTGGGTTTCGGGGAGACACTGATTTTGAAAAAGCCCTGGTGTTCTCCTTACATGAATGGGACTCTTCCTACTGCTAAAACATGTCTGTCACACCCAGAGGATGGTATACCGTCTGATCGGGAAGAGTTTGGAAAAGGCATCTCATCTCCTCATCTCCTGGTGCTCGGGTTCACCCGTCCAGCGTCTTTACTAACAGTCTCCCCACTTGGAGATGTCAGCACTGTCAACATCCTGTTGCGTACAGTTTGGAATTTGTCCAGAGGATGAAGCGGAAGGATGAGGAACAATGAGAGACAAGTCCTAGGTGTTCAGACAGGCACATGTCACTCTAATTTCCAATCAGGAAGATGAATTGACCAAAGGCTAGGGTTGCCCATGGAAACAGTATAGGGCTTGAGGAAATCCCACTGCTTTGTGGCCAGTTCCCATAAACACAAGTTGAACAATGGAACTCAGGGGCAGTAAAATTCATGAAACTGCAGAGTTGAAAATATCTATCACTGAAAAATGTCTTGAGGAAAGTCAGAGAAAAGGATTGGTAAGCAAGGGAGAATGGCAGGAAAGGGATTTGAGGAGGTAGAATGACTCGCCATTAAGCACAAGAAAATGGGCCGAACATTGCCAACATTGCAGTTGGCCAAAAAGGCTGTATGCGTTTTTTTCTGTATATACTCAAGAAAAGGGCATACACTTTTTTAGCCAACCAAACAAGTGGGCACTGGAAATCAATACTACAAAAGATATCACTTCGCATCAGTCAGAAGAGCCATCCTCATAAATTGTAAACACCAGAAATGCAGGACAGGACAAGGAGAAGAGGGAGCCCTGTGAGGCTTATAGTGGAAATGTATATTGCCAACGGCCATTCTGGAGAAGTGTATTGTGTTTACTAAAGCATCTAAAAAATGAGCTACAGAGCATAGGGCACTTGCACTCATGGGCGTATATCTTGGGAAAAACAAAAATCGAGAGGACACAGGCACCCTAATGTTTACTGCCTCTCTGTTTAAAAGATCCTCGACTAAGATATAACTTCAATGTCTCTGGAGGGAAAAAATGGATAGAGATGTGGTACTTATGTAGAGTGGAATATTACTCAGCCCGGAAATCAATGAAATATGGCCAGTTGTAACAACTCCGGAGGAGTTACGTATGATCATTTTAAGTGACATAATTCAAAAAGAAAAAGACACATATCATAAGATATCACTTAAAGGTGGAATCCAAAATGGCTACACATGAAATAAATTACAAAACAAAAACATAGTCAAATATGTAGAAAACACGCGTAAGGCTGCTAAACGGGAAAGGTGGGGAGGGGTGAGGCAATATCCAGGAGGTTGAAATTAGCAAAGATACCATTCCAAATACCAAACTGATAATCAACAAGGCCTACATGGTAGCTAAAAGAACTGCACTCAGCACACTCAAGTACCGGAAAAGAATATCTATGACTGGTAAGAATCTGAAAAAGAATTTATTGATGTCTCTCTGTATGTGAATCAAGTGGATGTACAGCAGCAAGAAACAGAGCTTTGAAAATCAGCTGTAACCAATATAGTAATAAATTGAAAAAAATAAACGACAGAGAGACAGAGAAAACCTCTTACAACTTTTCCTCAGGGACGGTGATGCAACATGGATTGAACACATCTAGACCAACAGCAGGATGAGACATAAGGCTGGAAACTGTTCGCGCTAAGAGAAATGTGAGGTTGGGTGAGGAAATGCACACCCTTTAAAGTAATATTACCTGGTACCCATTCAATGGGTCCCAAATCTGCAGGTTCAAGGAATCTTCCTACAGCTAAAACATGCATGGAAAACCCAGAGGACTGTACACCATGTGATCGGGAGATGTGTCTAAAATGCACCTCATTTATCCTCTCCTGGTGCTCCTGTTCATCATTCCAGCCACGTTACTTAGAATCTCCCCACTTAGAGAATCAGCACATTTAAACTTCTGTTTCACACATTTTGCAAATTGTGAGGAGGATGAACGGGAAGAGGGGGAACCAATGAGAGAATAGTTGTAGGGGGTTGGACGGGCACATGTCACTCTAATTTCCCATTAAGAATAAGAATTAAAAAAAGGCTCAGCCCGCCTCGCTGGAGCCAAAATAGGGCCTGAAGCAATCCTGCAGCTTTGAGGCCAGCTCACAAAAGAGCAACTTAAAAACTGGAGCTCAGGGTCACTGCAATTCACAAACCTGCAGAGTTATAAATGAAAACTAACGTCCAAAAATATGTTGAGGTAAGGCAAAGAAGAGGATCTGAATGCAAGACAGAATTGCAAGAAACAGATTTCAAGAGATAGATTGGACTCGTCTTTAAAGCACATGAAAAGCGGCAGAATTTCGACAATGATGCAGTTGGCCCAAAAGGGAGTATGCGTTTTTTCCTGAATATATCCAGGAAAAAACGCATACGCACTTTATGGGCAAGCAAGCAAGCAAGCAATGCAAATGTGCACAACAAAGAAGTCTCATTTCCCACCGGTCAAAAGGGCCATCCGAAAAAATTGTAAAAACCAGAAATGCAGGACAGGCCATGGAGAACAGGGAGCCTTTATACGCTGATGGACAGTGTGTGAACTGCCGAGAGCCACTCCGGAGAAGTGTATGGTGGTTCCTAAATCATCTAAAAAACAGAGCTACAGAGCATAGGGCACTTCCAATCACGGGAGTATATCTAGGGAAGTCTAAAAATCAACAAGACACAAGCACACCACAGTTTAGGGCTACTCTGTTTACAAGAACCTCAACTTCAGTACACCTTAAATATCCCAGGAAAGGGAACAATGGATAAAGAAAATGTGGTACTTATGTACAATGGAATATCTCTTCACCATGAAATCAATGTAATAAGGCTAGTAGAAGGATAAAGAGTGGATTTAGGTCCGATAATACTACTTGAAATAAGTCAAACAGAAAAAGAAACATATCATAAGATATCACTTATAGAGGGAGGATAAATATGGCTGCACAAAAAATGAATTACAAAACAGAACAGTGTCTCACATTTAGAAAACACACTTATGTCAGCTTAAGGGGAAAGGAGAGGTGGGGTGATGCATAAAACCAGAGTTTGAAATTAGCACAGATACCGTTCAATAAACCAAATAGGTATTAGACAAGATCTACACCTTGCTCAATGAACTGGCCTCAACACACCCTATACACCGCAGAGAAATATATCTGAGTAATAAGAATCTTAAAACCCATGTATTGATATATCTCCATAAGGGAATCAAGTGTGTGCAGAGTGGCACAAACACAACAGTGAAAATGAGCTAAACCCCATTATAGAAATAAATTTTAAAACCAAAACGCAGAAACAATGAAAGAGAGAAAAATTCTTACAAAATTCGCTCAGGGGCTGTGATGCAACCTGGAATGACCACATATAAACCCACAGCTGGATAAGACATAAGGCTGGACACTTGGGGCTGAGAGGATTGGTGAGCTTTGGTGAGCAACTGCCGAAAGTTTAATGCAATACTTCATGCTACTCATTCCAAGGGTCCCAACACTCCAGGTTGAAGGGAATCTTCCTACAGCTAAACCATGCATGGGAAATCCAGCAGATGGTATACCATATGATCGGGAAGGGTTTCTAAAACGCACCTCATTTTCCTCTCTTGGGGCTCTGGATCAACATTCCAGCCACTTTACTAACAACATCCCCACATAGAGAGTCAATGCCTTTAAGTTCCGGTATCGCACAGTCTGCAGTTAGTGCGGACTATGAATGGGAATAGGGGGAACCAGTGAGAAAATAGCTGTAGCGGTTTCAATGGGCACATGTCACTCTAATTTCACATAGGAAGAAGAATTAAGCAAAGGCACAGCAAGGTGCCCCAGGAGAAGAATAGGGCCTGAAGAAATCCTGTGGATATGAGGCAAGATCACAAAAATAAGAGCTGAAAAATGGAACTAAGGGAAACTGCAATTCAAAAACCTGCAGAGTTATACAGGCCAACTATTTTCCAAAAGTATATTGAGGTAAGGCTATGAAGAGGCACTGACAGCAAGGCAGAATTGCAGGAAACCGATTTCAGGAGGTAGACTGGAATTGTATCGAAAACATATGAAAAGACTCAGAACATCGACAATCATACACTTGGCCAAAAAGGGCGTATGCGTTTCTTCCTGAATATATTCAGGAAGAAATGCATACGCCCTTTCTGGCCAACCAAGCAAGCTTGCAAAGGAAATCTGCACTACAATGAAGTCTCACTGCCCCCCAGTCAAAAGGACCATCTGAAAAAAGTGTAAAATCCAGAAAGGCAGGACAGGCCATGGAGAACTGGGAGCCTTGTTATGCTGATGGGCGGGATGTAAATTGCCAACAGTCACTCTGGAGAAGTGTATGGTGTTTCCTGAAACATCTAAAAAACAAAGCAACAGAGCCTAGGGAACTTCCACTTATGGTCCTATAGCTTAGGGAAACTAAAATCAAAAAGACACACCCACCCAAAAGTTTGGGACGGCTCTGTTTACAAGAACCTCGTTTACGGTACAAGTTCCATATCACAGAAAGCGAAAAATGGATAAAGAAGATGTGGTACTTACGTACAATGCAATATCACTCAGCAAAGAAATCTATGTCATCAGGCCCATAGCAGCATAATGAGTGGATTCAGGTACGATGATTCTAAGTGAAATAAGTCACAGAGAAAAAGAAACATCATAAGATATCACTAATACACGGAATGTAAACTTGGCTACACAGGAACTGAATTACAAAACAGAACACGGTCTCAAATGTAGAAAACCAACTTATGCTTGCTTAAGGGGAAAGGTGAGTTGGGGTGCTGCATAAAACCAGAGATTGAAATGAGCACAGATACCGTTCCATAAGCCAAATATGTAATAGACAAGAGCTACTCCTTGCTCAATGAAGTGGACTCAACACCCCATATTAAACGCCTAAGAATATACCTGACTAGAAAGAATCTTAAAACCTATGGATTTATATGTCTCCTAAAGAGAATCAAGCGTGTGTAGAGTGGCATAAACGCAGCAGTGATAGGATTGGTGAGGTTCGGTGAGCAAATGCAGACCCTTTGAAGTCATATTGCATGGTACCATTCCATGGGTCTCAAGTCTCCAGGTTTAAGGGATTCTTCCTTCAGCTAAAACATGCATGTGGAACCCAGAGTATGATCCACCGTGTGATCGGGAAACGTGTTCAAATGTGTCTCAGTTTTCGTCCCCTGGTACTCAGGTGCAACATTCCAGACGCTTTATTAACACTCTCCCCACTTGGAGAGTCAGTGCCTTTAACCTCCTGTTTGACCCAGTTTGCAATTTCTGCCTAAGATGAACAGGAATAGGGAGAACCAATGAGAGACTAGCTGGAGGTGTCTGGACGGGCAAATTTAACTCTCATTTCCCACGAGGAAGAGGAATTAACCACAGGCTCAGAGTGCCATGCCGGAACCACACTAGGGCTTGAAGCAATCCTGCAGTGGTGCGGCCAGCTCATAAGAAAGCGAGTTGAAAAAAGGAGATCAGGGGCACTGTCATTCACAAATCTGCAGAGTTATAAATGACAGCTATCGTCCAAAAATATATTGAAGTAAGGCTGCCAAGAGGACTTGAAAGCGTGGCAGAATTGCAGGAAACCGATTTCAGGAGGTAGACTGGAATTGCATTTAAAGCAGAGGAAAAGAGGCAGAACGTCCACAATGATGCACTTGGCCAAAAAGGGCATATGCATTTTTTCCTGAATATATTCAGGAAAAAACGTTTACGCACTTTTTGGCCAACCAAGCAAGCTTGCAAAGGAAATCTGCACTACAATGAAGTCTCACTGCCCCCTGGTCAAAAGGGCCATCTGATAAAAGTGTAAAATCCAGAAAGGCAGGACAGGCCTTGGAGAACTGGGAGCCATGTTATGCTGATGGGTGGGATGTAAATTGCCAACAGCCACTCTGGAGAAGTGTATGGTGTTTCCTGAAACATCTAAAAAAGAAAGCAACAGAGCCTAGGGCACTTCCACTTATGGTCCTATAGCTTAGGGAAATTAAAATCAAAAAGACACAGCCACCCCAAAGTTTGGGACAGCTCTGTTTACAAGAACCTCGTTTACGGTACAAGTTCAATATCACAGAAAGCGAAAAATGGATAAAGAAGTTGTGGTACATACGTACAATGCAATATCACTCAGCAATGAAAACTAGGTCATCAGGCCCATAGCAGAATAATGAGTGGATTCAGGTACGATGATTCTAAGTGAAATAAGTCAAACAGAAAAAGAAACATCATAAGATATCACTAATACACGGAATGTAAACTTGGCTACACAGGAACTGAATTACAGAACAGAACAGGGTCTCGAATGTAGAACACCAACTTATGCTTGCTTAAGGGGAAAGGTGAATTGGGGTGTTGCATAAAACCAGAGATAGAAATTAGCCCAGATACCGTTCCATAAGCCAAATATGTAATAGACAAGAGCTACTCCTTGCTCAACGAAGTGGACTCAACACCCCATATTAAACGCCTAAGAATATACCTGACTAGTAAGAATCTTAAAACCTATGGATTTATATGTCTCCGAAAGAGAATCAAGCGTGTGTACAGCAGCATAAATGCAGCAGTGATAGGATTCGTGAGGTTCGGTGGGCAAATGCAGACCCTTTGAAGTCATATTGCATGGTACCCATTCCATGGGTCTCAACTCTCCAGGATTAAGGGATTCTTCCTTCAGCTAAATCATGCATGTGGAACCCAGAGTATGATCCACCATGTGGTCGGGAAACGTGTTCAAATGTGTCTTAGTTTTTGTCCCCTGGTACTCGGGTGCAATATTCCAGACGCTTTACTAACACTCTCCCCACTTGGAGAGTCAGTGCCTTTAACCTCCTGTTTGGCCCAGTTTGCAATTTCTGCGTAAGATGAACAGGAATAGGGAGAACCAATGAGAGACTAGCTGTAGGTGTCTGGACGGGCAAATGTAAGTCTCATTTCCCACGAGGAAGAGGAATTAACCAAAGGCTCAGCATGCCATGCCAGAACCACACTAGGTCCTGAAGCAATACTGCGGTGTTGCGGCCAGCTCATAAGAAAGCGAGTTGAAGAAAGCAGCTCAGGGGCACTGTCATTCACAAACCTGCAGAGTTATAAATGACAGCTATCTTCCAAAAATATATTGAAGTAAGGCTGCCAAGAGGACTTGAAAGCGGGGCAGAATTGCAGGAAACCGATTTCAGGAGGTAGACTGGAATTGCATGTAAAGCATACGAAAAGAGGCAGAATGTCCACAATGATGCACTTGGCCAAAAAGGGCGTATGCGTTTTTTCCTGAATATATTCAGGAAAAAACGCATACGCGCTTTTTGGCCAACCAAGCAAGCTTGCAAAGGAAATCTGCACTACAATGAAGTCTCACTGCCCCCCGGTCAAAAGGGCCATCTGAAAAAAGTGTAAAATCCAGAAAGGCAGGACAGGCCATGGAGAACTGGGAGCCTTGTTATGCTGAAGGGCGGGATGTAAATTGCCAACAGCCACTCTGGAGAAGTGTATGGTGTTTCCTGAAGCATCTAAAAAACAAAGCAACAGAGCCTAGGGCACTTCAACTTAAGGTCCTATAGCTTAGGGAAATTAAAATCAAAAAGACACAGCCACCCCAAAGTTTCGGACGGCTCTGTTTACAAGAACCTCGTTTACAGTACAATTTCTATATCACAGAAAGCGAAAAATGGATAAAGAAATTGTGGTACTGACGTACAATGCAATATCACTCAGCAGTGAAATCTATGTCATCAGGCCCGTAGCAGCGTAATGAGTGGATTCAGGTACGATGATTCTAAGTGAAATAAGTCACACAGAAAAAGAAACATTATAAGATATCACTACTACACGGAATGGAAACTTGGCTACACAGGAACTGAATTACAAAACAGAACAGGGTCTCAAATGTAGAAAACCAACTTATGCTTGCTCAAGGGGAAAGGTGAGTTGGGGTGCTGCATAAAACCAGAGATTGAAATTAGCACAGATACCATTCCATAAGCCAAATATGTAATAGACAAGAGCTACTCCTTGCTCAACGAAGTGGACTCAACACCCCATATTAAACGCCTAAGAATATACCTGACTAGTAAGAATCTTAAAACCTATGGATTTATATGTCTCCGAAAGAGAATCAAGCGAGTGTACTGCGGCATAAATGCAGCAGTGATAGGATTAGTGAGGTTCAGTGAGGAAATGCAGACACATTGAAGTCATATTGCATGGTACCCATTCCATGGGTCTCAACTCTCCAGGTTTCAGGGATTCTTCCTTCAGCTAAAACATGCATGTGGAACCCAGAGTATGATCCACCGTGTGATTGGGAAACGTGTTCAAATGTGTCTCAGTTTCTGTCCCATGGTACTCGGGTGCAACATTCCAGACGCTTTACTAACACTCTCCCCACTTGGAGAGTCAGTGCCTTTAACCTCCTGTTTGGCCCAGTTTGCAATTTCTGCGGAAAATGAACAGGAATAGGGAGAAACAATGAGAGACTAGCTGGAGGTGTCTGGACGGGCAAATTTAACTCTCATTTCCCACCAGGAAGAGGAATTAACCAAAGCCTCAGAGTGCCGTGCCAGAACCTCACTAGGGCCTGAAGCAATCCTGCGGTCTTGCGGCCAGCTCACAAGAAAGCGAGTTGAAGAAAGGAGCTCAGGGGTCCTGTAATTCACAAACTGCAGAGTTATAAATGACAACTATCGTCCAAAAATATATTGAAGTAAGGCTGCCAAGAGGACTTGAAAGCGGGCCAGAATTGCAGGAAACCGATTTCAGGCGGTAGACTGGAATTGCATGTAAAGCATAGGAAAAGAGGCAGAACGTCCACAATGATGCACTTGGCCAAAAAGGGCGTATGCGTTTTTTCCTGAATATATTCAGGAAAAAACGCATACGCCCTTTTTGGCCAACCAAGCGAGCTTGCAAAGGAAATCTGCACTACAATGAAGTCTCACTGCCACCCGGTCAAAAGGGCCATCTGAAAAAAGTGTAAAATCCAGAAAGGCAGGACAGGCCATGGAGAACTGGGAGCCTTGTTATGCTGATGGGCGGGATGTAAATTGCCAACAGCCACTCTGGAGAAGTGTATGGTGTTTCCTGAAACATCTAAAAAACAAAGCAACAGAGCCTAGGGCACTTCCACTTATGGTCCTATAGCTTAGGGAAATTAAAATCAAAAAGACACAGCCACCCCAAAATTTGGGCCAGCTCTGTTTACAAGAACCTCATTTACGGTACAAGTCCAATATCGCAGAAAGCGAAAAATGGATAAAGAATTTGTGGTACTTACGTACAATGCAATATCACTCAGCAGTGAAATTTATGTCATCAGGCCCGTAGCAGCATAATGAGTGGATTCAGGTATGATGATTCTAAGTGAAATAAGTCACACAGAAAAAGAAACATCATAAGATATCACTAATACACGGAATGTAAACTTGGCTACACAGGAACTGAATTACAAAACAGAACAGGGTCTCAAATGTACAAAACCAACTTATGCTTGCTTAAGGGGAAAGGTGAGTTGGGGTGCTGCATAAAACCAGAGATTGAAATGAGCACAGATACCGTTCATAAGCCAAATATGTAATAGACAAGAGCTACTCCTTGCTCAACGAAGTGGACTGAACACCCCATATTAAATGCCTAAGAATATACCTGACTAGTAAGAATCTTAAAACCTATGTATTTCTATGTCTCCGAAAGAGAATCAAGCGTGTGTATAGCAGCAAAAACGCAGCAGTGATAGGATTGATGAGGAGCGGTGAGTAAATGCAGACCCTTTGAAGTCATATTGCATGGTACCCATTCCATGGGTCTCAAATCTCCAGGTTTAAGGGATTCTTCATTCAGCTAAAACATGCATGTGGAACCCAGAGTATGATCCACCATGTGATCGGGAAACGTGTTCAAATGTGTCTCAGTTTTCGTCCCCTGGTACTCGGGTGCAACATTCCTGACGATTTACTAACACTCTCCCCACTTGGAGAGTCAGTGCCTTTAACCTCCTGTTTGGCCCAGTTTGCAATTTCTGCGGAAAATGAACAGGAATAGGGTGAACCAATGAGAGACAAGCTGGAGCTGTCTGGACGGGCAAATGTAAGTCTCATTTCCCACGAGGAAGAGGAATTAACCAAAGGCTCAGCGTGCCATGCCGGAACCACACTAGGGCCTGAAGCAATCCTGCGGTGTTGCGGCCAGCTCACAAGAAAGCGAGTTGAAGAAAGGAGCTCAGGGGCACTGTCAATCACAAACCTGCACAGTTATAAATGACAGCTATCGTCCAAAAATATATTGAAGTAAGGCTGCCAAGAGAACTTGAAAGCGGGGCAGAATTGCAGGAAACCGATTTCAGGAGGTAGACTGGAATTGCATGCAAAGCATAGGAAAAGAGGCAGAACGTCCACAATGATGCACTTGGCCAAAAAGGGTGTATGCGTTTTTTCCTGAATATTTTGAGGAAAACACGCATACGCCCTTTTTGGCCAACGAAGCAAGCTTGCAAAGGAAATCTGCACTACAATGAATTCTCACTGCCGCACGGTCAAAAGGTCCATCTGAAAAAAGTGTAAAATCCAGAAAGGCAGGACAGGCCATGGAGAACTGGGAGCCTTGTTATGCTGATGGGTGGGACGTAAATTGCCAACACCCACTCTGGAGAAGTGTATGGTGTTTCCTGAAACATCTAAAAAACAAAGCAACAGAGCCTAGGGCACTTCCACTTATGGTCCTATAGCTTAGGGAAATTAAAATCTAAAAGACAGAGCCACCCCAAAGTTTGGGACGGCTCTGTTTACAAGAACCTCGTTTACGGTACAAGTTCAATATCACAGAAAGCGAAAAATGGATAAAGAAATTGTGGTACTTACGTACAATGCAATATCACTCAGCAATGAAATCTATGTCATCAGGACCATAGCAGCATAATGAGTGGATTCAGGTACGATGATTCTAAGTGAAATAAGTCACAGAGAAAAAGAAACATCGTAAGATATCACTAATACACGGAATGGAAAATTGGCTACACAGGAACTGAATTACAAAACAGAACACGGTCTCAAATGTAGAAAACCAACATATGCTTGCTTAAGGGGAAAGGTTAGTTGGGGTGCTGCATAAAACCAGAGATTGAAATGAGCACAGATACCGTTCCATAAGCAAAATATGTAATAGACAAGAGCTACTCCTTGCTCAACGAAGTGGACTCAACACCCCATATTAAACGTCTAAGAATATACCTTACTAGTAAGAATCTTAAAACCTATGGATTTATATGTCTCCGAAAGAGAATCAAGCGAGTGTACAGCGGCATAAATGCAGCAGTGATAGGATTGGTGAGGTTTGGTGAGGAAATGCAGACCCTTTGAAGTCATATTGCATGGTACCCATTCCATGGGTCTCAACTCTCCAGGTTTAAGGGATTCTTCCTTCAGCTAAAACATGCATGTGGAACCCAAAGTATGATCCACCATGTGATCGGGAAACATGTTCAAATGTGTCTCAGTTTTCTTCCCCTGGTACTCGGGTGCAACATTCCAGACGCTTTACTAACACTCTCCCCACTTGGAGAGTCAGGGCCTTTAACCTCCTGTTTGGCCCAGTTTGCAATTCCTGCGGAAAATGAACAAGAATAGGGAGAACCAATGAGAGACTAGCTGGATGTGTCTGGACGGGCAAATTTAACTCTCATTTCCCAGCAGGAAGAGAAATTACCAAAGGCTCAGCATGCCATGCCGGAACGACACTAGGGCCTGAAGCCATCCTGCGGTGTTGCGGCCAGCTCACAAGAAAGCGAGTTGAAGAAAGGAGCTCAGGGGCACTGTAATTCCCAAAACTGCAGAGTTATAAATGACAGCTATCGTCCAAAAATATATTGAAGTAAGGCTGCCAAGAGGACTTGAAAGCGGGGCAGAATTGCAGGAAACCGATTTCAGGAGGTAGACTGGAATTGCATGTAAAGCATAGGAAAAGAGGCAGAACGTCCACAATGATGCACTTGGCCAAAAAGTGCGTATACGTGTTTTCCTGAATATATTCAGGAAAACATGCATACGCCCTTCTTGGCCAACCAAGCAAGCTTGCAAAGGAAATCTGCACTACAATGAAGTCTCACTGCCCCCCGGTCAAAAGGGCCATCTGAAAAAAGTGTAAAATCCAGAAAGGCAGGACAGGCCATGGAGAACTGGGAGCCTTGTTATGCTGATGGTTGGGATGGAAATTGTCAACAGCCACTCTGGAGAAGTGTATGGTGTTTCCTGAAACATCTAAAAAACAAAGCAACAGAGCCTAGGGCACTTCCACTTATGGTCCTATAGCTTAAGGAAATTAAAATCAAAAAGACACAGCCACCCCAAAGTTGGGGCCGGCTCTGTTAACAAGAAGCTCGTTTACGATACAAGTTCAATATCGCAGAAAGGGAAAAATGGATAAAGAAGTTCTGGTACTTATGTACAATGCAATATCACTCAGCAATTAAATGTATGTCTTCAGGCCCGTAGCAGCATAATGAGTGGATTCTGGTACAATGATTCTAAGTGAAATAAGTCACACAGAAAAAGAAACATCATAAGATATCACTAATACACGGAATATAAACTTGGCTACACAGGAACTGAATTACAAAACAGAAGAGGGTCTCAAAAGTAGAAAACCAACTTAAGGTTGCTTAAGGGGAAAGGTGAGTTGGGGTGCTGCATAAAACCAAAGATTGAAATTAGCACAGATACCGTTCCATAAGCCAAATATGTAATAGACAAGAGCTACTCCTTGCTCAACGAAGTGGACTCAACACCCCATATTAAACGCCTAAGAATATACCTTACTAGTAAGAATCTTAAAACCTATGGATTTATATGTCTCCGAAAGAGAATCAAGCGAGTGTACAGCGGCATAAATGCAGCAGTGATAGGATTGGTGAGGTTTGGTGAGGAAATGCAGACCCTTTGAAGTCATATTGCATGGTACCCATTCCATGGGTCTCAACTCTCCAGGATTAAGGGATTCTTCCTTCAGCTAAAACATGCATGTGGAACCCAGAGTATGATCCACCGTGTGATCGGGAAACGTGTTCAAATGTGTCTCAGTTTTCGTCCCCTGGTACTCGGGTGCAACATTCCAGACGCTTTACTAACACTCTCCCCACTTGGAGAGTCAGTGCCTTTAACCTCCTGTTTGGCCCAGTTTGCAATTTCTGTGGAAAATGAACAGGAATAGGGAGAACCAATGAGAGACTAGCTGGAGGTGTCTGGACGGGCAAATTTAACTCTCATTTCCCACCAGGAAGAGGAATTAACCAAAGGCTCAGCGTGCCATGCCAGAACCACACTAGGGCTTGAAGCAATCCTGCGGTGTTGCGGAGAGCTCACAAGAAAGCGAGTTGAAGAAAAGAGCTCAGGGGCACTGTCATTCACAAACCTGCAGAGTTATAAATGACAGCTATGGTCCAAAACTATATTGAAGTAAGGCTGCCAAGAGGACTTGAAAGTGGGGCAGAATTGCAGGAAACCGATTTCAGAAGGTACATGGGAGTCGCTCTTAAAGCATAGGAAAGAGACAGAACTTGGAAAATAATGCACTTGGCAAAAAAGTGCAAGTTTGTTTTATCCAGAGCTCTCATAACTGAGGGGAGGAGATTCCCAGCAGGCTCCAACTGCCACCTGAGGGCTCACGTTGCCAAGGCAACGTGAGCAAGCCAGGCAGGAGTTACCTCACAGCAGAGGTCCCACCTCACAGAAGGGTGAGAAACCCAGCCAACATCAGACTCTCACCAGAGGGCCCACATCACCAAGGGGATGGGAACCATGCAGGAGTGTCTTCACACCAGTGGGGCCACATCATCGACAGGTGAGGTACTCAGCACATGTGTCCTCAAACCAGAGGACCCACATCACCAAGGGCCTCGGAGTGTGGCAGGCAGGAGTAGCCTCACAACACAGGGCCCATAGAATAAAAAAGTGAGGAATCCAGCAGTTGGAACCTCCCAGCAGGCGGCCCAGAGCACCGAGGCTATGGGATCCAGGCCACAGTGAACTCACAGAAGAGGACCCATGTCATGAAACTGAGCAACCCAGCCATTAGGACCTCAGAGCAGGAGGCCCACATCCCCATGGGGATGGAAATCTGGTAGAAGTGTCCTCGCACCACTGAGAACATATCAGAAAATTTTGGGAGACCAGCAGTTAGGGCCTGACACCAGAGGACCCTCATCACCAAGGGAAGGAGGCTCCCAGCAGGCTCCAACTGCCACCAGAGGGCTGACGTCGCCAAGGCGATGTGTGCCAACCAGGCACGAATGACCTCACAGCAGAGGGCTCACCTCAGAGAAGTGTGACGAACCCAGTCAGGATCAGACTCGCACCAGTGGGCCCACATCACCAAGGGGATGGGAACCAGGCAGGAGTGTTCCCACACCAGTGGGACAACATCATCGAAAGGTGAGGATCCCAGCACATGTAGCCTCAAACCACAGGAACCACATCACCAAGGGGTTCGGAATGAGGCTGGCAGGACCGGCCTCACAACACAGGGTCCATAGAATATAAAATTTGAGGAATCCAGCAGTTGGAACCTCCCAGCAAGTGGCCCAGAGCACCGAGGCTATGGGATCCAGGCCACAGTGAACTAACACCAGAGAGCCCACATCATGAAATTGTGATCAACCCAGCCGTTGGAACCTCAGAGCAGAAGGCCCACATCCCCATGGAGATGGGAACCTAAGAGGAGTGCCCGAGCATCACTGGGCTCACTAAGAAAAGTTGGGGAGCCCAGCAGTTAGGACCTGACGTCAGAGGGCCCTCATCACAGAGGTGAGGAGGCTCCCAGCAGGGTCCAAGTGCCACCAGAGGGCTAATGTCAACAAGGCGAGGTGAGCAAGCCAAGCAAGAGTTACCTGATAGTAGAGGGCCCACCTCACAGATGGGTGAGGAACCCAGCCAGGATCAGACTCTCACCAGAGGACCCACATCACAAAGGGGATGGGAACCAGTCAGGTTTATCCTCACACCAGTGGGGCCTCATCATCTTAAGGTGAGGAACCCAGCACATGTGTCCTCAAACCAGAGGACCCACATCACCAAGGGCCTTGGAGTGAGGCAGGCAGGAGTAGCCTCACAACACAGGGCACATAATATAAAAAACGTGAGGATTCCAGCATTTAGACCTCCAACAGGCGGCACAGAACACCGAGGCTATGGGATCCAGGCCGCAGTGAACTCACAGCAGAGGGCCCACATCATAAAACTGTGAGCAACCCAGGCGTTGTGACCTCAGCGCAGAAGGCCCACATCCCCATGGGAATGGGAACCTGGCTGGAGTGTCCTCGCACCACTGGGCGCACATCAGAAAATGTGGGGAGCCCACCATTTAGGGCCTGACGCCAGAGGGTCGTCATCACCGAGAGGAGGAGGCACCCTGCATGCTCCAACTGCCACCAGAGGGCTCACGTCTCCAAGGTGATGTGTGCCAGCCAGGCAGGAGTGACCTCAGAGCAGAGGGCCTACCTCACAGAACGTTGAGGAAGCCAGCCAGGATTAGACTCTCGCCAGAGAGCCCACCTCACCAAGGGGATGGGAACCAGGCAGGAGTGTCCTCACACGAGTGGGGCCACATCATCGAAAGGTGAGGAACGCACCACATGTGGCCTCAAGCAATAGGACAGTCATCACCAAGGGGCTGGCAGTGAGGCAGGCAGGAGGAGCCTCACAACAGAGGACACATAGAATAAAAAAGTTGAGGAATCCAGCAGTTAGAACCTCCCAGCAGGTGGCTCAGAGCACCGATGATAAGGGATCCTTGCCGGAGTGAACTCACAGCAGAGGGCCCACATCATAGTACTGTGAGCAAGCCAGACGTTTTGACCTCAGAGCAGAAGACCCATATCCCCATGGGGATGTGAACCTGGCTGGAGTGTCCTCGCACCACTGGGCGCACATCACAAAACGTGCGGATCCCAGCAGTTAGGGCCTGACGCCAGAGGTCCCTCATCACCGAGGGGAGGAGGCTCCCAGCAGGCTCCAAGTGCCACCAGAGGGCTCATGTCCACAAGGCGAGGTGAGCAAGCCAGGCAGGAGTGACCTCACAGCAGATGGCCCACCTCACAGAAGGGTGAGGAACCCAGCCAGGATCAGACTCTCAACAGAGGGCCCACATCACCAAGGGGATGTGAACCAGGCAGGAGTCTCCTAAGACCATTGGTCCCACATCATCAAAAAGTGAGGAACCCAACACATGTGGCCTCAAACCAGACGACACACATCACGAAGGGGCTGGGAGTGAGGCAGGCAGGAGGATCCTCACAACAGAGGGCCCAAAAAATTAAAAAAGTGAGGAATCCAGCAGTTGGAACCTCCCAGCAGGCGGCCAAGAGCACAGAGGCTATGGGATCCAGGCCTCTGTGAACTAACACCAGAGAGCCCACATCATGAAAATGTGAACAACCCAGCCGTTGGGACCTCAGAGCAGAAGGCCCACATCCCCATGGAGATGGGATCCTAAGAGGAGTGCCAAAGCATCACTGGGCTCACTAAGAAAAGTTGGTGAGCCCAGCAGTTAGGGCCTGACCCAAGAGGGGCCTCATCACCGGGGGGAGGAGATTCCCAGCACGCTCCAACTGCCACCACACGGCTGACTTCACCAAGGCAATGTGTGCCAGCCATGCAGGAGTGACCTATCAGCAGAGGGTCTCCCTCACAGAAGGGTGAGGAACACAGCCAGGAACAGACTCTCACCAGGGGGTCCACATAACCACGTGGATGAGAACCAGGCAGGAGTGTCCTCACACTAGTGGGGCCACATCATCGAAAGGTGAGGAACCCAGCAAAGGTGGCCACAAACCAGAGGACCCACATCACCAAGGGGTTGAGAGTGAGGGAGGTGTCTGGAGGGGCATATTTAACACTCATTTCCCACCAGGAAGAGGAATTAACCAAAGGCTCAGCGTGCCCTGCCAGGAGCAGATTAGGGCCTGAAGCAGTCTTGCGGGTTTGCGGCCAGCTCACAAGAAAGCGAGATGAAGAAAGGAGCTCAGGGGCCCTGTAATTCACAAAACTGCAGAGTTATAAATGACAGCTATCGTCCAAAAATATATTGAAGTATGGGTGCGAAGAGGACTTGAAAGCGGGGCAGAATTGCAGGAAACCGATTTCAGGAGGTAGACTGGAATTGCATTTAAAGCATAGGAAAAGAGGCAGAACATCCACAATGATGCACTTGGCCAAAAAGGGCGTATGCGTTTTTACCTGAATATATTCAGGAAAAAACGCATACGCTCTTTTTGTCCAACCAAGCAAGCTTGCAAAGGAAATCTGCACTAAAATGAAGTCTCACTTCCCCCCGGTCAAAAGGGCCATCTAAAAAAAAGTGTAAAATCCAGAAAGGCAGGACAGGACATGGAGAACTGGGAGCCTTGTTATGCTGATGGGCGGGATGTAAATTGCCAACAGCCACTCTGAAGAAGTGTATGGTGTTTCCTGAAACATCTAAAAAACAAATCAACAGAGCCTAGAGCACTTTCACTTATAGTCCTATAACTTAGGGAAATTAAAATCAAAAAGACACAGCCACCCAAAAGGTTGGGACAGCTCTATTTACAAGAGCCTCGTTTAGGGTACAAGTTCAATATTGCAGAAAGCAAAAAATGGATAAAGAAGTTGTGGTACATACGTACAATGCAATATCACTCAGCAATGAAATCTATGTCATCAGGCCCATAGAAGCATAATGCGTGGATTCAGGTACGATGATTCTAAGTGAAATAAGTCACACAGAAAAAGAAACATCATATGATATCACTACTACACGGAATGGAAACTTGGCTACACAGGAACTGAATTACAAAACAGAACAGGGTCTCAAATGTAGAAAACCAACTTATGCTTGCTTAAGGGGAAAGGTTAGTTGGGGTGCTGCATAAAACCAGAGATTGAAATTAGCACAGATACCGTTCCGTAAGCCAAATATGTAATACACAAGAGCTACTCCTTGCTCAATGAAGTGGACTCAACACCCCATATGAAACGCCTAAGAATATACCTGACTAGTAAGAATCTGAAAACCTATGGATTTATATGTCTCCGAAAGAGAATCAAGCATGTGTACAGCAGCATAAATGCAGCAGTGATAGGATTGGTGAGGTTCGGTGAGGAAATGCAGACCCTTTGAAGTCATATTGCATGGTACCCATTCCATGGGTCTCAACTCTCCAGGTTTAAGGGATTCTTCCTTCAGCTAAAACATGCATGTGGAACCCAGAGTATGATCCACCATGTGATCGGGAAACGTGTTCAAATGTGTCTCAGTTTTCGTCCCCTAGTACTCGGGTGCAACATTCCAGACGCTTTACTAACACTCTCCCCACTTGGAGAGTCAGTGCCTTTAACCTCCTGTTTGGTCCAGTTTGCAATTTCTGCGGAAGATGAACAGGCATAGGGAGAACCAATGAGAGACTAGCTTGAGGTGTCTGGACGGGCAAATTTAACTCTCATTTCCCACCAGGAAGAGGAATTAACCAAAGGCTCAGCCTGCCATGCCGGAACCACACTAGGGCCTGAAGCAATCCTGCGGTGTTGCAGCCAGCTCACAAGAAAGCGAGTTGAAGAAAGGAGCTCAGGGGCACTGTAATTCACAAACCTGCAGAGTTGTAAATGACAGCTATCGTCCAAAAATATATTGAAGTAAGGCTACCAAGAGGACTTGAATGCGGGGCAGAATTGCAGGAAACTGATTTCAGGAGGTAGACTGGAATTGCATGTAAAGCATAGGAAAAGAGGCAGAACGTCCACAATGATGCACTTGGCCAAAAAGGTCGTATGTGCTTTTTCCTGAATATATTCAGGAAAAAACGCATATGCCCTTTTTGGCCAACCAAGCAAGCTTGCAAAGGAAATCTGCACAAAAATGAAGTCTCACTGCCCCCCGGTCAAAAGGGCCATCGGAAAGAAGTGTAAAATCCAGAAAGGCAGGACAGGCCATGGAGAACTGGGAGCCTTATTATGCTGATGGGCGGGATGTAAATTGCCAACAGCCACTCTGGAGAAGTGTATGGTGTTTCCTGAAACATCTAAAAAACAAAGCAACAGAGCCTAGGGCACTTCGAATTATGGTCCTATAGTTTAGGGAAATTAAAATAAAAAAGGCAGAGCCACCCCAAAGTTTGGGACAGCTCTGTTTACAACAACTTCGTTTATGGTACAAGTTCAATATCACAAAAAGCGAAAAATGGATAAAGAAGTTGTGGTACTTACGTACAATGCAATATCACTCAGCAATGAAATCTATGTCATCAGGCCCATAGCAGCATAATGAGTTGATTCAGGTACGATGATTCTAACAGAAATAAGTCACACAGAAAAAGAAACATCATTAGATATCACTAATACACGGAATGGAAACTTGGCTACACAGGAACTGAATTACAAAACAGAACAGGGTCTCAAATGTAGAAAACCAACTTATGCTTGCTTAAGGGGAAAGGTGAGTTGGGGTGCGGCATAAAACCAGAGATTGAAATTAGCACAGATACCGTTCCATAAGCCAAATATGTAATAGACAAGAGCTACTCCTTGCTCAACGAAGTGGACTCAACACCCCATATTAAACGCCTAAGAATATACCTGACTATAAAGAATCTTAAAACCTATGGATTTATATGTTTCTGAAAGAGAATCAAGCGTGTGTACAGCAGCATAAACGCAGCAGTGATAGGATTGGTGAGGTTCGGTGAGCAAATGCAGACCCTTTGAAGTCATATTGCATGGTAGCCATTCCATGGGTCTCAACTCTCCAGGTTTAAGTATTCTTCCTTCAGCTAAAATATGCATGTGGAACCCAGAGTATGATCCATCGTGTGATCAGGAAACGTGTTCAAATGTGTCTCAGTTTTCGTCCCCTGGTACTCGGGTGCAACATTCCAGATGCTTTACTAACACTCTCCCCACGTGGACATCAGTGCCTTTAACCTCCTGTTTGGCCCAGTTTGCAATTTCTGCGGAAAATGAACAGGAATAGGGAGAACCAATGAGAGACTAACTGGAGGTGTCTGGACGGGCAAATTTAACAATCATTTCCCACCAGGAAGAGGAATTACCAAAGGCTCAGCGTGCCGTGCCGGAACCACACTAGGGCCTGAAGCCATCCTGCAGAGTTGCGGCCAGCTCACAAGAAAGCGAGTTGAAGAAAGGAGCTCAGGGGCACTGTAATTCACAAACATGCAGAGTTATAAATGACAGCTATCGTCCAAAAATAAATTGAAGAAAGGCTGCCAAAAGGACTTGAAAGCGGGGCAGAATTGCAGGAAACCGATTTCAGGAGGTAGACTGGAATTGCATGTAAAGCATAGGAAAAGAGGCAGAACGTCCACAATGATGCACTTGGCCAAAAAGGGCGTATGCGTATTTTCCTGAATATATTCAGGAAAACATCCATATGCCCTTTTTGGCCAACCAAGCAAGCTTGCAAAGGAAATCTGCACTACAATGAAGTCTCACTGCCTCCCGGTCAAAAGGGCCATCTGAAAAAAGTGTAAAATCCAGAAAGGCAGGACAGGCCATGGAGAACTGGGAGTCTTGTTATGCTGATGGGCGGGATGTAAATTGCCAACAGCCACTCTGGAGAAGTGTATGGTGTTTCCTGAAACATCTAAAAAACAAAGGAACACAGCCTAGGGCATTTCCACTTATGGTCCTATACCTTAGGGAAATTAAAATAAAAAAGACAGAGCCACCCCAAAGTTTAGGCTGGCTGTTTTTACAAGAAACTCCTTTACGGTACAAGTTCAATATCGCAGAAAGCGAAAAATGGATAAAGACGTCGTGGTACTTACGTACAATGCAATATCATTCAGCAATGAAATCTATGTCATAAGGCTCATAGCAGCATAATGAGTGGATTCAGGTACGATGATTCTAAGTGAAATAAGTCACACAGAAAAAGAAACATCATAAGATATCACTACTACACGGAATGTAAACTTGGCTACACAGGAACTGAATTACAAAACAGAACAGGGTCTCAAATGTAGAAAAGCAACGTATGCTTGCTTAAGGGGAAAGGTGAGTTGGGGTGCTGCATAAAACCAGAGTTTGAAATGAGCACAGATACCGTTCCATAAGCCAAATATGTAATAGACAAGAGCTACTCCTTGCTCAACGAAGTGGACTCAACACCCCATATTAAACGCCTAAGAATATACCTGACTAGTAAGAATCTTAAAACCTATGGATTGATATGTCTCCGAAAGAGAATCAAGCGTGTGTACAGCGGCATGAACGCAGCAGTGATAGGATTGGTGAGGTTCAGTGAGCAAATGCAGACCCTTTGAAGTCATATTGCATGGTACTCATTCCATGGGTCTCAACTTTCCAGGAATAAGGGATTCTTCCTTCAGCTAAAACATGCATGTGGAACCCAGAGTATGATCCACCGTGTGATAAGGAAACGTGTTCAAATGTGTCTCAGTTTTCATCCCCTGGTACTCGGGTGCAACATTCCAGACGCTTTACTAACACTCCCCACTTGGAGAGTCAGTGCCTTTAACCTCCTGTTTGGCCCAGTTTGCAATTTCTGAGGAAGATGAACAGCAATAGGGAGAACCAATGATAGACTAGCTGGAGGTGTCTGGACGGGCAAATTTAACTCTCATTTCCCACCAGGAAGAGGAATTAACCAAAGGCTCAGCGTGCCATGCCGGAACCACACTAGGGCCTGAAGCAATCCTGCGGTGTTGCGGCCAGCTCACAAGAAAGCGAGTTGAAGAAAGGAGTTCAGGGACACTGTAATTCACAAAACTGCAGAGTTATAAATGACAGCTATCGTCCAAAAATATATTGAAGTAAGGCTGCCAAGAGGACTTGAAAGTGGGGCAGAATTGCAGGAAACTGATTTCAGGAGGTAGACTGGAATTGCTTTTAAAGCATAGGAAAAGAGGCAGAACGTCCACAATGATGCACTTGGCCAAAAAGGGCGTATGCATTTTATCCTGAATATATTCAGGAAAAAACGCATACGCACTTTTTGGCCAACCAAGCAAGCTTGCAAAGGAAATCTGCACTACAATGAAGTCTCACTTCCCCTTGGTCAAAAGGGCCATCTGAAAAATGTGTAAAATCCAGAAAGGCAGGACAGGCCATGGAGAACTGGGAGCCTTGTCATGTTGATAAGCGGGATGTAAATTGCCAACAGCCACTCTGGAGAAGTGTATGGTGTTTCCTGAAACATCTAAAAAACAAAGCAACAGAGCCTACGGCACTTCCACATATGGTCCTATAGCTTAGGGAAATTAAAATCAAAAAGACACAGTCACCACAATGTTTGGGACGCCTCTGTTTACAGGAACCTCGAATACGGTACAAGTTCAATATCGCAGAAAGCGAAAAATGGATAAAGAAGTTGTGGTAATTACGTACAATGCAATATCACTCAGCAATGAAATCTATGTCATCAGGCCCGTAGCAGCATAAAGAGTGGATTCAGGTACGATGATTCTAAGTGAAATAAGTCACACAGGAAAAGAAACATCATAAGATATCACTAATACACGGAATGTAAACTTGGCTACACAGGAACTGAATTACAAAACAGAACAGGGTCTCAAATGTAGAAAACCAACTTATGCTTGCTTAAGGGGAAAGGTGAGTTGGGGTGCTGCATAAAACCAGAGATTGAAATGAGCACAGATACCGTTCCATAAGCCAAATATGTAATAGACAAGAGCTACTCCTTGCTCAACGAAGTGGACTCAACACCCCATATTAAACGCCTAAGAATATACCTGACTAGTAAGAATCTTAAAACCTATGGATTTATATGTCTCCAAAAGAGAATCAAGCGTGTGTACAGTGGTATAAACGCAGCAGTGATAGGATTGGTGAGGTTCGGTGAGCAAATGCAGACCCTTAGAAGTCATATTGCATGGTACCCATTCCATGGGTCTCAACTCTTCAGGTTTAAGGGATTCTTCCTTCAGCTAAAACATGCATGTGGAACCCAAAGTATGATCCACCATGTGATCGGGAAACGTTTTCAAATGTGTCTCAGTTTTTGTCCTCTGGTACTTGGGTGCAACATTTCAGAAGCTTTACTAACACTCTGCCCACTTAGAGAGTCAGTGCCTTTAACCTCTTGTTTGGCCCAGTTGCAACTTCTGCGGAAGATGAACAGGAATACGGAGAACCAATGAGAGACTAGCTGGAGGTGTCTGGACGGGCAAATTTAACTCTCATTTCCCACCAGGAAGAGGAATTAACCAAAGGCTCAGCCTGCCGTGCCGGAACCACACTAGGTCCTGAAGCAATCCTGCGGTGTTGCGGCCAGCTCACAAGAAGCGAGTTGAAGAAAGCAGTTCAGGCACACTGTAATTCACAAACCTGCAGAGTTATAAATGACAGCTATCATCCAAAAATATATTGAAGTAAGGCAGCCAAGAGGACTTGAAAGTGGGGCAGAATTGCAGGAAACTGATTTCAGGAGGTAGACTGGAATTGCATTTAAAGCATAGAAAAAGAGGCAGAACGTCCACAATGATGCACTTGGCCAAAAAGGGCGTATGCGTTTTTTCCTGAATATATTCAGGAAAAAACGCATACGCACTTTTTGGTCAATCAAGCAAGCTTGCAAAGGAAATCTGCACTACAATGAAGTCTCACTTCCCCCAGGTCAAAAGGGCCATCTGAAAAAAGTGTAAAATCCACAAAGGCAGGACAGGCCATGGAGAACTGGGAGCCTTGTTATGCTGATGGGCGGGATGTAAATTGCCAACAGCCACTCTGGAGAAGTGTATGGTGTTTCCTGAAACATCCAAAAAACAAAGCAACAGAGCCTAGGGCACTTCGAATTATGGTCCTATAGTTTAGGGAAATTAAAGTAAAAAAGGCAGAGCCACCCCAAAGTTTGGGACAGCTCTGTTTACAACAACTTCGTTTATGGTACAAGTTCAATATCACAAAAAGCGAAAAATGGATAAAGAAGTTGTGGTACTTACGTACAATGCAATATCACTCAGCAATGAAATCTATGTCATCAGGCCCATAGCAGCATAATGAGTTGATTCAGGTACGATGATTCTAACAGAAATAAGTCACACAGAAAAAGAAACATCATTAGATATCACTAATACACGGAATGGAAACTTGGCTACACAGGAACTGAATTACAAAACAGAACAGGGTCTCAAATGTAGAAAACCAACTTATGCTTGCTTAAGGGGAAAGGTGAGTTGGGGTGCGGCATAAAACCAGAGATTGAAATTAGCACAGATACCGTTCCATAAGCCAAATATGTAATAGACAAGAGCTACTCCTTGCTCAACGAAGTGGACTCAACACCCCATATTAAACGCCTAAGAATATACCTGACTAGTAAGAATCTTAAAACCTATGGATTTATATGTTTCTGAAAGAGAATCAAGCGTGTGTACAGCAGCATAAACGCAGCAGTGATAGGATTGGTGAGGTTCGGTGAGCAAATGCAGACCCTTTGAAGTTATATTGCATGGTAGCCATTCCATGGGTCTCAACTCTCCAGGTTTAAGTATTCTTCCTTCAGCTAAAATATGCATGTGGAACCCAGAGTATGATCCATCGTGTGATCAGGAAACGTGTTCAAATGTGTCTCAGTTTTCGTCCCCTGGTACTCGGGTGCAACATTCCAGATGCTTTACTAACACTCTCCCCACGTGGACATCAGTGCCTTTAACCTCCTGTTTGGCCCAGTTTGCAATTTCTGCGGAAAATGAACAGGAATAGGGAGAACCAATGAGAGACTAACTGGAGGTGTCTGGACGGGCAAATTTAACAATCATTTCCCACCAGGAAGAGGAATTACCAAAGGCTCAGCGTGCCGTGCCAGAACCACACTAGGGACTGAAGCCATCCTGCAGAGTTGCGGCCAGCTCACAAGAAAGCGAGTTGAAGAAAGGAGCTCAGGGGCACTGTAATTCACAAACATGCAGAGTTATAAATGACAGCTATCGTCCAAAAATAAATTGAAGAAAGGCTGCCAAAAGGACTTGAAAGCGGGGCAGAATTGCAGGAAACCGATTTCAGGAGGTAGACTGGAATTGCATGTAAAGCATAGGAAAAGAGGCAGAACGTCCACAATGATGCACTTGGCCAAAAAGGGCGTATGCGTATTTTCCTGAATATATTCAGGAAAACATCCATATGCCCTTTTTGGCCAACCAAGCAAGCTTGCAAAGGAAATCTGCACTACAATGAAGTCTCACTGCCTCCCGGTCAAAAGGGCCATCTGAAAAAAGTGTAAAATCCAGAAAGGCAGGACAGGCCATGGAGAACTGGGAGTCTTGTTATGCTGATGGGCGGGATGTAAATTGCCAACAGCCACTCTGGAGAAGTGTATGGTGTTTCCTGAAACATCTAAAAAACAAAGGAACACAGCCTAGGGCATTTCCACTTATGGTCCTATACCTTAGGGAAATTAAAATAAAAAAGACAGAGCCACCCCAAAGTTTAGGCTGGCTGTTTTTACAAGAAACTCCTTTACGGTACAAGTTCAATATCGCAGAAAGCGAAAAATGGATAAAGACGTCGTGGTACTTACGTACAATGCAATATCATTCAGCAATGAAATCTATGTCATAAGGCTCATAGCAGCATAATGAGTGGATTCAGGTACGATGATTCTAAGTGAAATAAGTCACACAGAAAAAGAAACATCATAAGATATCACTACTACACGGAATGTAAACTTGGCTACACAGGAACTGAATTACAAAACAGAACAGGGTCTCAAATGTAGAAAAGCAACGTATGCTTGCTTAAGGGGAAAGGTGAGTTGGGGTGCTGCATAAAACCAGAGTTTGAAATGAGCACAGATACCGTTCCATAAGCCAAATATGTAATAGACAAGAGCTACTCCTTGCTCAACGAAGTGGACTCAACACCCCATATTAAACGCCTAAGAATATACCTGACTAGTAAGAATCTTAAAACCTATGGATTGATATGTCTCCGAAAGAGAATCAAGCGTGTGTACAGCGGCATGAATGCAGCAGTGATAGGATTGGTGAGGTTCAGTGAGCAAATGCAGACCCTTTGAAGTCATATTGCATGGTACTCATTCCATGGGTCTCAACTTTCCAGGAATAAGGGATTCTTCCTTCAGCTAAAACATGCATGTGGAACCCAGAGTATAATCCACCGTGTGATCAGGAAACGTGTTCAAATGTGTCTCAGTTTTCGTCCCCTGGTACTCGGGTGCAACATTCCAGACGCTTTACTAACACTCCCCACTTGGAGAGTCAGTGCCTTTAACCTCCTGTTTGGCCCAGTTTGCAATTTCTGAGGAAGATGAACAGCAATAGGGAGAACCAATGATAGACTAGCTGGAGGTGTCTGGACGGGCAAATTTAACTCTCATTTCCCACCAGGAAGAGGAATTAACCAAAGGCTCAGCGTGCCGTGCCGGAACCACACTAGGGCCTGAAGCAATCCTGCAGTGTTGCGGCCAGCTCACAAGAAAGCGAGTTGAAGAAAGGAGTTCAGGGACACTGTAATTCACAAAACTGCAGAGTTATAAATGACAGCTATCGTCCAAAAATATATTGAAGTAAGGCTGCCAAGAGGACTTGAAAGTGGGGCAGAATTGCAGGAAACTGATTTCAGGAGGTAGACTGGAATTGCTTTTAAAGCATAGGAAAAGAGGCAGAACGTCCACAATGATGCACTTGGCCAAAAAGGGCGTATGCATTTTATCCTGAATATATTCAGGAAAAAACGCATACGCACTTTTTGGCCAACCAAGCAAGCTTGCAAAGGAAATCTGCACTACAATGAAGTCTCACTTCCCCTTGGTCAAAAGGGCCATCTGAAAAATGTGTAAAATCCAGAAAGGCAGGACAGGCCATGGAGAACTGGGAGCCTTGTCATGTTGATAAGCGGGATGTAAATTGCCAACAGCCACTCTGGAGAAGTGTATGGTGTTTCCTGAAACATCTAAAAAACAAAGCAACAGAGCCTACGGCACTTCCACATATGGTCCTATAGCTTAGGGAAATTAAAATCAAAAAGACACAGTCACCACAATGTTTGGGACGCCTCTGTTTACAGGAACCTCGAATACGGTACAAGTTCAATATCGCAGAAAGCGAAAAATGGATAAAGAAGTTGTGGTAATTACGTACAATGCAATATCACTCAGCAATGAAATCTATGTCATCAGGCCCGTAGCAGCATAAAGAGTGGATTCAGGTACGATGATTCTAAGTGAAATAAGTCACACAGGAAAAGAAACATCATAAGATATCACTAATACACGGAATGTAAACTTGGCTACACAGGAACTGAATTACAAAACAGAACAGGGTCTCAAATGTAGAAAACCAACTTATGCTTGCTTAAGGGGAAAGGTGAGTTGGGGTGCTACATAAAACCAGAGATTGAAATTAGCACAGATACCGTTCCATAAGCCAAATATGTAATAGACAAGAGCTACTCCTTGCTCAACGAAGTGGACTCAACACCCCATATTAAACGCCTAAGAATATACCTGACTAGTAAGAATCTTAAAACCTATGGATTTATATGTCTCCGAAAGAGAATCAAGCGTGTGTACAGCGGTATAAACGCAGCAGTGATAGGATTGGTGAAGTTCGGTGAGCAAATGCAGACCCTTAGAAGTCATATTGCATGGTACCCATTTCATGGGTCTCAACTCTTCAGGTTTAAGGGATTCTTCCTTCAGCTAAAACATGCATGTGGAACCCAAAGTATGATCCACCATGTGATCGGGAAACATGTTCAAATGTGTCTCAGTTTTTGTCCTCTGGTACTTGGGTGCAACATTTCAGACGCTTTACTAACACTCCGCCCACTTGGAGAGTCAGTGCCTTTAACCTCCTGTTTGGCCCAGTTGCAATTTCTGCGGAAGATGAACAGGAATAGGGAGAACCAATGAGAGACTAGCTGCAGGTGTCTGGACGGGCAAATTTAACTCTCATTTCCCACCGGGAAGACGAATTAACCAAAGGCAGAGACTGCCGTGCCAGAACCATACTAGGGCCTGAAGCAATCCTGTGGTGTTGCGGCCAGCTCACAAGAAAGCGAGTTGAAGAAAGGAGCTCAGGGACACTGTAATTCACAAACCTGCAGTGTTATAAATGACAGCTATCGTCCAAAAATATATTGAAGTAAGGCTGCCAAGAGGAGTTGAAAGCGGAACAGAATTACAGGAAAACGATTTCAGGCGGTAGACTGGAATTGCTTTTAAAGCATAGGAAAAGAGGCAGAACGTCCACAATGATGCACTTGGCCAAAAAGGGCGTATGCATTTTATCCTGAATATATTCAGGAAAAAACGCATACGCACTTTTTGGCCAACCAAGCAAGCTTGCAAAGGAAATCTGCACTACAATGATGTCTCACTTCCCCCTGGTCAAAAGGGCCATCTGAAAAATGTGTAAAATCCAGAAAGGCAGGACAGGCCATGGAGAACTGGGAGCCTTGTCATGTTGATAAGCGGGATGTAAATTGCCAACAGCCACTCTGGAGAAGTGTATGGTGTTTCCTGAAACATCTAAAAAACAAAGCAACAGAGCCTACGGCACTTCCACATATGGTCCTATAGCTTAGGGAAATTAAAATCAAAAAGACACAGTCACCACAATGTTTGGGACGCCTCTGTTTACAGGAACCTCGAATACGGTACAAGTTCAATATCGCAGAAAGCGAAAAATGGATAAAGAAGTTGTGGTAATTACGTACAATGCAATATCACTCAGCAATGAAATCTATGTCATCAGGCCCGTAGCAGCATAAAGAGTGGATTCAGGTACGATGATTCTAAGTGAAATAAGTCACACAGGAAAAGAAACATCATAAGATATCACTAATACACGGAATGTAAACTTGGCTACACAGGAACTGAATTACAAAACAGAACAGGGTCTCAAATGTAGAAAACCAACTTATGCTTGCTTAAGGGGAAAGGTGAGTTGGGGTGCTGCATAAAACCAGAGATTGAAATGAGCACAGATACCGTTCCATAAGCCAAATATGTAATAGACAAGAGCTACTCCTTGCTCAACGAAGTGGACTCAACACCCCATATTAAACGCCTAAGAATATACCTGACTAGTAAGAATCTTAAAACCTATGGATTTATATGTCTCCGAAAGAGAATCAAGCGTGTGTACAGTGGTATAAACGCAGCAGTGATAGGATTGGTGAGGTTCGGTGAGCAAATGCAGACCCTTAGAAGTCATATTGCATGGTACCCATTCCATGGGTCTCAACTCTTCAGGTTTAAGGGATTCTTCCTTCAGCTAAAACATGCATGTGGAACCCAAAGTATGATCCACCATGTGATCGGGAAACGTTTTCAAATGTGTCTCAGTTTTTGTCCTCTGGTACTTGGGTGCAACATTTCAGAAGCTTTACTAACACTCTGCCCACTTAGAGAGTCAGTGCCTTTAACCTCTTGTTTGGCCCAGTTGCAACTTCTGCGGAAGATGAACAGGAATACGGAGAACCAATGAGAGACTAGCTGGAGGTGTCTGGACGGGCAAATTTAACTCTCATTTCCCACCAGGAAGAGGAATTAACCAAAGGCTCAGCCTGCCGTGCCGGAACCACACTAGGTCCTGAAGCAATCCTGCGGTGTTGCGGCCAGCTCACAAGAAGCGAGTTGAAGAAAGCAGTTCAGGCACACTGTAATTCACAAACCTGCAGAGTTATAAATGACAGCTATCATCCAAAAATATATTGAAGTAAGGCAGCCAAGAGGACTTGAAAGTGGGGCAGAATTGCAGGAAACTGATTTCAGGAGGTAGACTGGAATTGCATTTAAAGCATAGAAAAAGAGGCAGAACGTCCACAATGATGCACTTGGCCAAAAAGGGCGTATGCGTTTTTTCCTGAATATATTCAGGAAAAAACGCATACGCACTTTTTGGTCAATCAAGCAAGCTTGCAAAGGAAATCTGCACTACAATGAAGTCTCACTTCCCCCAGGTCAAAAGGGCCATCTGAAAAAAGTGTAAAATCCACAAAGGCAGGACAGGCCATGGAGAACTGGGAGCCTTGTTATGCTGATGGGCGGGATGTAAATTGCCAACAGCCACTCTTGAGAAGTGTATGGTGTTTCCTGAAACATCTAAAAAACAAAGCAACAGAGCTTAGGGCACTTCCACTTATGGTCCTATAGCTTAGGGAAATTAAAATCAAAAAGACACAGCTACCCCAAAGTTTGGGATGGCTCTGTTTACAAGAACCCTGTTTACGGTACAAGTTCAATATCGCAGAAAGCGAAAAATGGATAAAGAGTTTGTGGTACTTACGTACAATGCAATATCACTCAGCAATGAAATCTATGTCATCAGGCCCGTAGCAGCATAAAGAGTGGATTCAGGTACGATGATTCTAAGTGAAATAAGTCACACAGGAAAAGAAACATCATAAGATATCACTAATACACGGAATGTAAACTTGGCTACACAGGAACTGAATTACAAAACAGAACAGGGTCTCAAATGTAGAAAACCAACTTATGCTTGCTTAAGGGGAAAGGTGAGTTGGGGTGCTACATAAAACCAGAGATTGAAATTAGCACAGATACCGTTCCATAAGCCAAATATGTAATAGACAAGAGCTACTCCTTGCTCAACGAAGTGGACTCAACACCCCATATTAAACGCCTAAGAATATACCTGACTAGTAAGAATCTTAAAACCTATGGATTTATATGTCTCCGAAAGAGAATCAAGCGTGTGTACAGCGGTATAAACGCAGCAGTGATAGGATTGGTGAAGTTCGGTGAGCAAATGCAGACCCTTAGAAGTCATATTGCATGGTACCCATTCCATGGGTCTCAACTCTTCAGGTTTAAGGGATTCTTCCTTCAGCTAAAACATGCATGTGGAACCCAAAGTATGATCCACCATGTGATCGGGAAACATGTTCAAATGTGTCTCAGTTTTTGTCCTCTGGTACTTGGGTGCAACATTTCAGACGCTTTACTAACACTCCGCCCACTTGGAGAGTCAGTGCCTTTAACCTCCTGTTTGGCCCAGTTGCAATTTCTGCGGAAGATGAACAGGAATAGGGAGAACCAATGAGAGACTAGCTGGAGGTCTCTGGACGGGCAAATTTAACTCTCATTTCCCACCAGGAAGAGGAATTAACCAAAGGCTTAGCGTGCCGTGCCGGAACCACACTAGGGCCTGAAGCAATCCTGCGGTGTTGCGGCCATCTCACAAGAAAACGAGTTGAAGAAAGGAGCTCAGGGACACTGTAATTCACAAACCTGCAGAGTTATAAATGACAGCTATCGTCCAAAAATATATTGAAGTAAGGCTGCCAAGAGGACTTGAAAGTTGGGCAGAATTGCAGAAAACTGATTTCAGGAGGTAGACTGGAATTGCATTTAAAGCATAGAAAAAGAGGCAGAACGTCCACAATGATGCACTTGTCCAGAAAGGGTGTATGCGTTTTTTCCTGAATATATTCAAGAAAAAATGCATACGCCCTTCTTGGCCAATCAAGCAAGCTTGAAAAGGAAATCTGCGCTACAATGAAGTCTCACTTCCCCCCGGTCAAAAGGACCATCTGAAAAAAGTGTAAAATCCAGAAAGGCAGGACAGGCCATGGAGAACTGGGAGCCTTGTTATGCTGATGGGCGGGATGTAAATTGCCAACAGCCACTCTGGAGAAGTGTATGGTGTTTCCTGGTATATCTAAAAAACAAAGCAACAGAGCCTAGGGCACTTCCACTTATGGTCCTATAGCTTAGGGAAATTAAAATCAAAAAGACACAGCCACCCCAAAGTTTGGGCCGGCTCTGTTTACAAGAACCTCATTTACGGTACAAGTTCAATGTCACAGAAAGCGAAAAATGGATAAAGAAGTTGTGGTATTTACGTATAATGCAATATCACTCAGCAATGAAATCTATGTCATCAGGACTATAGCAGCATAATGAGTGGATTCAGGTACGATGATTCTAAGTGAAATAAGTCACACAGAAAATGAAACATCATAAGGTATCACTAATACATGGAATGTAAACTTGGCTACACAGGAACTGAATTACAAAACAGAACAGGGTCCCAAATGTAGAAAACCAACTTATGCATGCTTAAGGTTAAAGGTGAGTTGGGGTACTGCATAAAACCAGAGATTGAAATTAGCACAGATACCACTCCATAAGCCAAATATGTAATAGACAAGAACTACTCCTGCTCAACGAAGTGGACACAACACCACATATTAAACGCCTAAGAATATACCTGACTAGTAAGAATCTTAAAACCTATGGATTTATATGTCTCCAAAAGAGAATCAAGCATGTGTACAGTGGTATAAATGCAACAGTGATAGGATTGGTGAGGTTCAGTGAGCAAATGCAGACCCTTTGAAGTCATATTGCATGGTACCCATTCCATGGGTCTCAACTCTTCAGGTTTAAGGGATTCTTCCTTCAGCTAAAACATGCATGTGCAACCCAAAGTATGATCCACCGTGTGATCGGGAAACATGTTCAAATGTGTCTCAGTTTTCGTCCTCTGGTACTTGGGTGCAACATTCCAGATGCTTTACTAACACTCTGCCCACTTGGAGAGTCAGTGCCTTTAACCTCCTGTTTGGCCCAGTTTGCAATTTCTGCGGAAGATGAACAGGAATAGGGAGAACCAATGTGAGACTAGCTGGAGGTGTCTGGACGGGCAAATTTAACTCTCATTTCCCACCAGGAAGAGAAATTAACCAAAGGTAGAGACTGCCGTGCCGGAACCACACTAGGGCCTGAAGCAATCCTGCGGTGTTGCGGCCAGCTCACAAGAAAGCGAGTTGAAGAAAGGAGCTCAGGGGCACTGTAATTCACAAACCTGCAGAGTTATAAATGTCAGCTATCGTCCAAAAATATATTGAAGTGAGGCTGCCAAGAGGAGTTGAAAGCGGGGCAAAATTGCAGGAAACCGATTTCAGGAAGGAGACTGGAATTGCATTTAAAGCATAGGAAAAGAGGCAGAACGTCCACAATGATGCACTTGGCCAAAAAGGGCGTATGCGTTTTTTCCTGAATATATTCAGGAAAAAACGAATACGCCCTTTTTGGCCAACCAAGCAAGCTTGCAAAGGAAATCTGCACTACAATGAAGTCTCACTTCCCCCGGTCAAAAGGGTCATCTGCAAAAAGTGTAAAATTCAGAAAGGCAGGACAGGCCATGGAGAACTGGGAGCCTTGTTATGCTGATGGGAGTGATGTAATTTGCCAACAGCCACTCTGGAGAAGTGTATGGTGTTTCCTGAAACATCTAAAAAACAAAGCAACAGAGCCTAGGGCACTTCCACATATGGTCCTATAGCTTAGGGAAATTAAAATCAAAATGACACAGCCACCCCAAAGTTTGGGATGGCTCTGTTTACAAGAACCTCGAATACGGTACAAGTTCAATATCGCAGAAAGCGAAAAATGGATAAAGAAGTTGTGGTACTTACGTACAATGCAATATCACTCAGCAATGAAATCTATGTCATCAGGCCCGTAGAAGCATAATGAGTGGATTCAGGTATGATGATTCTACGTGAAATAAGTCACACAGAAAAAGAAACATCATAAGATATCACTAATACATGGAATGTAAACTTGGCTACACAGGAACTGAATTAGAAACAGAACAGGGTCTCAAATGTAGAAAACCAACTTATGCTTGCTTAAGGGGAAAGGTGAGTTGGGGTGCTGCAGAAAACCAGAGATTGAAATTAGCACAGATACCATTCCATAAGCCAAATAAGTAATAGACAAGAGCTACTCCTTGCTCAACGAAGTGGACACAACACCCAATATTAAATTGCTAACAATATACCTGACTAGTAAGATTCTTAAAACCTATGGAATTATATGTCTCCGAAAGAGAATCAAGCTTGTGTAGAGGGGCATAAACGCAGCAGTGATAGGATTGGTGAGGTTCGGTGAGCAAATGCAGACCCTTTGAAGTCATATTGCATGGTACCCATTCCATGGGTCTCAACTCTGCAATTTTAAGGGATTCTTCTTTCAGCTAAAACATGCATGTGGAACCCAGAGTATGATCCACCGTGTGATCGGGAAATGTGTTCAAATGTGTCTCAGTTTTCATCCCCTGGTACTCGGGTGCAACATTCCAGACACTTTACTAACACTATGCCCATTTGGAGAGTCAGTGCCTTTAACCTCCTGTTTGGCCCAGTTTGCAATTTCTGTGGAAAATGAACAGTAATAGGTAGAACCAATGAGAGAGTAGCTGGAGCTATCTGGACGGGCAAATTTAACTCTCATTTCCCACCAGGAAGAGGAATTAACCAAAGGCTCAGCGTGTCGTACCGGAACCAGATTAGGGCCTGAAGCAATCCAGCGGTGTTGCGGCCAGCTCACAAGAAAGCGAGTTGAAGAAAGGAGCTCAGGGGCACTGTCATTCACAAACCTGCAGAGTTATAAATGACAGCTATCGTCCAAAAATATATTGAAGTAAGGCTGCCAAGAGGACTTGAAAGTGTGGCAGAATTGCAGGAAACTGATTTCAGGAGGTAGACTGGAATTGCATGTACAGCATAGGAAAAGAGGCAGAACTTCCACAATGATGCACTTGGCCAAGAAGGGCGTATGCGTTTTTTCCTGAATATATTCAGGAAAAAACGCATACGCCCTTTTTGGCCAACCAAGCAAGCTTGCAAAGGAAACCTGCCCAACAATGAAGTCTCAATGCCCCCCAGTCAAAAGGGCCATCTGAAAAAAGTGTAAAATCCAGAAAGGCAGGACAGGCCATGGAGAACTGGGAGCCTTGTTATGCTGATGGGCGGGATGTAAGTTGCCAACAGCCACTCTGGAGAAGTGTATGGTGTTTCCTGAAACATCGAAAATACAAAGCAACAGAGCCTAGGGCATTTCCACTTAGGGTCCAATAGCATAGGGAAATTAAAATCAAAAAGACACAGCCACCCCAAAGTTTGGGATGGCACTGTTTACAAGAACCTCGTTTACGGGACAAGTTCAATATCGCAGAAAGCGAAAAATGTATAAAGAATTTGTGGTACTTACGTACAATGCAATATCACTCAGCAATGAAATGTATGTCATCAGGCCCATAGCAGCATAATGAGTGGATTCAGGTACGATGATTCTAAGTGAAATAAGTCACACAGAAAAAGAAACATCATAAGATATGACTACTACACGGAATGTAAACTTGGCTACACTGGAACTGAATTACAAAACAGAACAGGGTCTCAAATGTAGAAAACCAACTTATTCTTGCTTAACGGGAAAGGTGAGTTGGGGTGCTGCATAAAACCAGAGATTGAAATTAGCACACATACCGTTCCTAAGCCAAATATGTAATAGACAAGAGCTACTCCTTGCTCAACGAAGTGGACTCAACACCCCATATTAAACGCCTAAGAATATACCTGACTAGTAATAATCTTAAAACCTATGGATTTATATGTCTCCGAAAGAGAATCAAGCGTGTCTACAGCGGCATAAATGCAGCAGTGATAGGATTGAAAAGGTTCGGTGAGCAAATGCAAACCCTTTGAAGTCATATTGCATGGTACCCATTCCATGGGTCTCAACTCTCCAGGTTTAAGGGATTCTTCCTTCAGCTAAAACATGCATGTGGAACCCAGAATATGATCCACCGTGTGTTCGGAAACGTGTTCAAATGTGTCTCAGTTTTTGTCCCCTGGTACTCGGGTTCAACATTCCAGACGCATTACTAACACTCTCCCCACTTGGAGAGTCAGTGCCTTTAACCTCCTCTTTGGCCCAGTTTGAAATTTCTGCAGAAAATGAAAAGGAATAGGGAGAACCAATGAGAGACTAGCTGGAGGTGTCTGGATGGGCAAATTTAACTCTCATTTCCCACCAGGAAGAGGAATTAACCAAAGGCTCAGCGTGCAATGCTAGAACCACACTAGGGCCTAAAGCAATCCTGCGGTGTTGCGGCCAGCTCACAAAAAAGCGAGTTGAGGAAAGGAGCTCAGGGGCACTGTCATTCACAAACCTGCAGAGTTATAAATGACAGCTATCGTCCAAAAATATATTGAAGTAAGGCTGCCAAGAGGACGTGAAAGCGGGGTAGAATTGCAGGAAACCGATTTCAGGAGGTAGACTGGAATTGCATGTAAAGCATAGGAAAAGAGGCAGAACGTCCACAATGATGCATTTGGCCAAAAAGGGCGTATGCGTTTTTTCCTGAATATATTCAGGAAAAAACGCATATGCCCTTTTTGGCCAACCAAGCAAGCTTGCAAAGGTAATCTGCACTACAATGAAGTCTCAGTGCCCCAGGGTCCAAAGGGCCATCTGAAAAAAGTGTAAAATCCAGAAAGTCAGGAGAGGCCATGGGGAAGTGGGAGCCTTGTTATGCTGATGGGCGGGATGTAAATTGCCAACAGCCACTCTGGAGAAGTGTATGGTGTTTCCTGGTATATCTAAAAAATAAAGCAACAGAGCCTAGGGCACTTCCACTTATGGTCCTATAGCTGCGGGAAATTAAAATCAAAAAGACACAGGCACCCAAAATTTTTGATGGCTCTGTTTACAAAAACCTCGTTTACAGTACAAGTTCAATATCACAGAAAGCGAAAAATGGATAAAGAAGTCGTGGTACTTACGTACAATGCAATATCACTCAGCAATGAAATCTATGTCATCAGGCCCGTAGCAGCATAATGAGTGGATTCAGGTACGATGATTCTAAGTGAGATAAATCACACAGAAAAAGAAATATAATAAGATATCACTACTACACAGAATGTAAACTTGGTTACACAGGAACTGAATTACAAAACAGAACAGGGTCTCAAATGTAGAAAACCAACTTATGCTTGCTTAAGGGGAAAGGTGAGTTGGGTTGCTGCATAAAACCAGAGATTTAAATTAGCACAGATACATTTCCATAATCCAAATATGTAACAGACAAGAGCTACTCCTTGCTCAACGAAGTGGACTCAACACCCCATATTAAACGCCTAAGAATATACCTGAATAGTAAGAATCTGAAAACCTATGGATTTATATGTCTCCAAAAGAGAATCAAGCGTGTGTACAGCGGCATAAACGCAGCAGTGATAGGACTGGTGAGGTTCAGTGAGCAAATGCAGACCCTTTGAAGTCATATTGCATGGTACCCATTCCATGGGTCTCAACTCTCCAGGTTTAAGGGATTCTTCCTTCAGCTAAAACATGCATGTGGAACCCAGAGTATGATCCACCATGTGATCGGGAAACGTGTTCAAATATGTCTCAGTTTTCGTCACCTGGTACTCGGGTGCAACATTCCAGACGCTTTAGTAACACTCTCCCCACTTGGAGAGTCAGTGCCTTTAACCTCCTGTTTGGCCCAGTTTGCAATTTCTGCGGAAAATAAACAGGAATAGGGAGAACCAATGAGAGACTAGCTGGAGGTGTCTGGACGGGCAAATTTAACTCTCATTTCCCACCAGGAAGTGGAATTAACCAAAGGCTCAGCATGCCATGCCGGAACCACACTAGGGCCTGAAGCAATCCTGCGGTATTGCGGCCAGCTCACAAGAAAGCGAGTTGAAGAAAGGAGTTCAGGGGCACTGTCATTCACAAACCTGCAGAGTTATAAATGACAGCTATCGTCCAAAAATATATTGAAGTAAGGCTGCCAAGAAGACTTGAAAGTGGGGCAGAATTGCAGGAAACCGATTTCAGGAGGTAGACTGGAATTGCATGTAAAACATATTAAAAGAGGCAGAACGTCCACAATGATGCACTTGGCCAAAAAGGGCGTATGCGTTTTTTCCTGAATATATTCAGGAAGAAACGCATACGCCCTTTTTGGCCAACCAAGCAAGCTCGCAAAGGAAATCTGCACTACAATTAAGTCTCACTGCCCCCCGGTCAAAAGGGCCATCTGAAAAAAGTGTAAAATCCAGAAAGGCAGGACAGGCTACGGAGAACTGGGAGCCTTGTCATGCTGATGGGCGGGATGTAAATTGCCAACAGCCACTCTGGAGAAGTGTATGGTGTTTCCTGAAATATCTAAAAAACAAAGCAACAGAGCCTAGGGCTCTTCCACTTATGGTCCTATAGCTTAGGGAAATTAAAATCAAAAAGACACAGCAACCCCAAAGTTTGGCATGCCTCTGTTTACAAGAACCTCGTTTATGGTACAAGTTCAATATCACAGAAAGCGAAAAATGGATAAAGAAGTTGTGGTACTTACGTACAATGCAATATCACTCAGCAATGAAATCTATGTCATCAGGCCCATAGCAGCATAATGAGTGGATTCAGGTACGATGATTCTAAGTGAAATAAGTCACACAGAAAAAGAAACATCATAAGATATCACTACTACACGGAATGTAAACTTGGCTACACAGGAACTGAATTACAAAACAGAACAGGGTCTCAAATGTAAAAAACAACTTATGCTTGCTTAAGGGGAACGGTGACTTGGGGTGCTGCATAAAACCAGAGATTGAAATGAGCACAGATACCGTTCCATAAGCCAAATATGTAATAGACAAGAGCTACTCCTTGCTCAGCGAAGTGGACTCAACACCCCATATTAAACGCCTAACAATATACCTGACTAGTAAGAATGTTAAAACCTATGGATTTATATGTCTCCGAAAGAGAATCAAGCGTGTGTACAGCGGCATAAACGCAGCAGTGATAGGATTGGTGAGGTTCGGTGAGCAAATGCAGACCCTTTGAAGTCACATTGCATGGTACCCATTCCATGGGTCTCAACTCTCCAGGTTTAAGGGATTCTTCCTTCAGCTAAAACATGCATGTGGAACCCAGAGTATGATCCACCGTGTGATCGGGAAACGTGTTCAAATGTGTCTCAGTTTTCATCCCCCGGTACTCGGGTGCAACATTCCAGACGCTTTACTAACACTCTCCCCACTTGGAGAGTCAGTGCCTTTAACCTCCTGTTTGGCCCAGTTAGCAATTTCTGCGGAAAATGAACAGGAATAGGGAGAACCAATGAGAGACTAGCTGGAGGTGTCTGGACGGGCAAATTTAACTCTCATTTCCCACCAGGAAGAGGAATAAACCAAAGGCTCATCGTGCCATGCCGGAACCACACTAGGGCCTGAAGCAATCCTGTGGTGTTGCGGTCAGCTCACAAGAAAGTGAGTTGAAGAAAGGAGCTCAGGGGCACTGTCATTCACAAACCTGCAGAGTTATAAATGACAGGTATCGTCCAAAAATATATTGAAGTAAGGCTGCCAAGAGGACTTGAAAGTGGGTCAGAATTGCAGGAAACCGATTTCAGGTGGTAGACTGGAATTGCATGTAAAGCATAGGAGAAGAAGCAGAACGTCCACAATGATGCACTTGGCCAAAAAGGGCGTATGACTTTTTTCCTGAATATATTCAGGAAAAAACGCATACGCACTTTTTGGCTAACCAAGCAAGCTTGCAAAGGAAATCTGCACTACAATGAAGTCTCACTGCCCCCCGCTCAAAAGGGCCATCTGAAAAAAGTGTAAAATCCAGAAAGGCAGGACAGGCCATGGAGAACTGGGAGCCTTCTTATGCTGATGGGCGGGATGTAAATTGCCAACAGCCACTCTAGAGAAGTGTATGGTGTTTCCTGAAACATCCAAAAAACAAAGCAACAGAGTCTAGGGCACTTCCACTTATGGTCCTATAGCTTAGGGAAATTAAAATCAAAAAGACACAGCCACCCCAAAGTTTGGGATTGCTCTGTTTACAAGAACCTCGTTTACGGTACAAGTTCAATATCACAGAAAGCGAAAAATGGATAAAGAAGTTGTGGTACTTACGTACAATGCAATATCACCCAGCAATGAAATCTATGTCATCAGGCCCGTAGCAGCATAATGAGTGCATTCAGGTACGATGATTCTAAGTGAAATAAGTCACACAGAAAAACAAACATCATACGATATCACTAATACACGGAATGTAAACTTGGCTACACAGGAACTGAATTACAAAACAGAACAGGGTCTCAAATGTAGAAAACCAACTTATGCTTGCTTAAGGGGAAAGGCGAGTTGGGGTGCTGCATAAATCCAGAGATTGAAATTAACACAGATACCGTTCCATAAGCCAAATATGTAATAGACAAGAGCTACTCCTTGCTCAACGAAGTGGACTCAACACCCCATATTAAACGCCTAAGAATATACCTGACTAGTAAGGATCTTAAAACTTTTGGATTTATATGTCTCCGAAAGAGAGTCAAGCGTGTGTACAGCGGCATAAACACAGCAGTGATAGGATTGGTGAGGTTCGGTGAGCAAAGGCAGACCCTTTGAAGTCATATTGCATGGTACCCATTCCATGGGTCTCAACTCTCCAGGTTTAAGGGATTCTTCCTTCAGCTAAAACATGCATGTGGAACCCAGAGTATGATCCACTGTGTGATCGGGAAACGTGTTCAAATGTGTCTCAGTTTTCGTCCCCTGGTACTCGGGTGCAACATTCCAGACGCTTTACTAACACTCTCGCCAGTTGGAGAGTCACTGCCTTTAACCTCCTGTTTGGCCCAGTTTGCAATTTCTGCGGAAAATGAACAGGAATAGGGAGAACCAATGAGAGACTAGCTGGAGGTGTCTGGACGGGCAAATTTAACTCTCATTTCCCACCAGGAAGAGGAATTAACCAAAGGCTCAGCGTGCCATGCCGGAACCACACTAGGGCCTGAAGCAATCCTGCGGTGTTGCGGCCAGCTCACAAGAAAGCGAGTTGAAGAAAGGAGCTCAGGGGCACTATCATTCACAAACCTGCAGAGTTATAAATGACAGCTATCGTCCAAAAATATATTGAAGTAAGGCTGCCAAGAGGACTTGAAAGCAGGGCAGAATTGCAGGAAACCGATTTCAGGAGGTAGACTGGAATTGCATGTAAAGCATACGAAAAGAGGCAGAACGTCCACAATGATGCACTTGGCCAAAAAGGGCGTATGCGTTTTTTCCTGAATATATTCAGGAAAAAACGCATACGCCCTTATTGTCCAACCAAGCAAGCTTGCAAAGGAAATCTGCACTACAATGAAGACTCACTGCCCCACCGGTCAAAAGGGCCATCTGAAAAAAGTGTAAAATCCAGAAAGGCAGGACAGGCCATGAAGAACTGGGAGCCTTTTTATGCTGATGGGCGGGATGTAAATTGCCAACAGCCACTCTAGAGAAGTGTATGGTGTTTCCAGAAACATCCAAAAAACAAAGCAACAGAGCCTAGGGCACTTCCTCTTATGGTCCTATAGATTAGGGAAATTAAAATAAAAAAGACACAGCCACCCCAAAGTTTGGGATGGCTCTGTTTACAGGAACCTCATTTACGGTACACGTTCAATATCACAGAAAGCGAAAAATGGATAAAGAAGTTATGGTACTTACGTACAATGCAATATCACTCAGCAATGTAATCTCTGTCATCAGGCCCGTAGCAGCATAAAGAGTGGATTCAGTTACGATGATTCTAAGTGAATAAGTCACACAGAAAAAGAAACATCATAAGATATCACTAATACACTGAATGTAAACTTGGCTACACAGGAACTGAATTACAAAACAGAACAGGGTCTCAAATGTAGAAAACCAACTTATGCTTGCTTAAGGGGAAAGGTGAGTTGGGGTGCTGCATAAAACCAGAGATTGAAATTAGCACAGATACCGTTCCATAAGCCAAATATGTAACAGACAAGAGCTACCCCTTGCTCAACGAAGTGGACTCAACACCCCATATTAAACGCCTAAGAATATACCTGACTGGTAAGAAAATTAATACCTATGGATTTATATGTCTCCGAAAGAGAATCAAGCATGTGTACAGCAGCATAAACGCAGCAGTGATAGGATTGGTGAGGTTCAGTGAGCAAATATAGACCCTTTGAACTCATATTGCATTGGTACCCATTCCATGGGTCTCAACTCTCCAGGTTTAAGGGATTCTTCCTTCAGCTAAAACATGCATGTGGTACCCAGAGTATGATCCACCGTGTGATCGGGAAATGTGTTCAAATGTGTCTCAGTTTTCGTCCCCTGGTACTCGGGTGCAACATTCCAGACGCTTTACTAACACTCTCGCCAGTTGGAGAGTCAGTGCCTTTAACCTCCTGTTTGGCCCAGTTTGCAATTTCTGCGGAAAATGAACAGGAATAGGGAGAACCAATGAGAGACTAGCTGGAGGTGTCTGGACGGGCAAATTTAACTCTCATTTCCCACCAGGAAGAGGAATTAACCAAAGGCTCAGCGTGCCATGCCGGAACCACACTAGGGCCTGAAGCAATCCTGCGGTGTTGCGGCCAGCTCACAAGAAAGCGAGTTGAAGAAAGGAGCTCAGGGGTACTGTCATTCACAAACCTGCAGAGTTATAAATGACAGCTATCGTCCAAACATATATTGAAGTAAGGCTGCCAAGAGGACTTGAAAGCGGGGCAGAATTGCAGGAAACCGATTTCAGGAGGTAGACAGGAATTGCATGTAAAGAATAGGAAAATAGGCAGAACGTCCTCAATGATGCACTTGGCCAAAAAGGGCGTATGCGTTTTTTCCTGAATATATTCAGGAAAAAATGCATACGCCCTTTTTGGCCAACCAAGCAAGCTTGCAAAGAAATCTGCACTACAATAAACTCTCACTGCCCCCCGGTCAAAAGGTCAATCTGAAAATAGTGTAAAATCCAGAAAGGCAGGACAGGCCATGGAGAACTGGGAGCCTTGTTATGCTGATGGGCGGGATGTAAATTGCCAACAGCCACTCTGGAGAAGTGTATGGTGTTTCCTGAAACATCCAAAAAACAAAGCAACAGAGCCTAGGGCACTTCCACTTATGGTCCTCTAGCTTAGGGAAATTAAAATCAAAAAGACAGAGCCACCCCAAAATTTGGGACGGCTCTGTTTACAAGAACCTCATTTACGGTACAAGTTCAATATCACAGAAAGCGAAAAATGGATAAAGAAGTTGTGGTACTTACGTACAATGTAATATCACTCAGCAATGAAATCTATGTCATCAGACCCGTAGCAGCATAATGAGTGGATTCAGGTATGATGATTCTAAGTGAAATATGTCACACAGAAAAAGAAACATCATAAGATATCTCTAATACACGGAATGTAAACTTGGCTACACAGGATCTGAATTACAAAACAGGACAGGGTCTCAAATGTAGAACACCAACTTATGCTTGCTTAAGGGGAAAGGTGAGTTGGGGTGCTGCATAAAACCAGAGATTGAAATTAGCACAGATACCGTTCCATAAGCCAAATATGTAATAGACAAGAGCTACTCCTTGCTCAACGAAGTGGACTCAACACCCCATATTAAACGCCTAAGAATATACCTGACTAGTAAGGATCTTAAAACTTTTGGATTTATATGTCTCCGAAAGAGAGTCAAGCGTGTGTACAGCGGCATAAACACAGCAGTGATAGGATTGGTGAGGTTCGGTGAGCAAAGGCAGACCCTTTGAAGTCATATTGCATGGTACCCATTCCATGGGTCTCAACTCTCCAGGTTTAAGGGATTCTTCCTTCAGCTAAAACATGCATGTGGAACCCAGAGTATGATCCACCGTGTGATCGGGAAACGTGTTCAAATGTGTCTCAGTTTTCGTCCCCTGGTACTCGGGTGCAACATTCCAGACGCTTTACTAACACTCTCGCCAGTTGGAGAGTCACTGCCTTTAACCTCCTGTTTGGCCCAGTTTGCAATTTCTGCGGAAAATGAACAGGAATAGGGAGAACCAATGAGAGACTAGCTGGAGGTGTCTGGACGGGCAAATTTAACTCTCATTTCCCACCAGGAAGAGGAATTAACCAAAGGCACAGCGTGCCATGCCGGAACCACACTAGGGCCTGAAGCAATCCTGCGGTGTTGCGGCCAGCTCACAAGAAAGCGAGTTGAAGAAAGGAGCTCAGGGGCACTGTCATTCACAAACCTGCAGAGTTATAAATGACAGCTATCGTCCAAAAATATATTGAAGTAAGGCTGCCAAGAGGACTTGAAAGCAGGGCAGAATTGCAGGAAACCGATTTCAGGAGGTAGACTGGAATTGCATGTAAAGCATACGAAAAGAGGCAGAACGTCCACAATGATGCACTTGGCCAAAAAGGGCGTATGCGTTTTTTCCTGAATATATTCAGGAAAAAACGCATACGCCCTTATTGTCCAACCAAGCAAGCTTGCAAAGGAAATCTGCACTACAATGAAGACTCACTGCCCCACCGGTCAAAAGGGCCATCTGAAAAAAGTGTAAAATCCAGAAAGGCAGGACAGGCCATGAAGAACTGGGAGCCTTTTTATGCTGATGGGCGGGATGTAAATTGCCAACAGCCACTCTAGAGAAGTGTATGGTGTTTCCAGAAACATCCAAAAAACAAAGCAACAGAGCCTAGGGCACTTCCTCTTATGGTCCTATAGATTAGGGAAATTAAAATCAAAAAGACACAGCCACCCCAAAGTTTGGGATGGCTCTGTTTACAGGAACCTCATTTACGGTACACGTTCAATATCACAGAAAGCGAAAAATGGATAAAGAAGTTATGGTACTTACGTACAATGCAATATCACTCAGCAATGTAATCTATGTCATCAGGCCCGTAGCAGCATAAAGAGTGGATTCAGTTACGATGATTCTAAGTGAATAAGTCACACAGAAAAAGAAACATCATAAGATATCACTAATACACGGAATGTAAACTTGGCTACACAGGAACTGAATTACAAAACAGAACAGGGTCTCAAATGTAGAAAACCAACTTATGCTTGCTTAAGGGGAAAGGTGAGTTGGGGTGCTGCATAAAACCAGAGATTGAAATTAGCACAGATACCGTTCCATAAGCCAAATATGTAACAGACAAGAGCTACTCCTTGCTCAACGAAGTGGACTCAACACCCCATATTAAACGCCTAAGAATATACCTGACTGGTAAGAAAATTAATACCTATGGATTTATATGTCTCCGAAAGAGAATCAAGCATGTGTACAGCAGCATAAACGCAGCAGTGATAGGATTGGTGAGGTTCAGTGAGCAAATATAGACCCTTTGAACTCATATTGCATTGGTACCCATTCCATGGGTCTCAACTCTCCAGGTTTAAGGGATTCTTCCTTCAGCTAAAACATGCATGTGGTACCCAGAGTATGATCCACCGTGTGATCGGGAAATGTGTTCAAATGTGTCTCAGTTTTCGTCCCATGGTACTCGGGTGCAACATTCCAGACGCTTTACTAACACTCTCGCCAGTTGGAGAGTCAGTGCCTTTAACCTCCTGTTTGGCCCAGTTTGCAATTTCTGCAGAAAATGAACAGGAATAGGGAGAACCAATGAGAGACTAGCTGGAGGTGTCTGGACGGGCAAATTTAACTCTCATTTCCCACCAGGAAGAGGAATTAACCAAAGGCTCAGCGTGCCATGCCGGAACCACACTAGGGCCTGAAGCAATCCTGCGGTGTTGCGGCCAGCTCACAAGAAAGCGAGTTGAAGAAAGGAGCTCAGGGGTACTGTCATTCACAAACCTGCAGAGTTATAAATGACAGCTATCGTCCAAACATATATTGAAGTAAGGCTGCCAAGAGGACTTGAAAGCGGGGCAGAATTGCAGGAAACCGATTTCAGGAGGTAGACAGGAACTGCATGTAAAGCATAGGAAAATAGGCAGAACGTCCTCAATGATGCACTTGGCCAAAAAGGGCGTATGCGTTTTTTCCTGAATATATTCAGGAAAAAATGCATACGCCCTTTTTGGCCAACCAAGCAAGCTTGCAAAGGAAATCTGCACTACAATGAAGTCTCACTGCCCCCCGGTCAAAAGGTCAATCTGAAAATAGTGTAAAATCCAGAAAGGCAGGACAGGCCATGGAGAACTGGGAGCCTTGTTATGCTGATGGGCGGGATGTAAATTGCCAACAGCCACTCTGGAGAAGTGTATGGTGTTTCCTGAAACATCCAAAAAACAAAGCAACAGAGCCTAGGGCACTTCCACTTATGGTCCTCTAGCTTAGGGAAATTAAAATCAAAAAGACAGAGCCACCCCAAAGTTTGGGACGGCTCTGTTTACAAGAACCTCATTTACGGTACAAGTTCAATATCACAGAAAGCGAAAAATGGATAAAGAAGTTGTGGTACTTACGTACAATGTAATATCACTCAGCAATGAAATCTATGTCATCAGACCCGTAGCAGCATAATGAGTGGATTCAGGTATGATGATTCTAAGTGAAATATGTCACACAGAAAAAGAAACATCATAAGATATCTCTAATACACGGAATGTAAACTTGGCTACACAGGATCTGAATTACAAAACAGGACAGGGTCTCAAATGTAGAACACCAACTTATGCTTGCTTAAGGGGAAAGGTGAGTTGGGGTGCTGCATAAAACCAGAGATTGAAATTAGCACAGATACCGTTCCATAAGCCAAATATGTAATAGACAAGAGCTACTCCTTGCTCAACGAAGTGGACTCAACACCCCATATTAAACGCCTAAGAATATACCTGACTAGTAAGAATCTGAAAACTTATGGATTTATATGTCTCTGAAAGACAATCAAGCGTCTGTACAGCGGCATAAACGCAGCAGTGATAGGACTGGTGAGGTTCAGTGAGCAAAGGCAGACCCTTTGAAGTCATATTGCATTGGTACCCATTCCATGGGTCTCAACTCTCCAGGTTTAAGGGATTCTTCCTTTAGCTAAAACATGAATGTGGTACCCAGAGTATGATCCACCATGTGATCGGGAAATGTGTTCAAATGTGTCTCAGTTTTCGTCCCCTGATACTTGGGTGCAACATTCCAGACGCTTTACTAACACTCTCCCCACTTGGAGAGTCAGTGCCTTTAACCTCCTGTTTGGCCCAGTTTGCAATTTCTGCGGAAAAATAACAGGAATAGGGAGAACCAATGAGAGACTAGCTGGAGGTGTCTGGACGGGCAAATTTAACTCTCATTTCCCACCAGGAAGAGGAATTAACCAAAGGCTCAGCGTGCCATGCCGGAACCACACTAGGGCCTGAAGCAATCCTGCGGTGTTGCGGCCAGCTCACAAGAAAGCGAGTTGAAGAAAGGAGCTCAGGGGTACTGTCATTCACAAACCTGCAGAGTTATAAATGACAGCTATCGTCCAAACATATATTGAAGTAAGGCTGCCAAGAGGACTTGAAAGCGTGGCAGAATTGCAGGAAACCGATTTCAGGAGGTAGACTGGAATTGCATGTAAAGCATACGAAAAGAGGCAGAACGTCCACAATGATGCACTTGGCCAAAAAGGGCGTATGCGTTCTTTCCTGAATATATTCAGGACAGAACGCATACGCCCTTTTTTGCCAACCAAACAATTTTGCAAAGGAAATCTGCACTACAATGAAGTCTCACTGCCCCACTGGTCAAAAGGGCCATCTGAAAAAAGTGTAAAATCCAGAAAGGCAAGACAGGCCATGGAGAACTGGGAGCCTTGTTATGCTGAAGGGCGGGATGTAAATTGCCAACAGCCACTCTGGAGAAGTGTATGGTGTTTCCTGAAACATCTGAAAAACAAAGCAACAGAGCCTAGAGCACTTCCACTTATGGTCCTATAGCTTAGGGAAATTAAAATCAAAAAGACACAGCCACCCCAAAGTTTGGGATGGCTCTGTTTACAAGAACCTCGTTTACGGTACAAGTTCAATATCACAGAAAGCGAAAAATGGATAAAGACGTTGTGGTACTTACGTACAATGCAATATCACTCAGCAACGAAATCTATGTCATCAGGCCCATAGCAGCATAATGAGTGGATTCAGGTACGATGATTATAAGTGAAATAAGTCACACAGAAAAAGGAACATCATAACATATCACTACTACACGGAATGGAAACTTGGCTACACAGGAACTGAATTACAAAACAGAACAGGGTCTCAAATGTAGAAAACCAACTTATGCTTGCTTTAGGGGAAAGGTGTGTTGGGGTGCTGCATAAAACCAGAGATTGAAATTAGCACAGATACCGTTCCATAAGCCAAATAAGTAATAGACAAGAGCTACTCCTTGTTCAACGAAGTGGACTCAACACCACATATTAAACGCCTAAGTATATACCTGACTGGTAAGAATTTTAAAACCTATGGATTCATATGTCTCCGAAAGAGAATCAAGTGTGTGTACAGCGGCATCAACGCAGCAGTGATAAGATTGGTGAGGTTCGGTGAGCAAATGCAGACCCTTTGAAGTCATATTGCATGGTACCCATTTCATGGGTCTCAACTCTCCAGGTTTAAGGGATTCTTCCTTCAGCTAAAACATGCATGTGGAACCCAGAGTATGATCCACCATGTGATCGGGAAACGTGTTCAAATGTGTCTCAGTTTTCGTCCCCTGGTACTCGGCTGCAACATTCCAGACGCTTTACTAACACTCTCCCCACTTGGAGAGTCACTGCCTTTAACCTCCTGTTTGGCTCCGTTTGCAATTTCTGTGGAAAATGAACAGGAATAGGGAGAACCAATGAGAGACTAGCTGGAGGTGTGTGGATGGGCAAATTGAACTCTCATTAAGCACCAGGAAGAGGAATTAACCAAAGGCTCAGCGTACCATGCTGGAACCACATTAGGGCCTGTAGCAATCCTCCGGTGTTGCGGCCAGCTCACAAGAAAGCGAGTTCAAGAAAGGAGCTTAGGGGCACTGTAATTCACAAACCTGCAGAGTTATAAATGACAGCTATCGTCCAAAAATATATTGAAGTAAGGCTGCCAAGAGGACTTGAAAGCGGGGCAGAATTGCAGGAAACCAATTTCAGGAGGTAGACTGGAGTTGCATGAAAAGCATAGGAAAAGAGGAAGAAGGTCCACAATGATGCACTTGGCCAAAAAGTGCATATGCGTTTTTTCCTGAATATATTCAGGAAAAAACGCATATGCTCTTTTTGGCCAACCAAGCAAGCTTGCAAAGGAAATCTACACTACAATGAAGTCTCACTGCCTCCCGCTCAAAAGGGCCATCTGAAAAAAGTGTAAAATCTAGAAAGGCAGGACAGGCCATGGAGAACTGGGAGCCTTGTTATGCTGATGGGCGGGATGTAAATTGCCAACAGCCACTCTGGAGAAGTGTATGGTGTTTCCTGAAACATCCAAAAAACAAAGCAACAGAGCCTAGGGCAGTTCAACTTATGGTCCTATAGCTTAGGGAAATTAAAATCAAAAAGACAGAGCCACCCCAAAGTTTGGGACGGCTCTGTTTACAAGAACCTCGTTTACGGTACAAGTTCAATATCACAGAAAGCGAAAAATGGATAAAGAAGTTGTGGTACTTACGTAGAATGCAATATCACTCAGCAATGAAATCTATGTCAACAGGCCCGTAGCAGCATAATGATTGGATTCAGGTACGATGATTCTAACTGAAATAAGTCATACAGAAAAGGAAACATCATAAGGAATCACTAATACACGGAATGTAAACTTGGCTACACAGGAACTGAATTACGAAACAGAACAGTGTCTCAAATGTAGAAAACCAACTTATGCTTGCTTAAGGGGAAAGGTGAGTTGGGGTGCTGCATAAAACCAGAGATTGAAATTAGCACAGATACCGTTCCATAAGCCAAATATGTAATAGACAAGAGCTACTCCTTGCTCAATGCAGTGGACTCAACATCCCATATTAAACGCCTAAGAATATACCTGACTAGTAAGGATCTGAAAACCTATGGATTGATATGTCTCCGAAAGAGAACCAAGCGTGTGTACAGCGGCATAAACGCAGCAGTGATAGGATTGGTGAGGTTCAGTGAGCAAATGCAGACCCATTGAAGACATGTGGCATGGTACCCATTCCATGGGTCTCAACTCTCCAGGTTTAAGGGATTCTTCCTTCAGCTAAAACATGCATGTGGAACCCAGAGTATGATCCACCGTGTGATCGGGAAACGTGTTCAAATGTGTCTCAGTTTTCATCCCCTTGTACTCGGGTGCAACATTCCAGACGCTTTACTATCACTCTCCCCACTTGGAGAGTCAGTGCCTTTAACCTCCTGTTAGGCCCAGTTTGCAATTTCTGTGGAAGATGAACAGGAATAGGGAGAACCAATGAGAGACTAGCTAGAGGTGTCTGGACGGGCAAATTTAACTCTCATTTCCCACCAGGAAGAGGAATTAACCAAAGGCTCAGCGTGCCATGCCGGAACCACACTAGGGCCTGAAGCAATCCTGGGGTGTTGCGACCAGCTCACAAGAAAGCGAGTTGAAGAAAGGAGCTCAGGGACACTCTAATTCACAAAACTGCAGAGTTATAAATGACAGCTATCGTCCAAAAATATATTGAAGTAAGGCTGCCAAGAGGACTTGAAAGCGGGGCAGAATTGCAGGAAACCGATTTCAGGAGGTAGACTGGAATTGCATGTAAAGCATAGGAAAAGAGGCAGAACGTCCAAATTAATGCACTTAGCCAAAATGCGCGTATGCGTTTTTTCCTGACGAAAAAACGCATACGCCCTTTTTGGCCAACCAAGCAAGCTTGCAAAGGAAATCTGCACTACAATGAAGTCTCACTGCCCCCTGGTCAAAAGGGCCATCTGAAAAAAGTGTAAAATCCAGAAAGGCAGGACAGGCCATGGAGAACTGGGAGCCTTGTTATGCTGATGGGCGGGATGTAAATTGCCAACAGCCACTCTGGAGAAGTGTATGGTGTTTCCTGAAACATCCAAAAAACAAAGCAACAGAGCCTAGGGCACTTCCACTTATGGTCCTATAGCTTAGGGAAATTAAAATCAAAAAGACACAGCCACCCCAAAGTTTGGGACGGCTCTGTTTACAAGAACCTCATTTACGGTACAAGTTCAATATCACAGAAAGCAAAAAATGGATAAAGAAGTTGTGGTACTTACGTACAATGCAATATCACTCAGCAATGAAATCTATGTCATCAGGCCCGTAGCAGCATAATGAGTGGATTCAGGTACGAGGATTCTAAGTGAAATAAGTCACACAGAAAAAGAAACATCATAAGATATCACTAATACACAGAATGTAAACTTGGCTACAAAGGAACTGAATTACAAAACAGAACAGGGTCTCAAATGAAGAAAACGAACTTATGCTTGCTTAAGGGGAAAGGTGAGTTGGGGTGTTGCATAAAACCAGAGATTGAAATGAGCACAGATACCGTTCCATAAGCCAAATATGTAATAGACAAGAGCTACTCCTTGCTCAACGAAGTGGACTCAACACCCCATATTAAACGCCTAAGAATATACCTGACTAGTAAGAATCTTAAAACCTATGGATTTATATGTGTCCGAAAGAGAATCAAGAGTGTGTACAGCGGCATAAACGCAGCAGTGATAGGATTGGTGAGGTTCGGTGAGCAAATGCAGACCCTTTGAAGTCATATTACATGGTACCCATTCCATGGGTCTCAACTCTCCAGGTTTAAGGGATTCTTCCTTCAGCTAAAACATGCATGTGGAACCCAGAGTATGATCCACCGTGTGATCGGGAAACGTGTTCAAATGTGTCTCAGTTTTCGTCCCCTGGTACTCGGGTGCAACATTCCAGACGCTTTACTAACACTCTCCCCACTTGGAGAGTCAGTGCCTTTAAACTCCTGTTTGGCCCACTTTGCAATTTCTGCGGAAAATGAACAGGAATAGGGAGAACCAATGAGAGACTAGCTGGAGGTGTCTGGACGGGCAAATTTTACTCTCATTTCCCACGAGGAAAAGGAATTAACCAAAGGCTCAGCGTGCCATGCCGGAACCCCACTAGGGCCTGAAGCAATCCTGCGGTGTTGCAGCCAGCTCACAAGAAAGCGAGTTGAAGAAAGGAGCTAAGGGGCACTATCATTCACAAACCTGCAGAGTTATAAATGACAGCTATTGTCCAAAAATATATTGAAGTAAGGCTGCCAAGAGGACTTGAAAGCGGGGCAGAATTGCAGGAAACCGATTTCAGGAGGTAGACGGGAATTGCATGTAAAGCATAGGAAAAGAGGCAGAACGTCCACAATGATGCACTTGGCCAAAAAGGGCGTATGCGTTTTTTCCTGAATATATCCAGGAAAAAACGCATACGCACTTCATGGGCAACCAAGCAAGCAAGCAATGCAAATGTGCACAACAAAGAAGTCTCATTTCCCACCGGTCAAAAGGGCCATCCGAAAAAATTGTAAAAACCAGAAATGCAGGACAGGCCATGGAGAACAGGGAGCCTTTATACGCGGATGGACAGTGTGTGAACTGCCGAGAGCCACTCCGGAGAAGTGTATGGTGGTTCCTAAATCATCTAAAAAACAGAGCTACAGAGCATAGGGCACTTCCAATCACGGGAGTATATCTAGGGAAGTCTAAAAATCAACAAGACACAAGCACACCACAGTTTAGGGCTACTGTGTTTACAAGAACCTCAACTTCAGTACACCTTAAATATCCCAGGAAAGAGAACAATGGATAAAGAAAATGTGGTACTTATGTACAATGGAATATCTCTTCACCATGAAATCAATGTAATAAGGCTAGTAGAAGGATAAAGAGTGGATTTAGTTCCGATAATACTACTTGAAATAAGTCAAACAGAAAAAGAAACATATCATAAGATATCACTTATAGAGGGAGGATAAATATGGCTGCACAAAAAATGAATTACAAAACAGAACAGTGTCTCACATTTAGAAAACACACTTATGTCAGCTTAAGGGGAAAGGAGAGGTGGGGTGATGCATAAAACCAGAGTTTGAAATTAGCACAGATACCGTTTAATAAACCAAATAGGTATTAGACAAGATCTACACCTTGCTCAATGAACTGGCCTCAACACACCCTATACACCGCAGAGAAATATATCTGAGTAATAAGAATCATAAAACCCATGTATTGATATATCTCCATAAGGGAATCAAGTGTGTGCAGAGCGGCACAAACACAGCAGTGAAAATGAGCTAAACCCCATTATAGAAATAAATTTTAAAACCAAAACGCAGAAACAATGAAAGAGAGAAAAATTCTTACAAAATTCGCTCAGGGGCTGTGATGCAACCTGGAATGACCATATATAAACCCACAGCTGGATAAGACATAATGCTGGACACTTGGGGCTGAGAGGATTGGTGAGTCTTTGGTGAGCAACTGCCGAAAGTTTAATGCAATACTTCATGTTACTCATTCCAAGGGTCCCAACACTCCAGGTTGAAGGGAATCTTCCTACAGCTAAACCATGCATGGGAAATCCAACAGATGGTATACCATATGATCGGGAAGGGTTTCTAAAACGCACCTCATTTTCCTCTCCTGGGGCTCCGGATCAACATTCCAGCCACTTTACTAACAACATCCCCACATGGAGAGTCAACGCCTTTAAGTTCCGGTATCGCACAGTCTGCAGTTAGTGCGGAGTATGAATGGGAATAGGGGGAACCAGTGAGAAAATAGCTGTAGCGGTTTCAATGGGCACATGTCACTCTAATTTCACATAGGAAGAAGAATTAAGCAAAGGCACAGCAAGGTGCCCCAGGAGAAGAATAGGGCCTGAAGAAATCCTGTGGATATGAGGCAAGATCACAAAAATAAGAGCTGAAAAATGGAACTAAGGGAAACTGCAATTCAAAAACCTGCAGAGTTATACAGGCCAACTATTTTTCAAAAGTATATTGAGGTAAGGCTATGAAGAGGCACTGACAGCAAGGCAGAATTGCAGGAAACCGATTTCAGGAGGTAGACTGGAATTGCATCAAAAACATATGAAAAGACTCAGAACATCGACAAGCATGCACTTGGCCAAAAAGGGCGTATGCGTTTCTTCCTGAATATATTCAAGAAGAAATGCATACGCACTTTCTGGCCAACCAAACAAGCTTGCAAAAGAAATCTGCACTACAATGAAGTCTCACTGCCCCCCAGTCAAAAGGGCCATCTGAAAAAAGTGTAAAATCCAGAAAGGCAGGACAGGCCATGGAGAACTGGGAGCCTTGTTATGCTGATGGGCGGGATGTAAATTGCCAACAGCCACTCTGGAGAAGTGTATGGTGTTTCCTGAAACATCTAAAAAACAAAGCAACAGAGCCTAGGGCACTTCCACTTATGGTCCTATAGCTTAGGGAAATTAAAATCAAAAAGACACAGCCACCCCAAAGTTTGGGATGGCTCTGTTTACAAGAACCTCGTGTACAGTACAAGTTCAATATCACAGAAAGCGAAAAATGGATAAAGAAGTTGTGGTACTAACGTACAATGCAATATCACTCAGCAAAGAAATCTATGTCATCAGGCCCATAGCAGCATAATGAGTAGATTCAGGTACGATGATTCTAAGTGAAATAAGTCACACAGAAAAAGAAACATCATAAGAAATCACTAATACACGGAATGTAAACTTGGATACACAGGAACTGAATTACAAAACAGAACACGGTCTCAAATGTAGAAAACCAACTTATGCTTGCTTAAGGGGAAAGGTGAGTTGGGGTGCTGCATAAAACCAGAGATTGAAATTAGCACAGATATTGTTCCATAAGCCAAATATGTAATAGACAAGAGCTACTCCTTGCTCAATGAAGTGGACTCAACACCCCATATTAAACGCCTAAGAATATACCTGACTAGAAAGAATCTTAAAACCTATGGATTTATATGTCTCCTAAAGAGAATCAAGCGTGTGTAGAGCGGCATAAACGCAGCAGTGATAGGATTGGTGATGTTCGGTGAGCAAATGCAGACCCTTTGAAGTCATATTGCATGGTACCCATTCCATGGGTCTCAACTCTCCAGGTTTAAGGGATTCTTCCTTCAGCTAAAACATGCATGTGGAACCCAGAGTATGATCCACCGTGTGATCGGGAAACGCGTTCAAATGTGTCTCAGTTTTCGTCCCCTGGTACTCGGCTGCAACATTCCAGACGCTTTACTAACACTCTCCCCACTTGGAGAGTCAGTGCCTTTAACCTCCAGTTTGGCCCAGTTTGCAATTTCTGCGTAAGATGAACAGGAATAGGGAGAAGCAATGAGAGACTAGCTGGAGGTGTCTGGACGGGCAAATTTCACTCTCATTTCCCACCAGGAAGAGGAATTAACCACAGGCTCAGAGTGCCATGCCGGAACCACACTAGGGCCTGAAGCAATCCTGCAGTGTTGCGGCCAGCTCACAAGAAAGCGAGTTGAAGAAAGGAGCTCAGGGGCACTGTAATTCACAAATATGCAGAGTTATAAATGACAGCTATCGTCCAAAAATATATTGAAATAATGCTGCCAAGAGGACTTGAAGGCGGGGCAGAATTGCAGGAAACCGATTTCAGGAGGTAGACTGGAACTGCATGTAAAGCATAGGAAAAGAGGCAGAACGTCTACAATGATGCACTTGGCCAAAAAGGGCGTATGCGTGTTTTCCTGAATATATTCAGGAAAAAACGTATACGCACTTTTTGGCAAAACAAGCAAGATTGCAAAGGAAATCTGCACTACAATGAAATCTCACTGCCCCCCGGTCAAAAGGGCCACATGAAAAAAGTGTAAAATCCAGAAAGGCAGGACAGGCCATGGAGAACTGGGAGCCTTGTTATGCTGATGGGCGGGATGTAAATTGCCAACAGCCACTCTGGAGAAGTGTATGGTGTTTCCTGAAACATCTAAAAAACAAAGCAACAGAGCCTAGGGCAATTCCACTTATGGTCCTATAGCTTAGGGAAATTAAAATCCAAAAGACACAGCCACCCCAAAGTTTGGGACAGCTCTGTTTACAAGAACATTGTTTACGCTACAAGTTCAATATCACAGAAAGCGAAAAATGGATAAAGAAGTTGTGGTACTTACGTACAATGCAATATCACTCAGCAATGAAATCTATGTCATCAGGCCCATAGCAGAATAATGAGTGGATTCAGGTACGATGATTCTAAGTGAAATAAGTCACACAGAAAAAGAAACATCATAAGATATCACTACTACACGGAATGTAAACTTGGCTACACAGGAACTGAATTACAGAAAAGAACAGTGTCTCGAATGTAGAACACCAACTAATGCTTGCTTAAGGGGAAAGGTGAGTTGGGGTGTTGCATAAAACCAGAGATTGAAATTAGCACAGATACCGTTCCATAAGCCAAATATGTAATAGACAAGAGCTACTCCTTGCTCAACGAAGTGGACTCAACACCCCATATTAAACGCCTAAGAATATACCTGACTAGTAAGAATCTTAAAACCTATGGATTTATATGTCTCCAAAAGAGAATCAAGCGTGTGTACAGCAGCATAAACGCAGCAGTGATATGATTCATGATGTTCAGTGAGAAAATGCAGACCCTTTGAAGTCATATTGCATGGTACCCATTCCATGGGTCTCAACTCTCCAGGATTAAGGGATTCTTCCTTCAGCTAAAACATGCATGTGGAACCCAGAGTATGATCCACCATGTGATCGGGAAACGTGTTCAAATGTGTCTCAGTTTTCGTCCCCTGGTACTCGGGTGCAACATTCCAGACGCTTTACTAACACTCTCCCCACTTGGAGAGTCAGTGCCTTTAACCTCCTGTTTGGCCCAGTTTGCAATTTCTGCGTAAGATGAACAGGAATAGGGAGAAGCAATGAGAGACTAGCTGGAGGTGTCTGGACGGGCAAATTTAACTCTCATTTCCCACCAGGAAGAGGAATTAACCAAAGGCTCAGCGTGCCATGCCAGAACCACACTAGGGCCTGAAGCAATCCTGCGGTGTTGCGGCCAGCTCACAAGAAAGCGAGTTGAAGAAAGGAGCTCAGGGGCACTGTCATTCACAAACCTGCAGAGTTATAAATGACAGCTATCGTCCAAAAATATATTGAAGTAAGGCTGCCAAGAGGACTTGAAACGGGGCAGAATTGCATGAAACTGATTTCAGGAGGTAGACTGGAATTGCATATAAAGCATAGGAAAAGAGGCAGAACGTCCAGAATGATGCACTTGGCCAAAAAGGGCATATGCGTTTTTTCCTGAATATATTCAGGAAAAAACGCATATGCCCTTTTTGGCCAACCAAGCAAGCTTGCAAAGGAAATCTGCACTACAATGTAGTCCCACTGCCCCCCGGTCAAAAGGGCCATCTGAAAAAAGTGTAAAATCCAGAAAGGCAGGACAGACCATGGAGAACTGGGAGCCTTGTTTTGCTGATGGGCGGGATGTAAATTGCCAACAGCCACTCTGGAGAAGTGTATGGTGTTTCCTGAAACATCTAAAAAACCAAGCAACAGAGCCTAGGGCACTTCCACTTATGGTCCTATAGCTTAGGGAAATTAAAATCAAAAAGACACAGCCACCCCAAATTTTGGGATGGCTCTGTTTACAAGAACCTCGTTTATGGTACAAGTTCAATATCGCAGAAAGCGAAAAATGGAAAAAGAAGTTGTGGTACTTACGTACAATGCAATATCACTCAGCAATGAAATCTATGTCATCAGGCCCATAGCAGCATAAAGAGTGGATTCAGGTACCTGACTTGTAAGAATCTTAAAACCTATGGATATATCTGTCTCCGAAAGAGAATCAAGCGTGTGTACAGCGGCATAAACGCAGCAGTGATAGGATTGGTGAGGTTCGGTGAGCAAATGCAGACCCTTTGAAGTCATATTGCATGGTACCCATTCCATAGGTCTCAACTCTCCAGGTTTAAGGGATTCTTCCTTCAGCTAAAACATGCATGTGGAACCCAGAGGATGATCCACCATGTGATCGGGAAATGTGTTCAAATGTGTCTCAGTTTTCGTCCCCAGGTACTTGGGTGCAACATTGCAGACGCTTTACTAACACTCTCCCCACTTGGAGAGTCAGTGCCTTTAAACTCCTGTTTGGCCGATTTTGCAAATTCTGCGGAAAAAGAACAGGAATAGGGAGAACCAATGAGAGACTAGCTGGAGGTGACTGGATTGGCAAATTTAACTCTCATTTCCCACCAGGAAGAGGAATTAACCAAAGGCTCAGCGTGCCGTGCCAGAACCACACTAGGGCCTGAAGCAATGCTGCGGTGGTGCGGCCAGCTCACAAGAAAGCGAGTTGAAGAAAGGAGCTCAGGGGCACTGTAATTCACAAACATGCAGAGTTATAAATGACAGCTATCTTCCAAAATATATTGAAGTAAGGCTGCCAAGAGGACTTGAAAGCGGGGCAGAATTGCAGGAAACCGATTTCAGGAGGTAGACTGGAATTGCATGTAAAGCATACGAAAAGAGGCAGAACGTCCACAATGATGCACTTGGCCAAAAAGGGCGTATGCGTTTTTTCCTGAATATATTCAGGAAAAAACGCATAGGCCCTTTCTGGCCATCCAAGCAAGCTTGCAAAGGAAATCTGCACTACAATGAAGTCTCACTGCCCTCCATGTCAAAAGGGCCATCTGAATAAAGTGTAAAATCCAGAAAGGCAGGACAGGCCATGGAGAACTGGGAGCCTTGTTATGCTGATGGGTGGGATGTAAATTGCCAACAGCCGCTCTGGAGAAGTGTATGGTGTTTCCTGAAACATCTAAAAAACACAGCAACAGAGCCTAGGGCACTTCCACTTATGGTCCTATAGCTTAGGGAAATTAAAATCAAAAAGACACAGCCACCCCAAAATTTGGGACGGCTCTGTTTACAAGAATCTAGTTTACAGTACAAGTTTAATATCACAGAAAGCGAAAAATGGATAAAGAAGTTGTGGTACCTACGTACAATGCAATATCACTCAGCAATGAAATCTATGTCATCAGGCCCGTAGCAGAATAATGAGTGGATTCAGGTAGGATGATTCTAAGTGAAATAAGTCACACAGAAAAAGAAACATCATAAGATTTCACTAATACACGGAATATAAACTTGGCTACACAGGAACTGAATTACAAAACACAACAGTGTCTCAAATGTAGAACACCAACTTATGCTTGCTTAAGGGGAAAGGTGAGTTGGGGTGCTGCATAAAACCAGAGATTGAAAGTAGCACAGATACCGTTGCATAAGCCAAATATGTAATAGACAAGAGCTACTCCTTGCTCAACGAAGTGGACTCAACACCACATATTAAACGCTTAAGAATATACCTGACTAGTAAGAATCTTAAAACCTATGGATTTATATGTCTCCAAAAGAGAATCAAGCTTGTGTACAGCGGCATAAACGCAACAGTGATAAGATTGGTGAGGTTCGCTGAGCAAATGCAGACCCTTTGAAGTCATATTGCATGGTACCCATTCCATGGGTCTCAACTCTCCAGGTTTAAGGGATTCTTCCTTCAGCTAAAACATGCATGTGGAACCCAGAGTATGATCCACCGTGTAATCAGAAAACATATTCAAATGTGTCTCAGTTTTCGTCCCCTGGTACTCGGGTGCAACATTCCAGACGCTTTACTAACACTCTCCCCACTTGGAGAGTCAGTCCCTTTAACCTCCTGTTGGGCCCAGTTTGCAATTTCTACGGAAAATGAACAGGAATAGGGAGAACCAATGAGAGACTAGCTGGAGGTGTCTGGACGGGCAAATTTAACTCTCATTTCCCACCAGGAAGAGGAATTAACCAAAGGCTCAGCGTGCCATGTCGGAACCACACTAGGGCCTGAAGCAATTCTGCGGTGTTGCGGCCAGCTCACAAGAAAGCTAGTTGAAGAAAGGAGATCAGGGGTACTGTCATTCACAAACCTGCAGAGTTATAAATGACAGCTATCGTCCAAACATATATTGAAGTAAGGCTGCCAAGAGGACTTGAAAGCGTGGCAGAATTGCAGGAAACCGATTTCAGGAGGTAGACTGGAATTGCATGTAAAGCATACGAAAAGAGGCAGAACGTCCACAATGATGCACTTGGCCAAAAAGGGCGTATGCGTTCTTTCCTGAATATATTCAGGACAGAACGCATACGCCCTTTTTTGCCAACCAAACAAGTTTGCAAAGGAAATCTGCACTACAATGAAGTCTCACTGCCCCCCTGGTCAAAAGGGCCATCTGAAAAAAGTGTAAAATACAGAAAGGCAGGACAGGCCATGGAGAACTGGGAGCCTTGTTATGCTGAAGGGCGGGATGTAAATTGCCAACAGCCACTCTGGAGAAGTGTATGGTGTTTCCTGAAACATCTGAAAAACAAAGCAACAGAGCCTAGAGCACTTCCACTTATGGTCCTATAGCTTAGGGAAATTAAAATCAAAAAGACACAGCCACCCCAAAGTTTGGGATGGCTCTGTTTACAAGAACCTCGTTTACGGTACAAGTTCAATATCACAGAAAGCGAAAAATGGATAAAGACGTTGTGGTACTTACGTACAATGCAATATCACTCAGCAACGAAATCTATGTCATCAGGCCCATAGCAGCATAATGAGTGGATTCAGGTACGATGATTATAAGTGAAATAAGTCACACAGAAAAAGGAACATCATAACATATCACTACTACACGGAATGGAAACTTGGCTACACAGGAACTGAATTACAAAACAGAACAGGGTCTCAAATGTAGAAAACCAACTTATGCTTGCTTAAGGGGAAAGGTGTGTTGGGGTGCTGCATAAAACCAGAGATTGAAATTAGCACAGATACCGTTCCATAAGCCAAATAAGTAATAGACAAGAGCTACTCCTTGTTCAACGAAGTGGACTCAACACCACATATTAAACGCCTAAGTATATACCTGACTGGTAAGAATTTTAAAACCTATGGATTCATATGTCTCCGAAAGAGAATCAAGTGTGTGTACAGCGGCATCAACGCAGCAGTGATAAGATTGGTGAGGTTCGGTGAGCAAATGCAGACCCTTTGAAGTCATATTGCATGGTACCCATTTCATGGGTCTCAACTCTCCAGGTTTAAGGGATTCTTCCTTCAGCTAAAACATGCATGTGGAACCCAGAGTATGATCCACCATGTGATCGGGAAACGTGTTCAAATGTGTCTCAGTTTTCGTCCCCTGGTACTCGGCTGCAACATTCCAGACGCTTTACTAACACTCTCCCCACTTGGAGAGTCACTGCCTTTAACCTCCTGTTTGGCTCCGTTTGCAATTTCTGTGGAAAATGAACAGGAATAGGGAGAACCAATGAGAGACTAGCTGGAGGTGTGTGGATGGGCAAATTGAACTCTCATTAAGCACCAGGAAGAGGAATTAACCAAAGGCTCAGCGTACCATGCTGGAACCACATTAGGGCCTGTAGCAATCCTCCGGTGTTGCGGCCAGCTCACAAGAAAGCGAGTTCAAGAAAGGAGCTTAGGGGCACTGTAATTCACAAACCTGCAGAGTTATAAATGACAGCTATCGTCCAAAAATATATTGAAGTAAGGCTGCCAAGAGGACTTGAAAGCGGGGCAGAATTGCAGGAAACCAATTTCAGGAGGTAGACTGGAGTTGCATGAAAAGCATAGGAAAAGAGGCAGAAGGTCCACAATGATGCACTTGGCCAAAAAGTGCATATGCGTTTTTTCCTGAATATATTCAGGAAAAAACGCATATGCTCTTTTTGGCCAACCAAGCAAGCTTGCAAAGGAAATCTACACTACAATGAAGTCTCACTGCCTCCCGCTCAAAAGGGCCATCTGAAAAAAGTGTAAAATCTAGAAAGGCAGGACAGGCCATGGAGAACTGGGAGCCTTGTTATGCTGATGGGCGGGATGTAAATTGCCAACAGCCACTCTGGAGAAGTGTATGGTGTTTCCTGAAACATCCAAAAAACAAAGCAACAGAGCCTAGGGCAGTTCAACTTATGGTCCTATAGCTTAGGGAAATTAAAATCAAAAAGACAGAGCCACCCCAAAGTTTGGGACGGCTCTGTTTACAAGAACCTCGTTTACGGTACAAGTTCAATATCACAGAAAGCGAAAAATGGATAAAGAAGTTGTGGTACTTACGTAGAATGCAATATCACTCAGCAATGAAATCTATGTCAACAGGCCCGTAGCAGCATAATGATTGGATTCAGGTACGATGATTCTAACTGAAATAAGTCATACAGAAAAGGAAACATCATAAGGAATCACTAATACACGGAATGTAAACTTGGCTACACAGGAACTGAATTACGAAACAGAACAGAGTCTCAAATGTAGAAAACCAACTTATGCTTGCTTAAGGGGAAAGGTGAGTTGGGGTGCTGCATAAAACCAGAGATTGAAATTAGCACAGATACCGTTCCATAAGCCAAATATGTAATAGACAAGAGCTACTCCTTGCTCAATGCAGTGGACTCAACATCCCATATTAAACGCCTAAGAATATACCTGACTAGTAAGGATCTGAAAACCTATGGATTGATATGTCTCCGAAAGAGAACCAAGCGTGTGTACAGCGGCATAAACGCAGCAGTGATAGGATTGGTGAGGTTCAGTGAGCAAATGCAGACCCATTGAAGACATGTGGCATGGTACCCATTCCATGGGTCTCAACTCTCCAGGTTTAAGGGATTCTTCCTTCAGCTAAAACATGCATGTGGAACCCAGAGTATGATCCACCGTGTGATCGGGAAACGTGTTCAAATGTGTCTCAGTTTTCATCCCCTTGTACTCGGGTGCAACATTCCAGACGCTTTACTATCACTCTCCCCACTTGGAGAGTCAGTGCCTTTAACCTCCTGTTAGGCCCAGTTTGCAATTTCTGTGGAAGATGAACAGGAATAGGGAGAACCAATGAGAGACTAGCTAGAGGTGTCTGGACGGGCAAATTTAACTCTCATTTCCCACCAGGAAGAGGAATTAACCAAAGGCTCAGCGTGCCATGCCGGAACCACACTAGGGCCTGAAGCAATCCTGCGGTGTTGCGGCCAGCTCACAAGAAAGCGAGTTGAAGAAAGGAGCTCAGGGACACTCTAATTCACAAAACTGCAGAGTTATAAATGACAGCTATCGTCCAAAAATATATTGAAGTAAGGCTGCCAAGAGGACTTGAAAGCGGGGCAGAATTGCAGGAAACCGATTTCAGGAGGTAGACTGGAATTGCATGTAAAGCATAGGAAAAGAGGCAGAACGTCCAAATTAATGCACTTAGCCAAAATGCGCGTATGCGTTTTTTCCTGACGAAAAAACGCATACGCCCTTTTTGGCCAACCAAGCAAGCTTGCAAAGGAAATCTGCACTACAATGAAGTCTCACTGCCCCCTGGTCAAAAGGGCCATCTGAAAAAAGTGTAAAATCCAGAAAGGCAGGACAGGCCATGGAGAACTGGGAGCCTTGTTATGCTGATGGGCGGGATGTAAATTGCCAACAGCCACTCTGGAGAAGTGTATGGTGTTTCCTGAAACATCCAAAAAACAAAGCAACAGAGCCTAGGGCACTTCCACTTATGGTCCTATAGCTTAGGGAAATTAAAATCAAAAAGACACAGCCACCCCAAAGTTTGGGACGGCTCTGTTTACAAGAACCTTATTTACGGTACAAGTTCAATATCACAGAAAGCGAAAAATGGATAAAGAAGTTGTGGTACTTACGTACAATGCAATATCACTCAGCAATGAAATCTATGTCATCAGGCCCGTAGCAGCATAATGAGTGGATTCAGGTACGAGGATTCTAAGTGAAATAAGTCACACAGAAAAAGAAACATCATAAGATATCACTAATACACAGAATGTAAACTTGGCTACAAAGGAACTGAATTACAAAACAGAACAGGGTCTCAAATGAAGAAAACGAACTTATGCTTGCTTAAGGGGAAAGGTGAGTTGGGGTGTTGCATAAAACCAGAGATTGAAATGAGCACAGATACCGTTCCATAAGCCAAATATGTAATAGACAAGAGCTACTCCTTGCTCAACGAAGTGGACTCAACACCCCATATTAAACGCCTAAGAATATACCTGACTAGTAAGAATCTTAAAACCTATGGATTTATATGTGTCCGAAAGAGAATCAAGAGTGTGTACAGCGGCATAAACGCAGCAGTGATAGGATTGGTGAGGTTCGGTGAGCAAATGCAGACCCTTTGAAGTCATATTGCATGGTACCCATTCCATGGGTCTCAACTCTCCAGGTTTAAGGGATTCTTCCTTCAGCTAAAACATGCATGTGGAACCCAGAGTATGATCCACCGTGTGATCGGGAAACGTGTTCAAATGTGTCTCAGTTTTCGTCCCCTGGTACTCGGGTGCAACATTCCAGACGCTTTACTAACACTCTCCCCACTTGGAGAGTCAGTGCCTTTAAACTCCTGTTTGGCCCACTTTGCAATTTCTGCGGAAAATGAACAGGAATAGGGAGAACCAATGAGAGACTAGCTAGAGGTGTCTGGACGGGCAAATTTAACTCTCATTTCCCACCAGGAAGAGGAATTAACCAAAGGCTCAGCGTGCCATGCCGGAACCACACTAGGGCCTGAAGCAATCCTGCGGTGTTGCGGCCAGCTCACAAGAAAGCGAGTTGAAGAAAGGAGCTCAGGGACACTCTAATTCACAAAACTGCAGAGTTATAAATGACAGCTATCGTCCAAAAATATATTGAAGTAAGGCTGCCAAGAGGACTTGAAAGCGGGGCAGAATTGCAGGAAACCGATTTCAGGAGGTAGACTGGAATTGCATGTAAAGCATAGGAAAAGAGGCAGAACGTCCAAATTAATGCACTTAGCCAAAATGCGCGTATGCGTTTTTTCCTGAGGAAAAAACGCATACGCCCTTTTTGGCCAACCAAGCAAGCTTGCAAAGGAAATCTGCACTACAATGAAGTCTCACTGCCCCCTGGTCAAAAGGGCCATCTGAAAAAAGTGTAAAATCCAGAAAGGCAGGACAGGCCATGGAGAACTGGGAGCCTTGTTATGCTGATGGGCGGGATGTAAATTGCCAACAGCCACTCTGGAGAAGTGTATGGTGTTTCCTGAAACATCCAAAAAACAAAGCAACAGAGCCTAGGGCACTTCCACTTATGGTCCTATAGCTTAGGGAAATTAAAATCAAAAAGACACAGCCACCCCAAAGTTTGGGACGGCTCTGTTTACAAGAACCTCATTTACGGTACAAGTTCAATATCACAGAAAGCGAAAAATGGATAAAGAAGTTGTGGTACTTACGTACAATGCAATATCACTCAGCAATGAAATCTATGTCATCAGGCCCGTAGCAGCATAATGAGTGGATTCAGGTACGAGGATTCTAAGTGAAATAAGTCACACAGAAAAAGAAACATCATAAGATATCACTAATACACAGAATGTAAACTTGGCTACAAAGGAACTGAATTACAAAACAGAACAGGGTCTCAAATGAAGAAAACGACCTTATGCTTGCTTAAGGGGAAAGGTGAGTTGGGGTGTTGCATAAAACCAGAGATTGAAATGAGCACAGATACCGTTCCATAAGCCAAATATGTAATAGACAAGAGCTACTCCTTGCTCAACGAAGTGGACTCAACACCCCATATTAAACGCCTAAGAATATACCTGACTAGTAAGAATCTTAAAACCTATGGATTTATATGTGCCCGAAAGAGAATCAAGAGTGTGTACAGCGGCATAAACGCAGCAGTGATAGGATTGGTGAGGTTCGGTGAGCAAATGCAGACCCTTTGAAGTCATATTGCATGGTACCCATTCCATGGGTCTCAACTCTCCAGGTTTAAGGGATTCTTCCTTCAGCTAATACATGCATGTGGAACCCAGAGTATGATCCACCGTGTGATCGGGAAACGTGTTCAAATGTGTCTCAGTTTTCGTCCCCTGGTACTCGGGTGCAGCATTCCAGACGCTTTACTAACACTCTCCCCACTTGGGGAGTCAGTGCCTTTAAACTCCTGTTTGGCCCACTTTGCAATTTCTGCGGAAAATGAACAGGAATAGGGAGAACCAATGAGAGACTAGCTGGAGGTGTCTGGACGGGCAAATTTAACTCTCATTTCCCACGAGGAAAAGGAATTAACCAAAGGCTCAGCGTGCCATGCCGGAACCCCACTAGGGCCTGAAGCAATCCTGCGGTGTTGCAGCCAGCTCACAAGAAAGCGAGTTGAAGAAAGGAGCTAAGGGGCACTATCATTCACAAACCTGCAGAGTTATAAATGACAGCTATTGTCCAAAAATATATTGAAGTAAGGCTGCCAAGAGGACTTGAAAGCGGGGCAGAATTGCAGGAAACCGATTTCAGGAGGTAGACGGGAATTGCATGTAAAGCATAGGAAAAGAGGCAGAACGTCCACAATGATGCACTTGGCCAAAAAGGGCGTATGCGTTTTTTCCTGAATATATCCAGGAAAAAACGCATACGCACTTCATGGGCAACCAAGCAAGCAAGCAATGCAAATGTGCACAACAAAGAAGTCTCATTTCCCACCGGTCAAAAGGGCCATCCGAAAAAATTGTAAAAACCAGAAATGCAGGACAGGCCATGGAGAACAGGGAGCCTTTATACGCGGATGGACAGTGTGTGAACTGCCGAGAGCCACTCCGGAGAAGTGTATGGTGGTTCCTAAATCATCTAAAAAACAGAGCTACAGAGCATAGGGCACTTCCAATCACGGGAGTATATCTAGGGAAGTCTAAAAATCAACAAGACACAAGCACACCACAGTTTAGGGCTACTGTGTTTACAAGAACCTCAACTTCAGTACACCTTAAATATCCCAGGAAAGAGAACAATGGATAAAGAAAATGTGGTACTTATGTACAATGGAATATCTCTTCACCATGAAATCAATGTAATAAGGCTAGTAGAAGGATAAAGAGTGGATTTAGTTCCGATAATACTACTTGAAATAAGTCAAACAGAAAAAGAAACATATCATAAGATATCACTTATAGAGGGAGGATAAATATGGCTGCACAAAAAATGAATTACAAAACAGAACAGTGTCTCACATTTAGAAAACACACTTATGTCAGCTTAAGGGGAAAGGAGAGGTGGGGTGATGCATAAAACCAGAGTTTGAAATTAGCACAGATACCGTTTAATAAACCAAATAGGTATTAGACAAGATCTACACCTTGCTCAATGAACTGGCCTCAACACACCCTATACACCGCAGAGAAATATATCTGAGTAATAAGAATCATAAAACCCATGTATTGATATATCTCCATAAGGGAATCAAGTGTGTGCAGAGCGGCACAAACACAGCAGTGAAAATGAGCTAAACCCCATTATAGAAATAAATTTTAAAACCAAAACGCAGAAACAATGAAAGAGAGAAAAATTCTTACAAAATTCGCTCAGGGGCTGTGATGCAACCTGGAATGACCATATATAAACCCACAGCTGGATAAGACATAATGCTGGACACTTGGGGCTGAGAGGATTGGTGAGTCTTTGGTGAGCAACTGCCGAAAGTTTAATGCAATACTTCATGTTACTCATTCCAAGGGTCCCAACACTCCAGGTTGAAGGGAATCTTCCTACAGCTAAACCATGCATGGGAAATCCAACAGATGGTATACCATATGATCGGGAAGGGTTTCTAAAACGCACCTCATTTTCCTCTCCTGGGGCTCCGGATCAACATTCCAGCCACTTTACTAACAACATCCCCACATGGAGAGTCAACGCCTTTAAGTTCCGGTATCACACAGTCTGCAGTTAGTGCGGAGTATGAATGGGAATAGGGGGAACCAGTGAGAAAATAGCTGTAGCGGTTTCAATGGGCACATGTCACTCTAATTTCACATAGGAAGAAGAATTAAGCAAAGGCACAGCAAGGTGCCCCAGGAGAAGAATAGGGCCTGAAGAAATCCTGTGGATATGAGGCAAGATCACAAAAATAAGAGCTGAAAAATGGAACTAAGGGAAACTGCAATTCAAAAACCTGCAGAGTTATACAGGCCAACTATTTTTCAAAAGTATATTGAGGTAAGGCTATGAAGAGGCACTGACAGCAAGGCAGAATTGCAGGAAACCGATTTCAGGAGGTAGACTGGAATTGCATCAAAAACATATGAAAAGACTCAGAACATCGACAAGCATGCACTTGGCCAAAAAGGGCGTATGCGTTTCTTCCTGAATATATTCAAGAAGAAATGCATACGCACTTTCTGGCCAACCAAACAAGCTTGCAAAAGAAATCTGCACTACAATGAAGTCTCACTGCCCCCCAGTCAAAAGGGCCATCTGAAAAAAGTGTAAAATCCAGAAAGGCAGGACAGGCCATGGAGAACTGGGAGCCTTGTTATGCTGATGGGCGGGATGTAAATTGCCAACAGCCACTCTGGAGAAGTGTATGGTGTTTCCTGAAACATCTAAAAAACAAAGCAACAGAGCCTAGGGCACTTCCACTTATGGTCCTATAGCTTAGGGAAATTAAAATCAAAAAGACACAGCCACCCCAAAGTTTGGGATGGCTCTGTTTACAAGAACCTCGTGTACAGTACAAGTTCAATATCACAGAAAGCGAAAAATGGATAAAGAAGTTGTGGTACTAACGTACAATGCAATATCACTCAGCAAAGAAATCTATGTCATCAGGCCCATAGCAGCATAATGAGTAGATTCAGGTACGATGATTCTAAGTGAAATAAGTCACACAGAAAAAGAAACATCATAAGAAATCACTAATACACGGAATGTAAACTTGGATACACAGGAACTGAATTACAAAACAGAACACGGTCTCAAATGTAGAAAACCAACTTATGCTTGCTTAAGGGGAAAGGTGAGTTGGGGTGCTGCATAAAACCAGAGATTGAAATTAGCACAGATATTGTTCCATAAGCCAAATATGTAATAGACAAGAGCTACTCCTTGCTCAATGAAGTGGACTCAACACCCCATATTAAACGCCTAAGAATATACCTGACTAGAAAGAATCTTAAAACCTATGGATTTATATGTCTCCTAAAGAGAATCAAGCATGTGTAGAGCGGCATAAACGCAGCAGTGATAGGATTGGTGATGTTCGGTGAGCAAATGCAGACCCTTTGAAGTCATATTGCATGGTACCCATTCCATGGGTCTCAACTCTCCAGGTTTAAGGGATTCTTCCTTCAGCTAAAACATGCATGTGGAACCCAGAGTATGATCCACCGTGTGATCGGGAAACGCGTTCAAATGTGTCTCAGTTTTCGTCCCCTGGTACTCGGGTGCAACATTCCAGACGCTTTACTAACACTCTCCCCACTTGGAGAGTCAGTGCCTTTAACCTCCAGTTTGGCCCAGTTTGCAATTTCTGCGTAAGATGAACAGGAATAGGGAGAAGCAATGAGAGACTAGCTGGAGGTGTCTGGACGGGCAAATTTAACTCTCATTTCCCACCAGGAAGAGGAATTAACCACAGGCTCAGAGTGCCATGCCGGAACCACACTAGGGCCTGAAGCAATCCTGCAGTGTTGCGGCCAGCTCACAAGAAAGCGAGTTGAAGAAAGGAGCTCAGGGGCACTGTAATTCACAAATATGCAGAGTTATAAATGACAGCTATCGTCCAAAAATATATTGAAATAATGCTGCCAAGAGGACTTGAAAGCGGGGCAGAATTGCAGGAAACCGATTTCAGGAGGTAGACTGGAACTGCATGTAAAGCATAGGAAAAGAGGCAGAACGTCTACAATGATGCACTTGGCCAAAAAGGGCGTATGCGTGTTTTCCTGAATATATTCAGGAAAAAACGTATACGCACTTTTTGGCAAAACAAGCAAGATTGCAAAGGAAATCTGCACTACAATGAAATCTCACTGCCCCCCGGTCAAAAGGGCCACATGAAAAAAGTGTAAAATCCAGAAAGGCAGGACAGGCCATGGAGAACTGGGAGCCTTGTTATGCTGATGGGCGGGATGTAAATTGCCAACAGCCACTCTGGAGAAGTGTATGGTGTTTCCTGAAACATCTAAAAAACAAAGCAACAGAGCCTAGGGCAATTCCACTTATGGTCCTATAGCTTAGGGAAATTAAAATCCAAAAGACACAGCCACCCCAAAGTTTGGGACAGCTCTGTTTACAAGAACATTGTTTACGCTACAAGTTCAATATCACAGAAAGCGAAAAATGGATAAAGAAGTTGTGGTACTTACGTACAATGCAATATCACTCAGCAATGAAATCTATGTCATCAGGCCCATAGCAGAATAATGAGTGGATTCAGGTACGATAATTCTAAGTGAAATAAGTCACACAGAAAAAGAAACATCATAAGATATCACTACTACACGGAATGTAAACTTGGCTACACAGGAACTGAATTACAGAAAAGAACAGTGTCTCGAATGTAGAACACCAACTAATGCTTGCTTAAGGGGAAAGGTGAGTTGGGGTGCTGCATAAAACCAGAGATTGAAATTAGCACAGATACCGTTCCATAAGCCAAATATGTAATAGACAAGAGCTACTCCTTGCTCAACGAAGTGGACTCAACACCCCATATTAAACGCCTAAGAATATACCTGACTAGTAAGAATCTTAAAACCTATGGATTTATATGTCTCCAAAAGAGAATCAAGCGTGTGTACAGCAGCATAAACGCAGCAGTGATATGATTCATGATGTTCAGTGAGAAAATGCAGACCCTTAGAAGTCATATTGCATGGTACCCATTCCATGGGTCTCAACTCTCCAGGATTAAGGGATTCTTCCTTCAGCTAAAACATGCATGTGGAACCCAGAGTATGATCCACCATGTGATCGGGAAACGTGTTCAAATGTGTCTCAGTTTTCGTCCCCTGGTACTCGGGTGCAACATTCCAGACGCTTTACTAACACTCTCCCCACTTGGAGAGTCAGTGCCTTTAACCTCCTGTTTGGCCCAGTTTGCAATTTCTGCGTAAGATGAACAGGAATAGGGAGAAGCAATGAGAGACTAGCTGGAGGTGTCTGGACGGGCAAATTTAACTCTCATTTCCCACCAGGAAGAGGAATTAACCAAAGGCTCAGCGTGCCATGCCAGAACCACACTAGGGCCTGAAGCAATCCTGCGGTGTTGCGGCCAGCTCACAAGAAAGCGAGTTGAAGAAAGGAGCTCAGGGGCACTGTCATTCACAAACCTGCAGAGTTATAAATGACAGCTATCGTCCAAAAATATATTGAAGTAAGGCTGCCAAGAGGACTTGAAACGGGGCAGAATTGCATGAAACTGATTTCAGGAGGTAGACAGGAATTGCATATAAAGCATAGGAAAAGAGGCAGAACGTCCAGAATGATGCACTTGGCCAAAAAGGGCATATGCGTTTTTTCCTGAATATATTCAGGAAAAAACGCATATGCCCTTTTTGGCCAACCAAGCAAGCTTGCAAAGGAAATCTGCACTACAATGTAGTCCCACTGCCCCCCGGTCAAAAGGGCCATCTGAAAAAAGTGTAAAATCCAGAAAGGCAGGACAGACCATGGAGAACTGGGAGCCTTGTTTTGCTGATGGGCGGGATGTAAATTGCCAACAGCCACTCTGGAGAAGTGTATGGTGTTTCCTGAAACATCTAAAAAACCAAGCAACAGAGCCTAGGGCACTTCCACTTATGGTCCTATAGCTTAGGGAAATTAAAATCAAAAAGACACAGCCACCCCAAATTTTGGGATGGCTCTGTTTACAAGAACCTCGTTTATGGTACAAGTTCAATATCGCAGAAAGCGAAAAATGGAAAAAGAAGTTGTGGTACTTACGTACAATGCAATATCACTCAGCAATGAAATCTATGTCATCAGGCCCATAGCAGCATAAAGAGTGGATTCAGGTACCTGACTTGTAAGAATCTTAAAACCTATGGATATATCTGTCTCCGAAAGAGAATCAAGCGTGTGTACAGCGGCATAAACGCAGCAGTGATAGGATTGGTGAGGTTCGGTGAGCAAATGCAGACCCTTTGAAGTCATATTGCATGGTACCCATTCCATAGGTCTCAACTCTCCAGGTTTAAGGGATTCTTCCTTCAGCTAAAACATGCATGTGGAACCCAGAGGATGATCCACCATGTGATCGGGAAATGTGTTCAAATGTGTCTCAGTTTTCGTCCCCAGGTACTTGGGTGCAACATTGCAGACGCTTTACTAACACTCTCCCCACTTGGAGAGTCAGTGCCTTTAAACTCCTGTTTGGCCGATTTTGCAAATTCTGCGGAAAAAGAACAGGAATAGGGAGAACCAATGAGAGACTAGCTGGAGGTGACTGGATTGGCAAATTTAACTCTCATTTCCCACCAGGAAGAGGAATTCACCAAAGGCTCAGCGTGCCGTGCCAGAACCACACTAGGGCCTGAAGCAATGCTGCGGTGGTGCGGCCAGCTCACAAGAAAGCGAGTTGAAGAAAGGAGCTCAGGGGCACTGTAATTCACAAACATGCAGAGTTATAAATGACAGCTATCTTCCAAAATATATTGAAGTAAGGCTGCCAAGAGGACTTGAAAGCGGGGCAGAATTGCAGGAAACCGATTTCAGGAGGTAGACTGGAATTGCATGTAAAGCATACGAAAAGAGGCAGAACGTCCACAATGATGCACTTGGCCAAAAAGGGCGTATGCGTTTTTTCCTGAATATATTCAGGAAAAAACGCATAGGCCCTTTCTGGCCATCCAAGCAAGCTTGCAAAGGAAATCTGCACTACAATGAAGTCTCACTGCCCTCCATGTCAAAAGGGCCATCTGAATAAAGTGTAAAATCCAGAAAGGCAGGACAGGCCATGGAGAACTGGGAGCCTTGTTATGCTGATGGGTGGGATGTAAATTGCCAACAGCCGCTCTGGAGAAGTGTATGGTGTTTCCTGAAACATCTAAAAAACACAGCAACAGAGCCTAGGGCACTTCCACTTATGGTCCTATAGCTTAGGGAAATTAAAATCAAAAAGACACAGCCACCCCAAAATTTGGGACGGCTCTGTTTACAAGAATCTAGTTTACAGTACAAGTTTAATATCACAGAAAGCGAAAAATGGATAAAGAAGTTGTGGTACCTACGTACAATGCAATATCACTCAGCAATGAAATCTATGTCATCAGGCCCGTAGCAGAATAATGAGTGGATTCAGGTAGGATGATTCTAAGTGAAATAAGTCACACAGAAAAAGAAACATCATAAGATTTCACTAATACACGGAATATAAACTTGGCTACACAGGAACTGAATTACAAAACACAACAGTGTCTCAAATGTAGAACACCAACTTATGCTTGCTTAAGGGGAAAGGTGAGTTGGGGTGCTGCATAAAACCAGAGATTGAAAGTAGCACAGATACCCTTGCATAAGCCAAATATGTAATAGACAAGAGCTACTCCTTGCTCAACGAAGTGGACTCAACACCACATATTAAACGCTTAAGAATATACCTGACTAGTAAGAATCTTAAAACCTATGGATTTATATGTCTCCAAAAGAGAATCAAGCTTGTGTACAGCGGCATAAACGCAACAGTGATAGGATTGGTGAGGTTCGCTGAGCAAATGCAGACCCTTTGAAGTCATATTGCATGGTACCCATTCCATGGGTCTCAACTCTCCAGGTTTAAGGGATTCTTCCTTCAGCTAAAACATGCATGTGGAACCCAGAGTATGATCCACCATGTGGTCGGGAAATGTGTTCAAATGTGTCTCAGTTTTCGTCCCCTGGTACTCGCGGGCAACATTCCAGACGCTTTACTAACACTCTCCCCACTTGGAGAGTCAGTCCCTTTAACCTCCTGTTGGGCCCAGTTTGCAATTTCTACGGAAAATGAACAGGAATAGGGAGAACCAATGAGAGACTAGCTGGAGGTGTCTGGACGGGCAAATTTAACTCTCATTTCCCACCAGGAAGAGGAATTAACCAAAGGCTCAGCGTGCCATGTCGGAACCACACTAGGGCCTGAAGCAATTCTGCGGTGTTGCGGCCAGCTCACAAGAAAGCGAGTTGAAGAAAGGAGCTCAGGTGCACTGTCATTCACAAACCTGCAGAGTTATAAATGACAGCTATCTTCCAGAAATATATTGAAATTAGGCTGCCAAGAGGACTTGAAAGTGGGGCAGAATTGCAGGAAACCGATTTCAGGAGGTAGACTGGAATTGCATGTAAAGCATAGGAAAAGAGGCAGAACGTCCACAATGATGCACTTGGCCAAAAAAGGCTGTGCGTTTTTTCCTGAATATATTCAGGAAAAAACGCATACGCCCTTTTTGGCCAACCAAGCAAGCTTGCAAAGGAAATCTGCACTACAATGAAGTCTCACATCCCCTCGTTCAAAAGGGCCATCTGAAAAAAGTGTAAAATCCAGAAAGGCAGGAGAGGCCATGGAGAACTGGGAGCCTTGTTATGCTGATGGGCGGGATGTAAATTGCCAACATCCACTCTGGAGAAGTGTATGGTGTTTCCTGAAACATCCAAAAAACAAAGCAACAGAGCCTAGGGCACTTCCACTTATGGTCCTATAGCTTAGGGAAATTAAAATCAAAAAGACACAGCCAGGGCTTCCCTGGTGGCGCAGTGGTTGAGAGTCCGCCTGCCGATGTAGGGGACACGGGTTCGTGCCCCAGTCCAGGAAGATCCCACATGCCGCGGAGCGGCTGGGCCCGTGAGCCATGGCCGCTGAGCCTGCGCGACCGGAGCCTGTGCTCCGCAATGGGAGAGGCCACAACAGTGAGAGGCCCGTGTAACGCAAAAAAAAAAAAAAGACACAGCCACCCCAAATTTTGGGATGGCTGTGTTTACAAGAACCTCGTTTACGGTACAAGTTCAATATCACAGAAAGCGAAAAATGGATAAAGAAGTTGTGGTACTTACGTACAATGCAATATCACTCAGCAATGAAATCTATGTCATCAGGCCCGTAGCAGCATAATGAGTGGATTCAGGTACGATGATTCTAAGTGAAATAAGTCACACAGAAAAAGAAACATCATAAGATATCACTACTACACGGAATGTAAACTTGGCTACACAGGAACTGAATTACAAAACAGAACAGGGTCTCAAATGTAGAACACCAACTTATGCTTGCTTAAGGGTAAAGGTGAGTTGGGGTGCTGCATAATACCAGAGATTGAAATGAGCACAGATACCGTTCCATAAGCCAAATACGTAATAGACAAGAGCTACTCCTTGCTCAACGAAGTGGACTCAACACCCCATATTAAACGCCTAAGAATATATCTGACTAGTAAGAATCTGAAAACCTATGGATTTATATGTCTCCGAAAGAGAATCAAGCGTGTGTACAGCGGCATAAACGCAGCAGTGATAGGATTGGTGAGGTTCGGTGAGCAAATGCAGACCCTTTGAAGTCATATTGCATGGTACCCATTCCATGGGTCTCAACTCTCCAGGTTTAAGGGATTCTTCCTTCAGCTAAAACATGCATGTGGAACCCAGAGTATGATCCACCGTGTAATCAGAAAACATATTCAAATGTGTCTCAGTTTTCGTCCCCTGGTACTCGGGTGCAACATTCCAGACGCTTTACTAACACTCTCCCCACTTGGAGAGTCAGTCCCTTTAACCTCCTGTTGGGCCCAGTTTGCAATTTCTACGGAAAATGAACAGGAATAGGGAGAACCAATGAGAGACTAGCTGGAGGTGTCTGGACGGGCAAATTTAACTCTCATTTCCCACCAGGAAGAGGAATTAACCAAAGGCTCAGCGTGCCATGTCGGAACCACACTAGGGCCTGAAGCAATTCTGCGGTGTTGCGGCCAACTCACAAGAAAGCGAGTTGAAGAAAGGAGATCAGGGGCACTGTCATTCACAAACCTGCAGAGTTATAAATGACAGCTATATTCCAGAAATATATTGAAGTTAGGCTGCCAAGAGGACTTGAAAGTGGGGCAGAATTGCAGGAAACCGATTTCAGGAGGTAGACTGGAATTGCATGTAAAGCATAGGAAAAGAGGCAGAACGTCCACAATGATGCACTTGGCCAAAAAAGGCTGTGCGTTTTTTCCTGAATATATTCAGGAAAAAACGCATACGCCCTTTTTGGCCAACCAAGCAAGCTTGCAAAGGAAATCTGCACTACAATGAAGTCTCACTTCCCCCCGGTCAAAAGGGCCATCTGAAAAAAGTGTAAAATCCAGAAAGGCAGGAGAGGCCATGGAGAACTGGGAGCCTTGTTATGCTGATGGGCGGGATGTAAATTGCCAACATCCACTCTGGAGAAGTGTATGGTGTTTCCTGAAACATCTAGAAAACAAAGCAACAGAGCCTAGGGCACTTCCACTTATGGTCCTCTAGCTTAGGGAAATTAAAATCAAAAAGACACAGCCACCCCAAAGTTTGGGACGGCTCTGTTTAAAAAAACCTCGTTTACGATACAAGTTCAATATCACAGAAAGCGAAAAATGGATAAAGAAGTTGTGGTTCTTACGTCCAATGCAATATCACTCAGCAATGAAATCTATGTCATCAGGCCCGTAGCAGCATAATGAATGGATTCAGGTATGATGATTCTAAGTGAAATAAGTCACACAGAAAAAGAAACATCATAAGATATCACTAATACACGGAATCTAAACTTGGCTACACAGGAACTGAATTACAAAACAGAACAGGGTCTCAAATGTAGAACACCAACTTATGCTTGCTTAAGGGGAAAGGTGAGTTGGGGTGCTGCATAAAACCAGAGATTGAAATTAGCACAGATACCGTTCCATAAGCCAAATATGTAATAGACAAGAGCTACTCCTTGCTCAACGAAGTGGACTCAACACCCGATATTAAACGCCTACGAATATACCTGACTAGTAGGAATCTTAAAACCTATGGATTTATATGTCTCCGAAAGACAATCAAGCGTGTGTACAGCGGCATAAACACAGCAGTGATAGGATTGGTGAGGATCGGTGAGCAAATGCAGACCCTTTGAAGTCATATTGCATGGTACCCATTCCATGGGTCTCAACTCTCCAGGTTTAAGGGATTCTTCCTTCAGCTAAAACATGCATGTGTAACCCAGAGTATGATCCACCGTGTGAATGGGAAACGTGTTCAAATGTGTCTCAGTTTTCGTCCCCTGGTACTCGGGTGCAACATTCCAGAGGCTTTACTAACACTCTCCCCTCTTGGAGAGTCAGTGCCTTTAACCTCCTGTTTGGCCCAGTTTGGAATTACTGTGGAAGATGAACAGGAATAGGGAGAACCAATGAGAGAGTAGCTAGAGGTGTCTGGACAGGCAAATTTAACTCTCATTTCCCACCAGGAAGAGGAATTAACCAAAGGCTCAGCGTGCAGTGCCGGAACCACACTAGGGCCTGAAGCAATCCTGCGGTGTTGCGGCCAGCTCACAAGAAAGCGAGTTGAAGAAAGGAGCTCAGGGGCACTGTAATTCACAAACCTGCAGAGTTATAAATGACAGCTATTGTCCAAAAATATATTGAAGTAAGGCTGCCAAGAGGACTTGAAAACGGGGCAGAATTGCAGGAAACCGATTTCAGGAGGTAGACTGGAATTGCATGTAAAGCATAGGAAAAGAGACAGAACGTCCACAATGAGGCACTTGGCCAAAAAGTGCGTATACATTTTTTCCTGAATATATTCAGGAAAAAACGCATACGCACTTTTTGGCCAACCAAGCAAGCTTGCAAAGGAAATCTGCACTACAATGAAGTCTCACTGTCCCCCAGTCAAAAGGGCCATCTGAAAAAAGTGTAAAATCCAGAAAAGCATTACAGGCCATGGAGAACTGGGAGCCTTGTAATGCTGATGGGCAGGATGTAAATTGCCAACAGCCACTCTGGAGAAGTGTATTGTGTTTCCTGAAACATCCATAAAACAGAGCAACCGAGCCTAGGGCACTTCCACTTATGGTCCTATAGCTTAGGGAAATTAAAATGAAAAAGACAAAGCCACCCCAAAGTTTGGGACGGCTCTGTTTACAAGAACCTCGTTTACGGTACAAGTTCAATATCACAGAAAGCGAAAAATGGATAAAGAATTTGTGGTACTTACGTACAATGCAATATCACTCAGCAATGAAATCTATGTCATCAGGCCCATAGCATCATAATGAGTGTATTCAGGTACGATGATTCTAAGTGAAATAAGTCACACAGAAAAAGAAACATCATAAGATATCACTAATACACAGAATGTAAACTTGGCTACACAGGAACTGAATTACAAAACAGAACAGAGTCTCAAATGTAGAAAAACAACTTATGCTTGCTTAAGGGGAAAGGTGAGTTGGGGTGCTGCATAAAACCAGAGATTGAAATTAGCACAGATACCGTTCCATAAGCCAACTATGTAATAGACCACAATTACTCCTTGCTCAATGAAGTGGACTCAACACCCCCTATTAAAAGCCTAAGAATATACCTGACTAGTAAGAATCTTAAAACCTATGGATTTCTATGTCTCCGAAAGAGAATCAAGCGTGTGTACAGTGGCATAAATGCAACAGTGATAGGATTGGTGAGGATCGGTGAGCAAATGCAGACCCTTTGAAGTCATATTGCATGGTACCCATTCCATGGCTCTCAACTCTGAATGTTTAAGGGATTCTTCCTTCAGCTAAAACATGCATGTGGAACCCAGAGTATGATCCACCGTGTGATCGGGAAACGTGTTCAAATGTGTCTCAGTTTTTGTCCCCTGGTACTCAGGTGCAACATTCCAGACGCTTTACTAACACTCTCCCCACTTGGAGAGTCAGTGCCTTTAACCTCCTGTTTGGCCCAGTTTGCAATTTCTGTGGAAGATGAACAGGAATAGGGAGAACCAATTAGAGACTAGCTGGAGGTGTCTGGACGGGCAAATTTAACTCCCATTTCCCACCAGGAAGAGGAATTAACCAAAGGCTCAGCATGCAGTGCCGGAACCACACTAGGGCCTGAAGCAATCCTGCGGTGTTGCGGCCAGCTCACAAGAAATCGAGTTGAAGAAAGGAGCTCAGGGGCACTGTAATTCACAAACCTGCAGACTTATAAATAACAGCTATCCTCCAAAAATATATTCAAAGTAAGGCTGCCAAGAGGACTTGAAAGTGGTGCAGAATTGCAGGAAACCGATTTCAGGAGGTAGACTGGAATTGCATGTAAAGCATAGGAAAAGAGGCAGAACGTCCACAATGATGCACTTGGCCAAAAAGGGCATATGTGTTTTTTCCTGAATATATTCAAGAAAAAACGCATACGCCCTTTTTGGCCAACCAAGCAAGCTTGCAAAGGAAATCTGCACTACAATGAAGTCTCACTTCCCCCCGGTCAAAAGGGCCATCTGAAAAAAGTGTAAAATCCAGAGAGGCAGGACAGGCCATGGAGAACTGCGGGCCTTGTTATGCTGATGGGCGGGATGTAAATTGCCAACAACCACTCTGGAGAAGTGTATGGTGTTTCCTGAAACATCTAAAAATCAAAGCAACAGAGCCTAGGCCACTTCCACTTATGGTCTTATAGCTTAGGGAAATTAAAATCAAAAGGACACAGCCACCCCAAAGTTTGGGACGGCTCTGTTTACAAGAACCTCATTTACAGTATAAGTTCAATATCACAGAAAGCGAAAAATGGATAAAGAAGTTGTGGTACTTACGTACAATGCAATATCACTCAGCAATGAAATCTATATCATCAGGCCCGTAGCAGCATAATGAGTGGATTCAGGTACGATGATTCTAAGTGAAATAAGTCACACAGAAAAAGAAACATCATAAGATATCACTAATACACGGAATGTAAACTTGGCTACACAGGAACTGAATTACAAAACAGAACAGGGTCTCAAATGTAGAAAACCAACTTATGCTTGCTTAAGGGGAAAGGTGAGTTGGGGTGCTGCATAAAACCAGAGATTGAAATTAGCACAGCTACCGTTCCATAAGCCAACTATGTAATAGACAAGAGCTACTCCTTGCTCAACGAAGTGGACTCAACACCCCATATTAAACGCCTAAGAATATACCTGACTAGTAAGAATCTTAAAACCTATGGATTGATATGTCTCCGAAAGAGAATCAAGCGTGTGTACAGCGGCATGAACGCAGCAGTGATAGAATTGTTGAGGTTCAGTGAGCAAATGCAGACCCTTTGAAGTCATATTGCATGGTACCCATTCCATGGGTCTCAACTTTCCAGGAATAAGGGATTCTTCCTTCAGCTAAAACATGCATGTGGAACCCAGAGTATGATCCACCGTGTGATCAGGAAACGTGTTCAAATGTGTCTCAGTTTTCGTCCCCTGGTACTCGGGTGCAACATTCCAGACGCTTTACTAACACTCCCCACTTGGAGAGTCAGTGCCTTTAACCTCCTGTTTGGCCCAGTTTGCAATTTCTGTGGAAGATGAACAGCAATAGGGAGAACCAATGATAGACTAGCCGGAGGTGTCTGGACGGGCAAATTTAACTCTCATTTCCCACCAGGAAGAGGAATTAACCAAAGGCTCAGCGTGCCGTGCCGGAACCACACTAGGGCCTGAAGCAATCCTGCGGTGTTGCGGCCAGCTCACAAGAAAGCGAGTTGAAGAAAGGAGCTCAGGGGCACTGTCATTCACAAACCTGCAGAGTTATAAATGACAGCTATCGTCCAAAAATATATTGAAGTAAGGCTACCAAGAGGACTTGAAAGCGGGCAGAATTGCAGGAAACCGATTTCAGGAGGTAGACTGGAATTGCATGTAAAGCATAGGAAAAGAGGCAGAACGTCCACAATGATGCACTTGGCCAAAAAGGGCGTATGCGTTTTTTCCTGAATATATTCAGGAAAAAACGCATACGCACTTTTTGGCCACCCAAGCAAGCTTGCAAAGGAAATCTGTGCTACAATGTAGTCTCACTGCCCCCCGGTCAAAAGGGCCATCTGAAAAAAGTGTAAAATCCAGAAAGGCAGGACAGGCCATGGAGAACTGGGAGCCTTGTTATGCTGATGGGCGGGATGTAAATTGCCAACAGCCACTCTGGAGAAGTGTATGGTGTTTCCTGAAACATCCAAAAAACAAAGCAACAGAGCCTAGGGCACTTCCACTTATGGTCCTATAGCTTAGGGAAATTAAAATCAAAAAGGCACAGCACCCCAAAGTTTGGGATGGCTCTGTTTACAAGAACCTCTATTACGGTACAAGTTCAATATCACAGAAAGCGAAAAATGGATAAAGAAGTTGTGGAACTTACGTACAATGCAATATCACTCAGCAATGAAATCTATGTCATCAGGCCCGTAGCAGCATAATGAGTGGATTCAGGTACGATGATTCTAAGTGAAATAAGTCACACAGAAAAAGAAACATCATAAGATATCACTACTACACGGAATGTAAACTTGGCTACACAGGAACTGAATTACAAAACAGAACAGGGTCTCAAATGTAGAAAACCAACTTATGCTTGCTTAAGGGGAAAGGTGAGTTGGGGTGCTGCATAAAACCAGAGATTGAAATTAGCACAGATACCGTTCCATAAGCCAAATATGTAATAGACAAGAGCTACTCCTTGCTCAACGAAGTGGACTCAACACCCCATATTAAACGCCTAAGAATATACCTGACTAGTAAGAATCTTAAAACCTATGGATTTATATGTCTCCGAAAGAGAATCAAGCGTGTGTACAGCGGCATAAACGCAGCAGTGATAGGATTGGTGAGGTTCGGTGAGCAAATGCAGACCCTTTGAAGTCATATTGCATGGTACCCATTCCATGGGTCTCAACTCTCCAGGTTTAAGGGATTCTTCCTTCAGCTAAAACATGCATGTGGAACCCAGAGTATGATCCACCGTGTGATCGGGAAACGTGTTCTAATGTGTCTCAGTTTTCCTCCCCTGGTACTCGGGTGCAACGTTCCTAGACGCTTTACTAACACTCTCCCCACTTGGAGAGTCAGTGCCTTTAACCTCCTGTTTGGCTCAGTTTGCAATTTCTACGGAAGATGAACAGGAATAAGGAGAGCCAATGAGAGACTAGCTGGAGGTGTCTGGACGGGCAAATTTAACTCTCATTTCCTACCAGGAAGAGGAATTAACCAAAAGCTCAGCGTGCCGTGCCAGAACCACACTAGGCCCTGAAGCAATCCTGCAGTGTTGTGGCCAGCTCACAAGAAAGCGAGTTGAAGAAAGGAGCTCAGGGGCACTGTAATTCACATACATTCAGATTATAAATGACAGCTATCGTCCGAAAATATATTGAAGTAAGGCTGCCAAGAGGACTTGTAAGCAGAGCAGAATTGCAGGAAACCGATTTCAGGAGGTAGACTGGAATTGCATGTAAAGCATAGGAAAAGAGGCAGAACGTCCACAATGATGCACTGGGCCACAAAGTGCGTATGCGTTTTTTCCACAGGAAAAAACGCATACGCACTTTATGTCTAACCAAGCAAGCTTGCAAAGGAAATCTACACTACAATGAAGTCTCACTGCTCCCCGGTCAAAAGGGCCATCTGAAAAAAGTGTAAAATCCAGAAAGGCAGGGCAGGCCATGGAGAACTGGGAGCCTTGTTATGCTGATGGGTGGGATGTAAATTGCCAACAGTCACTCTGGAGAAGTGGACAGTGTTTCCTGAAACATCCAAAAAACAAAGTAACAGAGCCTAGGGCACTTCCACTTATGGTCCTATAGCTTAGGGAAATTAAAATAAAAAAGACACAGCCACCCCAATGTTTGGGACGGCTCTGTTTCCAAGAACCTCGTTTACAGTACAAGTTCAATATCGCAGAAAGTGAAAAATGGATAAAGAAGTTGTGGTACTTACGTACAATGCAATATCACTCAGCAATGAAATCTATGTCATCAGGCCCATAGCGGCATAAAGAGTGGATTCAGGTACGATGATTCTAAGTGAAATAAGTCACACAGAAAAAGAAACATCATAAGATATCACTAATACACGGAATGTACACTTGGCTACACAGGAACTGAATTACCAAAGAGAACAGGGTCTCAAATGAAGAAAACCAACTTATGCTTGCTTAAGGGGAAAGGTGAGTTGGGGTGCTGCATAAAACCAGCGATTGAAATGAGCACAGATACCGTTCCATAAGCCAAATATAGACAAGAGCTACTCCTTGCTCAACGAAGTGGACTCAACACCCCATATTAAACGCCTAATAATATACATGACTGGTAAGAATCTTAATACCTATGGATTTATATGTCTCCGAAAGAGAATCAAACATGTGTACAGCGGCATAAATGCAGCAGTGATAGGATTGGTGAGGTTCGGTGAGCAAATGCAGACCCTTTGAAGCCATATTGCATATTACCCATTCCATGGGTCTCAACTCTCCAGGTTTAAGGGATTCTTCCTTCAGCTAAAACATGCATGTGGAACCCAGAGTATGATCCACCGTGTGATCGGGAAACGTGTACAAATGTGTCTCAGATTTCGTCCCCTGGTACTCGGGTGCAACATTCCTAGACGCTTTACTAACACTCTCCCCACTTGGAGAGTCAGTGCCTTTAACCTCCTGTTTGGCCCAGTTTGCAATTTCTGCGGAAAATGAACAGGAATAGGGAGAACCCATGAGAGACTAGCTGGAGGTGTCTGGACGGGCAAATTTAACTCTCATTTCCCACCAGGAAGAGGAATTAACCAAAGGCTCAGCGTGCCATGCCAGAAACACACTAGGGCCTGAAGCAATCCTGCGGTGTTGCGGGCAGCTCACAAGAAAGTGAGTTGAAGAAAGGAGCTCAGGGGCACTGTAGTTCACAACCTGCAGAGTTATAAATGACAGCTATCGTCCAAAAATATATTGAAGTAAGGCTGCCAAGAGGACTTGGAAGTGCGGCACAATTGCAGGAAACCGATTTCAGGAGGTAGACGGGAATTGCATGTAAAGCATAGGAAAAGAGGCAGAACGTCCACAATGATGCACTTGGCCAAAAAGGGCGTATGCGTTTTTTCCTGAATATATTCAGGAAAAAACACATACGCTCTGTTTGGCCAACCAAGCAAGCTTGCAAAGGAAATCTGCACTACAATGAAGTCTCACTGCCCCCTGCTCAAAAGGGCCATCTCAAAAAAGTGTAAAATCCAGAAAGGCAGGACAGGCCATGGAGAACTGGGAGCCTTGTTTTGCTGATGGGCGGGATGTAAATTGCCAACAGCCACTCTGGAGAAGTCTATGGTGTTTCCTGAAACATCCAAAAAACAAAGCAACAGAGCCTAGGGCACTTCAACTTATGGTGCTATAGCTTAGGGAAATTAAAATCAAAAAGACACAGCCACCCCAAAGTTTGGGACGGCTCTGTTTACAAGAACCTCGTTTACGGTACAAGTTCAATATCGCAGAAAGCAAAAAATACATAAAGAAGTTGTGGTACTTACGTACAATGCAATATCACTCAGCAATGAAATCTATGTCATCAGGCCCGTCGCAGCATAATGAGTGGATTCAGGTACAATGATTCTAAGTGAAATAAGTCACACAGAAAAAGAAACATCATAAGATATCACTACTACACGGAATGTAAACTTGGCTACACAGGAACTGAATTACAAAACAGAACAGTGTCTCAAATGTAGAACACCAACTTATGCTTGCTTAAGGGGAAAGGTGAGTTGGGGTGCTGCACAAAACCAGAGATTGAAATTAGAACAGATATCGTTCCATAAGCCAAATATGTAATAGACAAGAGCTACTCCTTGCTCAACGAAGTGGACTCAACACCCCATATTAAACGCCTAAGAATATACCTGACTAGTAACAATGTTAAAACCTATGGCTTTATATGTCTCCGAAAAAGAATCAAGCATGTGTACAGCAGCATAAACGCAGCAGTGATAGGATTGGTGAGGTTCGGTGAGCAAATGCAGACCCTTTGAAGTCATATTGCATGGTACCCATTCCATGGGTCTCAACTCTCCAGGTTTAAGGGATTCTTCTTTCAGCTAAAACATGCATGTGGAACCCAGAGTATGATCCACCATGTGATCGGGAAACGTGTTCAAATGTATCTGAGTTTTCGTCCCCTGCTACTCAGGTGCAACATTCCAGACGCTTTACTAACACTCTCCCCACTTGGAGAGTCAGTGCCTTTAATCTCCTGTTTGGACGAGTTTGCAATTTCTGCGGAAAATGAATAGGAATAGGGAGAACCAATGAGAGACTAGCTGGAGGTGTCTGGACGGGTAAATTTAACTCTCATTTCCCACCAGGAAGAGGAATTGACAAAAGGCTCAGCGTGCCATGCCGGAACCACACTAGGGCCTGAAGCAATCCTGCGGTGTTGCGGACAGCTCACAAGAAAGCGAGTTGAAGAAAGGAGCTCAGGGGCACTGTCATTCACAAACCTGCAGAGTTATAAATGACAGCTATCGTCCAAAAATATATTGATGTAAGGCTGCCAAGAGGACTTGAATGCGGGGCAGAATTGCAGGAAACCGATTTCAGGAGGTAGACTGGAATTGCATGTAAAGCATAGGAAAAGAGGCAGAACGTCCACAATGATGCACTTGGCCAAAAAGGGCGTATGCGTTTTTTCCTGAATATATTCAGGAAAAAACGCATACGCCCTTTTTGGCCAACCAAGCAAGCTGGCAAAGGAAATCTGCACTACAATGAAGTTTCACTGCCCCCAGGTCAAAAGGGCCATCTGAAAAAAGTGTAAAATCCAGAAAGGCAGGACAGGCCATGGAGAACTGGGAGCCTTGTTATGCTGATGGGCGGGATGTAAATTGCCAACAGGCACTCTGGAGAAGTGTATGGTGTTTCCCGAAACATCCAAAAAACAAAGCAACAGAGCCTAGGGCACTTCCACTTATGGTCCTACAGCTTAGGGAAATTAAAATCAAAAAGACACAGCCACCCCAAAGTTTGGGATGGCTCTGTTTGCAAGAACCTCGTTTACGGTACAAGTTCAATATCGCAGAAAGCGAAAAATGGATAAAGAAGTTGTGGTTCTTACGTACAATGCAATATCACTCAGCAATGAAATCTATGTCATCAGGCCCGTCGCAGTATAATGAGTGGATTCAGGTACGATGATTCTAAGAGAAATAAGTCACACAGAAAAAGAAACATCATAAGATATCACTAATACACGGAATGTAAACTTGGCTACACAGGAACTGAATTACAAAACAGAACAGGGTCTCAAATGTAGAACACCAACTTATGCTTGCTTAAGGGGAAAGGTGAGTTGGGGTTCTGCATAAAACCAGAGATTGAAATTAGCTCAGATTCTGTTCCATAATCCATATATGTAATAGACAAGAGCTACTCTTTGCTCAGGAAGTGGACTCAACACCCCATATTAAACGCCTAAGAATATACCTGACTAGAAAGTATCTTAAAACCTATGGATTGATATGTCTCCGAAAGAGAATCAAGCGTGTGTACAGTAGCATAAACGCAGCAGTGATAGGATTGGTGAGGTTCGGTGAGCAAATGCAGACCCTTTGAAGTCATATTTCATGGTACCCATTCCATGGGTCTCAACTCTCCAGATTTAAGGGATTCTTCCTTCAGCTAAAACATGCATGTGGAACCCAGAGTATGATCCACCGTGTGATCGGGAAACGTGTTCAAATGTGTCTCAGTTTTCATCCCCCGGTACTCGGGTGCAACATTCCAGACGCTTTACTAACACTCTCCCCACTTGGAGAGTCAGTGCCTTTAACCTACTGTTTGGCCCAGTTTGCAATTTCTGCGGAAAATGAACAGGAATAGGGAGAACCAATGAGAGACTAGCTGGAGGTGTCTGGATGGGCAAATTTAACTCTCATTTCCCACCAGGAAGAGGAATTAACCAAAGGCTCAGCGTGCCATGTCGGAACCACACTAGGGCCTGAAGCAATCCTGCGGTGTTGCGGCCAGCTCACAAGAAAGTGAGTTGAAGAAAGGAGCTCAGGGACACTGTCATTCACAAACCTGCAGAGTTATAAATGACAGCTATCGTCCAAAAATATATTGAAGTAAGGCTGCCAAGAGGACTTGAAAGCGGGGCAGAATTGCAAGGAACCGATTTCAGGAGGTAGACTGGAAATGCATGTAAAGCATAGGAAAAGAGGCAGAACGTCCACAATGATGCACTTGGCCAAAAAGGGCGTATGCGTTTTTCCCTGAATATATTCAGGAAAAAACGCATACGCCCTTTTTGGCCAACCACCCAAGCTTGCAAAGGAAATATGCACTACAATGAAGTCTCACTGCCCCCCGGTCAAAAGGGCCATCTGAAAAAAGTGTAAAATCCAGAAAGGCAGGACAGGCCATGGAGAACTGGGAGCCTTGTTATGCTGATGGGCGGGATGTAAATTGCCAACAGCCACTCTGGAGAAGTGTATGGTGTTTCCTGAAACATCCAAAAAAAAAGGAACAGAGCCTAGGGCACTTCCACTTATGGTCCAATAGCTTAGGGAAATTAAAATCAAAAAGACACAGCCACCCCAAAGTTTGGGATGGCTCTGTTTACAAGAACCTCGTTTACAGTACAAGTTCAATATCACAGAAAGCGAAAAATGGATAAAGAAGTTGTGGTACTTAGGTACAATGCAATATCACTCAGCAATGAAATCTATGTCATCAGGCCTGTCTCAGCATAATGAGTGGATTCAGGTACGATGATTCTAAGTGAAATAAGTCACACAGAAAAAGAAACATCATAAGATATCACTACTACACGGAATATAAACTTGGCTACACAGGAACTGATTTACAAAACAGAACAAGGTCTCAAATGTAGAACACCAACTTATACTTGCTTAAGGGGAAAGGTGAGTTCGGGTGCTGCATAAAACCAGAGATTGAAATGAGCACAGATACCGTTCCATAAGCCAAATATGTAATAGACAAGTGCTACTCCTTGCTCAACGAAGTGGACTCAACACCCCATATTAAACGCCTAAGAATATACCTGACTAGTAACAATCTTAAAACCTATGGATTTATATATCTCCGAAAGAGAATCAAGCATGTGTACAGTGGCATAAACGCAGCAGTGATAGGATTGGTGAGGTTCGGTGAGCAAATGCAGACCCTTTGAAGTCATATTGCATGGTACCCATTCCATGGGTCTCAACTCTCCAGGTTTAAGGGATTCTTCCTTCAGCTAAAACATGCATGTGGAACCCAGAGTATGATCCACCGTGTGATCGGGAAACGTGTTCAAATGTGTCTCAGTTTTCGTCCCCTGGTACTCGGGTGCAACATTCCAGACGCTTCACTAACACTCTCCCCACTTGCAGAGTCAGTGCCTGTAAACTCCTGTTTGGTCCAGTATGCAATTTCTGCGGAAAATGAACAGGAATAGGGAGAAACAATGAGAGACTAGCTGGAGGTGTCCGGACGGGCAAATTTAACTCTCATTTCCCACCAGGAAGAGGAATTAACCAAAGGCTCAGCGTGCCATGCCGGAAACACCATAGGGCCTGAAGCAATCCTGCGGGGTTGCGGCCAGCTCACAAGAAAGCGAGTTGAAGAAAGGAGCTCAGGGGCACTGTCATTCACAAACCTGCAGAGTTATAAATGACAGCTATCGTCCAAAAATATATTGAAGTTAGGCTGCCAAGAGGACTTGAAAGCGGGGCAGAATTGCAGGAAACCGATTTCAGGAGGTAGACTGGAATTGCATGTAAAGCATAGGAAAAGAGGCAGAACGTCCACAATGATGCACTTGGCCAAAAAGCACATATGAGTTTTTTCCTGAATATATTCAGGAAAAAACGCATATTCCCTTTTTGGCCAACCAAGCAAGTTTGCAAAGGAAATCTGCACTACAATGAAGGCTCACTGCCCCACGGTCAAAGGGCCATCTGAAAAAAGTGTAAAATCCAGAAAGGCAGGACAGGCCATGGAGAACTAGGAGCCTTGTTATGCTGATGGGCGGGATGGAAATTGCCAACAGCCACTCTGGAGAAGTGTATGGTGTTTCCTGATACATACAAAAAACAAAACAAGAGAGCCTAGGGCACTTCCACTTATGGTCCTATAGCTTAGGGAAATTAAAATAAAAAAGACACAGCCACCCCAAAGTTTGGGACCGCTCTGTTTCCAAGAACCTCGTTTACGGTCCAAGTTCAATATCACAGAAAGCGAAAAATGGATAGAGAAGTTGTGGAACTTACGTACAATGCAATATCACTCAGCAATGAAATCTATGTCATCAGGCCCGTAGCAGCATAATGAATGGATTCAGGTACGATGATTCTAAGTGAAATAAGTCACACAGAAAAAGAAACATCATAAGGTATCACTAATACACGGAATGTAAACTTGGCTACACAGGAACTGAATTACAAAACAGAACAGTTTCTCAAATGTAGAACACCAACTTATGCTTGCTTAAGGGGAAAGGTGAGTTGGGGTGTTGCATAAAACCAGAGATTGAAATTAGCACAGATACCGCTCCATAAGCCAAATATGTAATAGAAAAGAGCTACTCCTTGCTCAACGAAGTGGACACAAGACCCCATATTAAACGCCTAAGAATATACCTGACTAGTAACAATCTTAAAACCTATGGCTTTATATGTCTGCGAAAGAGAATCAAGCGTGTGTACAGTGGCATAAACGCAGCAGTGATAGGACAGGTGAGGTTCGGTGAGCAAATGCAGACCCTTTGAAGTCATATTGCATGGTACCCATTCCATGGGTCTCAACTCTCCAGGTTTAAGGGATTCTTCTTTCAGCTAAAACATGCATGTGGAACCCATAGTATGATCCACCATGTGATCGGGAAACGTGTTCAAATGTGTCTGAGTTTTCGTCCCCTGCTACACGGGTGCAACATTCCAGATGCTTTACTAACACTCTCCCCACTTGGAGAGTCAGTGGCTTTAACCTCCTGTTTGGCCGAGTTTGCAATTCCTGCGGAAAATGAACAGGAATAGGGAGAACCAATGAGAGACTAACTGGAGGTGTCTGGACGGGTAAATTTAACTCTCATTTCCCACCAGGAAGAGGAATTGGTGAAAGGCTCAGCTTGCCATGCCAGAACCACACTAGGGCCTGAAGCAATCCTGCGGTGGTGCGGCCAGCTCACAAGAAAGCGAGTTGAAGAAAGGAGCTCAGGGGCACTGTCATTCACAAACATGCAGAGTTATAAATGACAGCTATCGTCCAAAAATATATTGAAGTAAGGCTGCCAAGAGGACTTGAAAGTGGGGCAGAATTGCAGGAAACCGATTTCAGGAGGTAGACTGGAATTGCATGTAAAGCATAGGAAAAGAGGCAGAACGTGCACAATGATGCACTTGGCCAAAAAGGGCGTATGCGTTTTTTCCTGAATATATTCAGGAAAAAACGCATACGCACTTTTTGGCCAACCAAGCAAGCTTGCAAAGGAAATCTGCACTACAATGAAGTCTCACTGCCCCCCGGTCAAAAGGGCCATCTGAAAAAAGTGTAAAATCCAGAAAGGCAGGACAGGCCATGGAGAACTGGGAGCCTTGTTATGCTGATGGGCGGGATGTAAATTGCCAACAGCCGCTCTGCAGAAGTGTATGGTGTTTCCTGAAACATCCAAAAAACAAAGCAACAGAGCCTAGGGCACTTCCACTTATAGTCCTATAGCTTAGGCAAATTAAAATCAAAAAGACACAGCCACCCCAAACTTTGGGATGGCTCTATTTACAAGAACCTCGTTTACGGTACAAGTTCAATATCGCAGAAAGTGAAAAATGGATAAAGAAGTTGTGGTACTTACGTACAATGCAATATCACTCAGCAATGAAATCTATGTCATCAGGCCCGTAGCAGCATAATGAGTGGATTCAGGTACGATGATTCTAAGTGAAATAAGTCACACAGAAAAAGAAACATCATAATATATCACTACTACACAGAATGTAAACTTGGCTACACAGGAACTGAATTACAAAACAGAACAGGGTCTCAAATGTAGAACACCAACTTATGCTTGCTTAAGGGGAAAGGTGAGTTGGGATGCTGCATAAAACCAGAGATTGAAATTAGCACAGATTCCGATCCATAAGCCAAATATGTAATAGACAAGAGCTACTCCTTGCTCAACAAAGTGGACTCAACACCCGATATTAAACGCCTAAGAATATACCTGACTAGTAAGAATCTTAAAACCTATGGATTTATATGTCTCCAAAAGAGAAACAAGCGTGTGTACAGCGGCATAAACGCAGCAGTGATAGGATTGGTGAGGTTCGGTGAGCAAATGCAGACCGTTTGAAGTCATATTGCATGGTACCCATTCCATCGGTCTCAACTCTCCAGGTTTAAGGGATTCTTCCTTCAGCTAAAACATGCATGTGGAACCCAGAGTATGATACACCGTGTGATCAGGAAACGTGTTCAAATGTGTCTCAGTTTCCGTCCCATGGTACTCGGGTGCAACATTCCAGACGCTTTACTAACACTCTCCCCACTTGGAGAGTCAGTGCCTTTAACCTCCTGTTTGGCCCAGTTTGCAATTTCTGCAGAAAATGAACAGGAATAGGGAGAACCAATGAGAGACTAGCTGGAGGTGTCTGGACGGGTAAATTTAACTCTCATGTCCCCCCAGGAAGAGGAATTAACCAAAGGCTCGGCATGCCATGCCGGAACCACACTAGGGCCTGAAGCAATCCTGCGGTGTTGCGGCCAGCTCAGAAGAAAGCGAGTTGAAGAAAGGAGCTCAGAGGCACTGTCATTCACAAACCTGCAGAGTTATAAATGACAGCTATCGTCCAAAAATATATTGAAGTAAGGCTACCAAGAGGACTTGAAAGCGGGGCAGAATTGCAAGAAACCGATTTCAGGAGGTAGACTGGAATTGCATGTAAAGCATAGGAAAAGAGGCAGAACGTCCACAATGATGCACTTGGCGAAAAAGGGCGTATGCGTTTTTTCCTGAATATATTCAGGAAAAAACGCATACGCCCTTTTTGGCAAACCAACCAAGCTTGCAAAGGAAATATGCACTACAATGAAGTCTCACTGCCCCCAGGTCAAAAGGGCCATCTGAAAAAAGTGTAAAATCCAGAAAGGCAGGACAGGCCATGGAGAACTGGGAGCCTTGTTATGCTGATGGGCGGGATGTAAATTGCCAACAGCCACTCTGGAGAAGTGTATGGTGTTTCCTGAAACATCCAAAAAACAAAGGAACAGAGCCTAGGGAACTTCCACTTATGGTCCTATAGCTTAGGGAAATTAAAATCAAAATGACACAGCCACCCCAAAGTTTGGGATGGCTCTGTTTACAAGAACCTCGTTTATGGTACAAGTTCAATATCACAGAAAGCAAAAAATGGATAAAGAAGTTGTGGTACTTAGGTACAATGCAATATCACTCAGCAATGAAATCTATGTCATCAGGCCTGTCTCAGCATAATGAGTGGATTCAGGTACGATGATTCTAAGTGAAATAAGTCACACAGAAAAAGAAACATCATAAGATATCACTACTAAACGGAATATAAACTTGGCTACACAGGAACTGATTCACAAAACAGAACAGGGTCTCAAATGTAGAACACCAACTTATGCTTGCTTAAGGGGAAAGGTGAGTTGGGGTGCTGCATAAAACCAGAGATTGAAATGAGCACAGATACCATTCCATAAGCCAAATATGTAATAGACAAGAGCTACTCCTTGCTCAACGAAGTGGACTCAACACCCCATATTAAACGCCTAAGAATATACCTGACTAGTAAGAATCTTAAAACCTATGGATTTATATGTCTCCGAAAGAGAATCAAGCGTGTGTACAGCGGCATAAACGCAGCAGTGATAGGATTGGTGAGGTTCGGTGAGCAAATGCAGACCTTTTGAAGTCATATTGCATGGTACCCATTCCATGGGTCTCAACTCTCCAGGTTTAAGGGATTCTTCCTTCAGCTAAAACATGCATGTGGAACCCAGAGTATGATCCACCGTGTGATTGGGAAACGTGTTCAAATGTGTCTCAGTTTTCGTCCCCTGGTACTCGGGTGCAACATTCCAGACGCTTTACTAACACTCTCCCCACTTGGAGAGTCAGTGCCTTTAAACTCCTGTTTGGTCCAGTATGCAATTTCTGCAGAAAATGAACAGGAATAGGGAGAACCAATGAGAGACTAGCTGGAGGTGTCTGGACGGGCAAATTTAACTCTCATTTCCCACCAGGAAGAGGAATTAACCAAAGGCTCAGCATGCCATGCCGGAACCACACTAGGGCCTGAAGCAATCCTGCGGTGTTGCGGCCAGCTCACAAGAAAACGAGTTGAAGAGAGGAGCTCAGGGGCACTGTAATTCACAAACCTGCAGAGTTATAAATGACAGCTATCGTCCAAAAATATATTGAAGTAAGGCTGCCAAGAGGACTTTAAAGCGGGGCAAAATTGCAGGAAACCGATTTCAAGAGGTAGACTGGAATTGCATGCAAAGCATACGAAAAGAGGCAGAACGTCCACAGTGATGCACTTGGCCAAAAAGGGCGTATGTGTCTTTTTCTGAATATATTCAGGAAAAAACGCATACGCCCTTTTTGGCCAACCAAGCAAGCTGGCAAAGGAAATCTGCACTACAATGAAGTCTCACTGCCCCCAGGTCAAAAGGGTCATCTGAATAAAGTGTAAAATCCAGAAATGCAGGACAGGCCATGGAGAACTGGAAGCCTTGTTATGCTGATGGGCGGGATGTAAATTGCCAACAGCCACTCTGGAGAAGTGTATGGTGTTTCCTGAAACATCCAAAAAACAAAGCAACAGAGCCTAGGGCACTTCCACTTATGCTCCTATAGCTTAGGGAAATTAAAATCAAAAAGACACAGCCACCCCAAAGTTTGGGACTGCTCTGTTTACAAGAACCTCGTTTACGGTACAAGTTCAATATCACAGAAAGCGAAAAATGGATAAAGAAGTTGTGGTACTTACGTTCAATGCAATATCACTCAGCAATGAAATCTATGTCATCAGGCCTGTCGCAGCATAATGAGTGGATTCAGGTACGATTATTCTAAGTGAAATAAGTCACACAGAAATAGAAACATCATAAGATATCACTACTACACGGATTGTAAACTTGGCTACACAGGAACTGAATTACAAAACAGAACAGTTTCTCAAATGAAGAACACCAACTTATGCTTGCTTAAGGGGAAACGTGAGTTGGGGTGTTGCATAAAACCAGAGATTGAAATTAGCACAGATACCGTTCCATAAGCCAAATATGTAATAGACAAGAGCTACTCCATGCTCAACGAAGTGGACACAACACCCCATATTAAACGCCTAAGAATATACCTGACTAGTAACAATCTTAAAACTTATGGCTTTATATGTCTGCGAAAGAGAATCAGGCGTGTGTACAGTGGCATAAACGCAGCAGTGATAGGACTGGTGTGGTTCGGTGAGCAAATGCAGACCCTTTGAATTCATATTGCATGGTACCCATTCCATGGGTCTCAACTCTCCAGGTTTAAGGGATTCTTCTTTCAGCTAAAACATGCATGTGGAACCCAGAGTATGATCCACCGTGTGATCGGGAAACGTGTTCAAATGTGTCTCAGTTTTCGGCCCCTGCTACTCGGGTGCAACATTCCAGGCGCTTTACTAACACTCTCCCCACTTGGAGAGTCAGTGCCTTTAACCTCCTGTTTGGCCGAGTTTGCAATTTCTGCGGAAAATGAACAGGAATAGGGAGAACCAATGAGAGACTAGCTGGAGGTGTCTGGACGGGTAAATTTAACTCTCATTTCCCCCCAGGAAGAGGAATTGGCGAAAGGCTCAGCGTGCCATGCCAGAACCACACTAGGGCCTGAAGCAATCCTGCGGTGTTGCGGCCAGCTCACAAGAAAGCGAGTTGAAGAAAGGAGCTCAGGGGCACTGTCATTCACAAACATGCAGAGTTATAAATGACAGCTATCGTCCAAAAATATATTGAAGTAAGGCTGCCAAGAGGACTTGAAAGTGGGGCAGAATTGCAGGAAACCGATTTCAGGAGGTAGACAGGAACTGCATGTAAAGAATAGGAAAAGAGGCAGAACGTCCACAATGATGCACTTGGCCAAAAAGGGCGTATGCGTTTTTTCCTGAATATATTCAGGAAAAAACGCATACGCCCTTTTTGGCCAACCAAGCAAGCTTGCAAAGGAAATCTGCACTACAATGAAGTCTCACTGCCCCCCGGTCAAAAGGGCCATCTGAAATAAGTGTAAAATCCAGAAAGGCAGGACAGGCCATCGAGAACTGGGAGCCTTGTTATGCTGATGGGCGGGATGTAAATTGCTAACAGCCACTCTGGAGAAGTGTATGGTGTTTCCTGAAACATCCAAAAAACAAAGCAACAGAGCCTAGGGCACTTCCACTTATAGTCCTATAGCTTAGGCAAATTAAAATCAAAAAGACACAGCCACCCCAAACTTTGGGATGGCTCTATTTACAAGAACCTCGTTTACGGTACAAGTTCAATATCGCAGAAAGTGAAAAATGGATAAAGAAGTTGTGGTACTTACGTACAATGCAATATCACTCAGCAATGAAATCTATGTCATCAGGCCCGTAGCAGCATAATGAATGAATTCAGGTACGATGATTCTAAGTGAAATAAGTCACACAGAAAAAGAAACATCATAAGATATCACTACTACACAGAATGTAAACTTGGCTACACAGGAACTGAATTACAAAACAGAACAGGGTCTCAAATGTAGAACACCAACTTATGCTTGCTTAAGGGGAAAGGTGAGTTGGGATGCTGCATAAAACCAGAGATTGAAATTAGCACAGATTCCGATCCATAAGCCAAATATGTAATAGACAAGAGCTACTCCTTGCTCAACAAAGTGGACTCAACACCCGATATTAAACGCCTAAGAATATACCTGACTAGTAAGAATCTTAAATCCTATGGATTTATATGTCTCCAAAAGAGAATCAAGCGTGTGTACAGCAGCATAAAGGCAGCAGTGATAGGATTGGTGAGGTTCGGTGAGCAAATGCAGACCCTTTGAAGTCATATTGCATGGTACCCATTCCATGGGTCTCAACTCTCCAGGTTTAAGGGATTCTTCCTTCAGCTAAAACATGCATGTGGAACCCAGAGTATGATCCACCGTGTGATCGGGAAACGTGTTCAAATGTGTCTCAGTTTTCATCCCCTGGTACTTGGGTGCAACATTCCAGATGCTTTACTAACACTCTGCCCACTAGGAGAGTCAGTGCCTTTAACCTCCTGTTTGGCCCAGTTTGCAATTTCTGCGGAAAATGAACAGGAATAGGGAGAACCAATGAGAGACTAGCTGGAGGTGTCTGGACGGGCAAATTTAACTCTCATTTCCCACCAGGAAGAGGAATTAACCAAAGGCTCAGCGTGCCATGCCGGAACCACACTAGGGCCTGAAGCAATCCTGCGGTGTTGCGGCCAGCTCACAAGAAAGCGAGTTGAAGAGAGGAGCTCAGGGGCACTGTAATTCACAAACCTGCAGAGTTATAAATGACAGCTATCGTCCAAAAATATATTGAAGTAAGGCTGGCAACAGGACTTGAAAGCAGGGCAGAATTGCAGGAAACCGATTTCAGGTGGTAGACTGGAATTGCATGTAAAGCATAGGAGAAGAGGCAGAACGTCCACAATGATGCACTTGGCCAAAAAGGGCGTATGACTTTTTTCCTGAATATATTCAGGAAAAAACGCATACGCACTTTTTGGCTAAACAAGCAAGCTTGCAAAGGAAATCTGCACTACAATGAAGTCTCACTGCCCCCCGCTCAAAAGGGCCATCTGAAAAATGTGTAAAATCCAGAAAGGCAGGACAGGCCATGGAGAACTGGGAGCCTTGTTATGCTGATGGGCGGGATGTAAATTGCCAACAGCCACTCTGGAGAAGTGTATGGTGTTTCCTGAAACATCCAAAAAACAAAGCAACAGAGTCTAGGGCACTTCCACTTATGGTCCTATAGCTTAGGGAAATTAAAATCAAAAAGACACAGCCACCCCAAAGTTTGGGATGGCTCTGTTTACAAGAACTTCATTTACGGTACAAGTTCAATATCACAGAAAGCGAAAAATGGATAAAGAAATTGTGGTACTTACGAACAATGCAATATCTCTCAGCAATGAAATCTATGTCATCAGGCCCGTAGCAGCATAATGAGTGCATTCAGGTACGATGATTCTAAGTGAAATAAGTCACACAGAAAAAGAAACATCATACGATATCACTAATAAACGGAATGTAAACTTGGCTACACAGGAACTGAATTACAAAACAGAACAGGGTCTCAAATGTAGAAAACCAACTTATGCTTGCTTAAGGGGAAAGGCGAGTTGGGGTGTTGCATAAATCCAGAGATTGAAATTAACACAGATACCATTCCATAAGCCAAATATGTAATAGACAAGAGCTACTCCTTGCTCAACGAAGTGGACTCAACACCCCATATTAAACGCCTAAGAATATACCTGACTAGTAAGGATCTTAAAACTTTTGGATATATATGTCTCCGAAAGAGAGTCAAGCGTGTGTACAGCGGCATAAACACAGCAGTGATAGGATTGGTGAGGTTCGGTGAGCAAAGGCAGACCCTTTGAAGTCATATTGCATGGTACCCATTCCATGGGTCTCAACTCTCCAGGTTTAAGGGATTCTTCCTTCAGCTAAAACATGCATGTGGAACCCAGAGTATGATCCACCGTGTGATCGGGAAACGTGTTCAAATGTGTCTCAGTTTTCGTCCCCTGGTACTCGGGTGCAACATTCCAGACGCTTTACTAACACTCTCCCCAGTTGGAGAGTCACTGCCTTTAACCTCCTGTTTGGCCCAGTTTGCAATTTCTGCGGAAAATGAACACGAATAGGGAGAACCAATGAGAGACTAGCTGGAGGTGTCTGGACGGGCAAATTTAACTCTCATTTCCCATCAGGAAGAGGAATTAACCAAAGGCTCAGCGTGCCATGCCGGAACCACACTAGGGCCTGAAGCAATCCTGCGGTGTTGCGGCCAGCTCACAAGAAAGCGAGTTGAAGAAAGGAGCTCAGGGGCACTGTCATTCACAAACCTGCAGAGTTATAAATGACAGCTATCGTCCAAAAATATATTGAAGTAAGGCTGCCAAGAGGACTTGAAAGCAGGGCAGAATTGCAGGAAACCGATTTCAGGAGGTAGACAGGAATTGCATGTAAAGCATACGAAAAGAGGCAGAACGTCCACAATGATGCACTTGGCCAAAAAGGGCGTATGCGTTTTTTCCTGAATATATTCAGGAAAAAACGCATACGCCCTTATTGTCCAACCAAGCAAGCTTGCAAATGAAATCTGCACTACAATGAAGACTCACTGTCCCACCGGTCAAAAGGGCCATCTGAAAAAAGTGTAAAATCCAGAAAGGCAGGACAGGCCATGAAGAACTGGGAGCCTTTTTATGCTGATGGGCGGGATGTAAATTGCCAACAGCCACTCTGGAGAAGTGTATGGTGTTTCCTGAAACATCCAAAAAACAAAGCAACAGAGTCTAGGGCACTTCCACTTATGGTCCTATAGCTTAGGGAAATTAAAATCAAAAAGACACAGCCACCCCAAAGTTTGGGATGGCTCTGTTTACAGGAACCTCATTTACGGTACACGTTCAATATCACAGAAAGCGAAAAATGGATAAAGAAGTTATGGTACTTACGTACAATGCAATATCACTCAGCAATGAAATCTATGTCATCAGGCCCGTAGCAGCATAAAGAGTGGATTCAGTTACGATGATTCTAAGTGAATAAGTCACACAGAAAAAGAAACATCATAAGATATCTCTAAGACACGGAATGTAAACTTGGCTACACAGGAACTGAATTACAAAACAGAACAGGGTCTCAAATGTAGAAAACCAACTTATGCTTGCTTAAGGGGAAAGGTGAGTTGGGGTGCTGCATAAAACCAGAGATTGAAATTAGCACAGATACCGTTGAATAAGCCAAATATGTAACAGACAAGAGCTACTCCTTGCTCAACGAAGTGGACTCAACACCCCATATTAAACGCCTAAGAATATACCTGACTGGTAAGAAAATTAATACCTATGGATTTATATGTCTCCGAAAGAGAATCAAGCATGTGTACAGCAGCATAAACGCAGCAGTGATAGGATTGGTGAGGTTCAGTGAGCAAATATAGACCCTTTGAACTCATATTGCATTGGTACCCATTCCATGGGTCTCAACTCTCCAGGTTTAAGGGATTCTTCCTTCAGCTAAAACATGCATGTGGTACCCAGAGTATGATCCACCGTGTGATCGGGAAATGTGTTCAAATGTGTCTCAGTTTTCGTCCCCTGGTACTCGGGTGCAGCATTCCAGACGCTTTACTAACACTCTCGCCAGTTGGAGAGTCACTGCCTTTAACCTCCTGTTTGGCCCAGTTTGCAATTTCTGCGGAAAATGAACAGGAATAGGGAGAACCAATGAGAGACTAGCTGGAGGTGTCTGGACGGGCAAATTTAACTCTCATTTCCCATCAGGAAGAGGAATTAACCAAAGGCTCAGCGTGCCATGCCGGAACCACACTAGGGCCTGAAGCAATCCTGCGGTGTTGCGGCCAGCTCACAAGAAAGCGAGTTGAAGAAAGGAGCTCAGGGGTACTGTCATTCACAAACCTGCAGAGTTATAAATGACAGCTATCGTCCAAACATATATTGAAGTAAGGCTGCCAAGAGGACTTGAAAGCGGGGCAGAATTGCAGGAAACCAATTTCAGGAGGTAGACAGGAATTGCATGTAAAGCATAGGAAAATAGGCAGAACGTCCTCAATGATGCACTTGGCCAAAAAGGGCGTATGCGTTTTTTCCTGAATATATTCAGGAAAAAATGCATACGCACTTTTTGGCCAACCAAGCAAGCTTGCAAAGGAAATCTGCACTACAATGAAGTCTCACTACCACCCGGTCAAAAGGTCCATCTGAAAATAGTGTAAAATCCAGAAAGGCAGGACAGGCCATGGAGAACTGGGAGCCTTGTTATGCTGATGGGCGGGATGTAAATTGCCAACAGCCACTCTGGAGAAGTGTATGGTGTTTCCTGAAACATCCAAAAAACAAAGCAACAGAGCCTAGGGCACTTCAACTTATGGTCCTATAGCTTAGGGAAATTAAAATCAAAAAGACACAGCCACCCCAAAGTTTGGGACGGCTCTGTTTACAAGAACCTCGTTTACGGTACAAGTTAAATATCGCAGAAAGTGTAAAATGGATAAAGAAGTTGTGGTACTTACGTAGAATGCAATATCACTCAGCAATGAAATCTATGTCAACAGGCCCGTAGCAGCATAATGATTGGATTCAGGTACGATGATTCTAACTGAAATAAGTCATACAGAAAAGGAAACATCATAAGGAATCACTAATACACGGAATGTAAACTTGGCTACACAGGAACTGAATTACGAAACAGAACAGTGTCTCAAATGTAGAAAACCAACTTATGCTTGCTTAAGGGGAAAGGTGAGTTGGGGTGCTGCATAAAACCAGAGATTGAAATTAGCACAGATACCATTCCATAAGCCAAATATGTAATAGACAAGAGCTACTCCTTGCTCAATGCAGTGGACTCAACATGCCATATTAAACGCCTAAGAATATACCTGACTAGTAAGAATCTGAAAACCTATGGATTGATATGTCTCCGAAAGAGAACCAAGCGTGTGTACAGCGGCATAAACGCAGCAGTGATAGGATTGGTGAGGTTCAGTGAGCAAATGCAGACCCATTGAAGACATGTGGCATGGTACCCATTCCATGGGTCTCAACTCTCCAGGTTTAAGGGATTCTTCCTTCAGCTAAAACATGCATGTGGAACCCAGAGTATGATCCACCATGTGATCGGGAAACGTGTTCAAATGTGTCTCAGTTTTCATCCCCTTGTACTCGGGTGCAACATTCCAGACGCTTTACTAACACTCTCCCCACTGGGAGAGTCACTGCCTTTAACCTCCTGTTTGGCTCCGTTTGCAATTTCTGTGGAAAATGAACAGGAATAGGGAGAACCAATGAGAGACTAGCTGGAGGTGTCTGGATGGGCAAATTGAACTCTCATTAAGCACCAGGAAGAGGAATTAACCAAAGGCTCAGCGTACCATGCTGGAACCACATTAGGGCCTGTAGCAATCCTCCGGTGTTGCGGCCAGCTCACAAGAAAGCGAGTTCAAGAAAGGAGCTCAGGGGCACTGTAATTCACAAACCTGCAGAGTTATAAATGACAGCTATCGTCCAAAAATATATTGAAGTAAGGCTGCCAAGAGGACTTGAAAGTGGGGTAGAATTGCAGGAAACCAATTTCAGGAGGTAGACTGGAGTTTCATGAAAAGCATAGGAAAAGAGGCAGAAGGTCTACAATGATGCACTTGGCCAAAAAGTGCATATGCGTTTTTTCCTGAATATATTCAGGAAAAAACGCATATGCTCTTTTTGGCCAACCAAGCAAGCTTGCAAAGGAAATCTGCACTACAATGAAGTCTCACTGTCCCCCGCTCAAAAGGGCCATCTGAAAAAGTGTAAAATCTAGAAAGGCAGGACAGGCCATGGAGAACTGGGAGCCTTGTTATGCTGATGGGCGGGATGTAAATTGCCAACAGCCACTCTGGAGAAGTGTATGGTGTTTCCTGAAACATCCAAAAAACAAAGCAACAGAGCCTAGGGCACTTCAACTTATGGTCCTATAGCTTAGGGAAATTAAAATCAAAAAGACACAGCCACCCCAAAGTTTGGGACGGCTCTGTTTACAAGAACCTCATTTACGGTACAAGTTAAATATCGCAGAAAGTGAAAAATGGATAAAGAAGTTGTGGTACTTACGTAGAATGCAATATCACTCAGCAATGAAATCTATGTCAACAGGCCCGTAGCAGCATAATGATTGGATTCAGGTACGATGATTCTAACTGAAATAAGTCATACAGAAAAGGAAACATCATAAGGAATCACTAATACACGGAATGTAAACTTGGCTACACAGGAACTGAATTACGAAACAGAACAGTGTCTCAAATGTAGAAAACCAACTTATGCTTGCTTAAGGGGAAAGGTGAGTTGGGGTGCTGCATAAAACCAGAGATTGAAATTAGCACAGATACCATTCCATAAGCCAAATATGTAATAGACAAGAGCTACTCCTTGCTCAATGCAGTGGACTCAACATCCCATATTAAACGCCTAAGAATATACCTGACTAGTAAGAATCTGAAAACCTATGGATTGATATGTCTCCGAAAGAGAACCAAGCGTGTGTACAGCGGCATAAACGCAGCAGTGATAGGATTGGTGAGGTTCAGTGAGCAAATGCAGACCCATTGAAGACATGTGGCATGGTACCCATTCCATGGGTCTCAACTCTCCAGGTTTAAGGGATTCTTCCTTCAGCTAAAACATGCATGTGGAACCCAGAGTATGATCCACCGTGTGATCGGGAAACGTGTTCAAATGTGTCTCAGTTTTCATCCCCTTGTACTCGGGTGCAACATTCCAGACGCTTTACTATCACTCTCCCCACTTGGAGAGTCAGTGCCTTTAACCTCCTGTTAGGCCCAGTTTGCAATTTCTGTGGAAGATGAACAGGAATAGGGAGAACCAATGAGAGACTAGCTGGAGGTGTCTGGACGGGCAAATTTAACTCTCATTTCCCACCAGGAAGAGGAATTAACCAAAGGCTCAGCGTGCCATGCCGGAACCACACTAGGGCCTGAAGCAATCCTGCGGTGTTGCGGCCAGCTCACAAGAAAGCGAGTTGAAGAAAGGAGCTCAGGGACACTCTAATTCACAAAACTGCAGAGTTCTAAATGACAGCTATCGTCCAAAAATATATTGAAGTAAGGCTGCCAAGAGGACTTGAAAGCGGGGCAGAATTGCAGGAAACCGATTTCAGGAGGTAGACTGGAATTGCATGTAAAGCATAGGAAAAGAGGCAGAACGTCCAAATTAATGCACTTGGCCAAAATGCGCGTATGCGTTTTTTCCTGAATATATTCAGGAAAAAACGCATACGCCCTTTCTGGCCATCCAAGCAAGCTTGCAAAGGAAATCTGCACTACACTGAAGTCTCACTGCCCTCCAGGTCAAAAGGGCCATCTGAATAAAGTGTAAAATCCAGAAAGGCAGGACAGGCCATGGAGAACTGGAAGCCTTGTTATGCTGATGGGTGGGATGTAAATTGGCAACAGCCACTCTGGAGAAGTGTATGGTGTTTCCTGAAACATCTAAAAAACACAGCAACAGAGCCTAGGGCACTTCCACTTATGGTCCTATAGCTTAGGGAAATTAAAATCAAAAAGACACAGCCACCCCAATGTTTGGGAGGGCTCTGTTTACACGAACCTCATTTACGGTACAAGTTCAATATCACAGAAAGCGAAAAATGGATAAAGAAGTTGTGGTACTTATGTACAATGCAATATCACTCAGCAATGAAATCTATGTCATCAGGCCCGTAGCAGCATAATGAGTGGATCCAGGTACGATGATTCTAAGTGAAATAAGTCACACAGAAAAAGAAACATCATAAGATATAACTAATACACTGAATGTAAACTTGGCTACACAGGAACTGAATTACAAAACAGAACAGGGTCTCAAATGTAGAAAACCAACTTATGCTTGTTTAAGGGGAAAGGTGAGTTGGGGTGCTGCATAAAACCAGAGATTGAAATGAGCACAGATAACGTTTCATAAGCCAAATATGTAATAGAAAAGAGCTACTCCTTGCTCAACGAATTGGACTCAACACCCCATATTAAACGCCTAAGAATATACCTGACTAGTAAGAATCTTAAAACCTATGGATTTATATGTCTCCGAAAGAGAATCAAGCGTGTGTACAGCGGCATAAACGCAGCAGTGATAGGATTGGTGAGGTTCGGTGAGCAAATGCAGACCCTTTGAAGTCATATTGCATGGTACCCATTCCATGGGTCTCAACACTCCAGGTTTAAGGGATTCTTCCTTCAGCTAAAACATGCATGTGGAACCCAGAGTATGATCCACCATGTGGTCGGGAAATGTGTTCAAATGTGTCTCAGTTTTCGTCCCCTGGTACTTGGGTGCAACATTGCAGACGCTTTACTAACACTCTCCCCACTTGGAGAGTCAGTGCCTTTAAACTCCTGTTTGGCCGATTTTGCAAATTCTGCGGAAAAAGAACAGGAATAGGGAGAACCAATGACAGACTAGCTGGAGGTGACTGGATTGGCAAATTTAACTCTCATTTCCCACCAGGAAGAGGAATTAACCAAGGCTCAGCGTGCCGTGCCAGAACCACACTAGGGCCTGAAGCAATCCTGCGGTGTTGCGGCCAGCTCACAAGAAAGCGAGTTGAAGAAAGGAGCTCAGGGGCACTGTAATTCACAAACATGCAGAGTTATAAATGACAGCTATCTTCCAAAAATATATTGAAGTAAGGCTGCCAAGAGGACTTGAAAGCGGGGCAGAATTGCAGGAAATCGATTTCAGGAGGTAGACTGGAATTGCATGTGAAGCATAGGAAAAGAGGCAGAACGTCCACAATGATGCACTTGGCCAAAAAGGGCGTATGCGTTTTTTCCTGAATATATTCAGGAAAAAACGCATACGCCCTTTTTGGCCATCCAAGCAAGCTTGCAAAGGAAATCTGCACTACAATGAAGTCTCACTGCCCTCCAGGTCAAAAGGGCCATCTGAATAAAGTGTAAAATCCAGAAAGGAAGGACAGGCCATGGAGAACTGGGAGCCTTGTTATGCTGATGGGTGGGATGTAAATTGCCAACAGCCACTCTGGAGAAGTGTATGGTGTTTCCTGAAACATCTAAAAAACACAGCAACAGGGCCTAGGGCACTTCCACTTATGGTCCTATAGCTTAGGGAAATTAAAATCAAAAAGACACAGCCACCCCAATGTTTGGGACGGCTCTGTTTACAAGAACCTCATTTACGGTACAAGTTCAATATCACAGAAAGCGAAAAATGGATAAAGAAGTTGTGGTACTTATGTACAATGCAATATCACTCAGCAATGAAATCTATGTCATCAGGCCCGTAGCAGCATAATGAGTGGATTCAGGTACGATGATTCTAAGTGAAATAAGTCACACAGAAAAAGAAACATCATAAGATATAACGAATAAACTGAATGAAAACTTGGCTACACAGGAACTGAATTACAAAACAGAACAGGGTCTCAAATGTAGAAAACCAACTTATGCTTGTTTAAGGGGAAAGGTGAGTTGGGGTGCTGCATAAAACCAGAGATTGAAATGAGCACAGATACTGTTTCATAAGCCAAATATGTAATAGAAAAGAGCTACACCTTGCTCAACGAATTGGACTCAACACCCCATATTAAACGCCTAAGAATATACCTGACTAGTAAGAATATTAAAACCTATGGATTTATATGTCTCCGAAAGAGAATCAAGCGTGTGTACAGCGGCATAAACGCAGCAGTGATAGGATTGGTGAGGTTTGGGGAGCAAATGCAGACCCTTTGAAGTCATATTGCATGGTACCCATTCCATGGGTCTCAACTCTCCAGGTTTAAGGGATTCTTCTTTCAGCTAAAACATGCATGTGGAACCCAGAGTATGATCCACCGTGTAACCGGGAAACGTGTTCAAATGTGTCTCAGTTTTCGTCCCCTGGTACTCGGGTGCAACATTCCAGACGCTTTACTAACACTCTCCCCACTTGGAGAGTAACTGCCTTTAACCTCCTGTTTGGCCAGTTTGCAATTTCTGTGGAAGATGAACAGGAATAGGGAGAACCAATGAGAGACTAGCTGGAGGTGTCTGGACGGGCAAATTTAACTCTCATTTCCCACCAGGAAGAGGAATTAACCAAAGCCTCAGCGTGCCATGCCGGAACCATGCTAGGGCCAGAAGCAATCCTGCGGTGTTGGGGCCAGCACACAAGAAAGCGAGTTGAAGAAAGGAGCTCAGGGGCACTGTCATTTACAAACCTGCAGAGTTATAAATGACAGCTATCTTCCAAAAATATATTGAAGTAAGGCTGCCAATAGGACTTGAAAGCGGGGCAGAATTGCAGGAAACCGATTTCAGGAGGTAGACTGGAATTGCATATAAAGCATAGGTAAAGAGGCAGAACGTCCACAATGATGCACTTGGCCAAAAAGGACGTATGCGTTTTTTCCTGAATATATTCAGGAAAAAACGCATACGCCCTTTTTGGCCAACCAAGCAAGCTTGCAAAGGAAATCTGGACTACAATGAAGTCTCACTGCCCCCTGGTCAAAAGGGCCATCTCAAAAAAGTGTAAAATCCAGAAAGGCAGGACAGGTATGGAGAACTGGGAGCCTTGTTATGCTGATGGCTGGGATGTAAATTGCCAAGAGCCACTCTGGAGAAGTGTATGGTGTTTCCTGAAACATCTAAAAAACAAAGCAACAGAGCCTAGGGCACTTCCACTTATGGTCCTATAGCTTAGGGAAATTAAAATCAAAAAGACACAGCCACCCAAAAGTTTGGGACGGCTCTGTTTACAAGAATCTAGTTTACAGTACAAGTTTAATATCACAGAAAGCGAAAAATGGATAAAGAAGTAGTGGTACCTACGTACAATGCAATATCACTCAGCAATGAAATCTATGTCATCAGGCCCGTAGGAGCATAATGAGTGGATTCAGGTAGGATGATTCTAAGTGAAATAAGTCACACAGAAAAAGAAACATCATAAGATTTCACTAATACACGGAATATAAACTTGGCTACACAGGAACTGAATTACAAAACACAACAGTGTCTCTAATGTAGAACACCAACTTATGCTTGCTTAAGGGGAAAGGTGAGTTGGGGTGCTGCATAAAACCAGAGATTGAAAGTAGCACAGATACCGTTGCATAAGCCAAATATGTAATAGACAAGAGCTACTCCTTGCTCAACGAAGTGCACTCAACACCACATATTAAACGCCTAAGAATATACCTGACTAGTAAGAATCTTAAAACCTATGGATTTATATGTCTCCAAAAGAGAATCAAGCTTGTGTACAGCGGCATAAACGCAACAGTGATAGGATTGGTGAGGTTCGGTGAGCAAATGCAGACCCTTTGAAGTCATATTGCATGGTACCCATTCCATGGGTCTCAACTCTCCAGGTTTAAGGGATTCTTCCTTCAGCTAAAACATGCATGTGGAACCCAGAGTATGATCCACCGTGTAATCAGAAAACGTATTCAAATGTGTCTCAGTTTTCGTCCCCTGGTACTCGGGTGCAACATTCCAGACGCTTTACTAACACTCTCCCCACTTGGAGAGTCAGTCCCTTTAACCTCCTGTTTGGCCCAGTTTGCAATTTCTACGGAAAATGAACAGGAATAGGGAGAACCAATGAGAGACTAGCTGGAGGTGTCTGGACGGGCAAATTTAACTCTCATTTCCCACCAGGAAGAGGAATTAACCAAAGGCTCAGCGTGCCATGTCGGAACCACACTAGGGCCTGAAGCAATTCTGCGGTGTTGCGGCCAACTCACAAGAAAGCGAGTTGAAGAAAGGAGCTCAGGGGCACTGTCATTCACAAACCTGCAGAGTTATAAATGACAGCTATCTTCCAGAAATATATTGAAGTTAGGCTGCCAAGAGGACTTGAAAGTGGGGCAGAATTGCAGGAAACCGATTTCAGGAGGTAGACTGGAATTGCATGTAAAGCATAGGAAAAGAGGCAGAACGTCCACAATGATGCACTTGGCCAAAAAAGGCTGTGCGATTTTTCCTGAATATATTCAGGAAAAAACGCATACGCCCTTTTTGGCCAACCAAGCAAGCTTGCAAACGAAATCTGCACTACAATGAAGTCTCACTTCCCCCCGGTCAAAAGGGCCATCTGAAAAAAGTGTAAAATCCAGAAAGGCAGGATACGCCATGGAGAACTGGGAGCCTTGTTATGCTGATGGGCGGGATGTAAATTGCCAACAGCCACTCTGGAGAAGTGTATGGTGTTTCCTGAAACATCCAAAAAACAAAGCAACAGAGCCTAGGGCACTTCCACTTATGGTCCTATAGCTTAGGGAAATTAAAATCAAAAAGACACAGCCAGGGCTTCCCTGGTGGCGCAGTGGTTGAGAGTCCGCCTGCCGATGCAGGGGACACGGGTTCGTGCCCCAGTCCAAGAAGATCCCACATGCCGCGGAGCGGCTGGGCCCGTGAGCCATGGCCGCTGAGCCTGCGCGACCGGAGCCTGTGCTCCGCAATGGGAGAGGCCACAACAGTGAGAGGCCCGTGTACCACAAAAAAAAAAAAAGACACAGCCACCCCAAATTTTGGGATGGCTGTGTTTACAAGAACCTCGTTTACGGTACAAGTTCAATATCACAGAAAGCGAAAAATGGATAAAGAAGTTGTGGTACTTACGTACAATGCAATATCACTCAGCAATGAAATCTATGTCATCAGGCCCGTAGCAGCATAATGAGTGGATTCAGGTACGATGATTCTAAGTGAAATAAGTCACACAGAAAAAGAAACATCATAAGATATCACTACTACACGGAATGTAAACTTGGCTACACAGGAACTGAATTACAAAACAGAACAGGGTCTCAAATGTAGAACACCAACTTATGCTTGCTTAAGGGTAAAGGTGAGTTGGGGTGCTGCATAATACCAGAGATTGAAATGAGCACAGATACCGTTCCATAAGCCAAATACGTAATAGACAAGAGCTACTCCTTGCTCAACGAAGTGGACTCAACACCCCATATTAAACGCCTAAGAATATACCTGACTAGTAAGAATCTGAAAACCTATGGATTTATATGTCTCCGAAAGAGAATCAAGCGTGTGTACAGCGGCATAAACGCAGCAGTGATAGGATTGGTGAGGATCGGTGAGCAAATGCAGACCCTTTGAAGTCATATTGCATGGTACCCATTCCATGGGTCTCAACTCTCCAGGTTTAAGGGATTCTTCCTTCAGCTAAAACATGCATGTTGAACCCAGAATATGATCCACCGTGTGATCGGGAAACGTGTTCAAATGTGTCTCAGTTTTCGTCCCCAGGTACTCGGGTGCAACATTCCAGACGCTTTACTAACACTCTCCCCACTTGGAGAGTCAGTGCCTTTAACCTCCTGTTTGGCCCACTTTGCAATTTCTGCGGAAAAAGAACAGGAATAGGGAGAACCCATGAGAGACTAGCTGGAGGTGTCTGGACGGGCAAATTTAACTCTCATTTCCCACGAGGAAGAGGAATTAACCAAAGGCTCAGTGTGCCATGCTGGAACCACACTAGGGCCTGTAGCAATCATACAGTGTTGCGGCCAGCTCACAAGAAAGCGAGTTGAAGAAAGGAGCTCAGGTGCACTGTAATTTACAAACCTGCAGAGTTATAAATGACAGCTATCGTCCAAAAATATATTCAAGTAAGGCTGCCAAGAGGACTTGAAAGTGGGGCAGAATTGCAGGAATCCGATTTCAGGAGGTAGACTGGAATTGCATGTAAAGCATAGGAAAAGAGGCAGAACGTCCACAATTATGCACTTGGCCAAAAAGGGCGTATGCGTTTTTTCCTGAATATATTCAGGAAAAAACGCATACGCCCTTTTTGGCCAACTAAGCAAGCTTGCAAATGAAATCTGCACTAAAATGAAGTCTCACTTCCCCCCAGTCAAAAGGGCCATCTGAAAAAAGTGTAAAATCCAGAAAGGCAGGAGAGGCCATGGAGAACTGGGAGCCTTGTTATGCTGATGGGCGGGATGTAAATTGCCAACAGCCACTCTGGAGAAGTGTATGGTGTTTCCTGAAACATCTAGAAAACAAAGCAACAGAGCCTAGGGCACTTCCACTTATGGTCCTATAGCTTAGGGAAATTAAAATCAAAAAGACACAGCCACCCCAAAGTTTGGGACGGCTCTGTTTAAAAGAACCTCGTTTACGGTACAAGTTCAATATCACAGAAAGCGAAAAATGGATACAGAAGTTGTGGTTCTTACGTCCAATGCAATATCACTCAGCAATGAAATCTATGTCATCAGGCCCGTAGCAGCATAATGAGTGGATTCAGGTATGATGATTCTAAGTGAAAAAAGTCACACAGAAAAAGAAACATCATAAGATATCACTAATACACGGAATCTAAACTTGGCTACACAGGAACTGAATTACAAAACAGAACAGGGTCTCAAATGTAGAAAACCAACTTATGCTTGCTTAAGGGGAAAGGTGAGTTGGGGTGCTGCATAAAACCAGAGATTGAAATGAGCACAGATACCGTTCCATAAGCCAAATATGTAATAGACAAGAGCTACTCCTTGCTCAACGAAGTGGACTCAACACCCCATAATAAACGCCTAAGAATATACCTGACTAGTAAGTATCTTAAAACCTATGGATTTCTATGTCTCCGAAAGAGAATCAAACGTGTGTACAGCAGCATAAACGCAGCAGTGATAGGATTGGTGAGGTTCGGTGAGCAAATGCAGACACTCTGAACTCATATTGCATGGTACCAATTCCATGGGTCTCAACTCTCCAGGTTTAAGGGATTCTTCCTTCAGCTAAAACATGCATGTGGAACCCAGAGTATGATCCACCGTGTGATCGGGAAACGTGTTCAAATGGGTCTCAGGTTTTGTCCCCTGGTACTCGGGTGCAACATTCCAGACGCTTTACTAACACTCTCCCCACTTGGAGAGTCAGTGCCTTTAACCTCCTGTTTGACCCAGTTTGCAATTTCTGCGTAAGATGAACAGGAATAGGGAGAACCAATGAGAGACAAGCTGGAGGTGTCTGGACAGGCAAATTTAACTCTCATTTCCCACCAGGAAGAGGAATTAACCAAAGGCTCAGCATGCCGAGCTGGAACCACTCTAGGGCCTGTAGCAATCCTGCAGTGTTGCGGCCAGCTCACAGGAAAGCGAGTTGAAGAAAGGAGCTCAGGGACACTGTAATTCACAAACCTGCAGAGTTATAAATGACAGCTATCGTCCAAAAATATATTGAAGTAAGGCTGCCAAGAGGAATTGAAATCGGGGCAGAATTACAGAAAACCGATTTCAGGAGGTAGACTGGAATTGCATGTAAAGCATAGGAAAAGAGGCAGAACGTCCACAATGATGCACTTGGCCAAAAAGGACGTATGCGTTTATTCCTGAATATATTCAGGAAAAAACGCATACACCCTTTTTGGCCAACAAAGCAAGCTTGCAAAGGAAATCTGCACCACGATGAAGTCTCACTGCCCCCCGGTCAAAAGGTCCATCTGAAAATAGTGTAAAATCCAGAAAGGCAGGACAGGCCATGGAGAACTGGGAGCCTTGTTATGCTGATGGGCGGGATGTAAATTGCCAACAGCCACTCTGGAGAAGTGTATGGTGTTTCCTGAAACATCCAAAAAACAAAGCAACAGAGCCTAGGGCACTTCCACTTATGGTCCTCTAGCTTAGGGAAATTAAAATCAAAAAGACAGAGCCACCCCAAAGTTTGGGACGGCTCTGTTTACAAGAACCTCATTTACGGTACAAGTTCAATATCACAGAAAGCAAAAAATGGATAAAGAAGTTGTGGTACTTACGTACAATGTAATATCACTCAGCAATGGAATCTATGTCATCAGACCCGTAGCAGCATAATGAGTGGATTCAGGTATGATGATTCTAAGTGAAATATGTCACACAGAAAAAGAAACATCATAAGATATCACTAATACACGGAATGTAAACTTGGCTACACAGGATCTGAATTACAACACAGGACAGGGTCTCAAATGTAGAACACCAACTTATGCTTGCTTAAGGGGAAAGGTGAGTGGGGGTGCTGCATAAAACTAGAGATTGAAATTAGCACAGATACCGTTCCATAAGCCAAATATGTAATAGACAAGAGCTACTCCTTGCTCAACGAAGTGGACTCAACACCCGATATTAAACGCCTACGAATATACCTGACTAGTAAGAATCTTAAAACCTATGGATTTATATGTCTCCGAAAGACAATCAAGCGTGTGTACAGCGGCATAAACACAGCAGTGATAGGATTGGTGAGGATCGGTGAGCAAATGCAGACCCTTTGAAGTCATATTGCATGCTACCCATTCCATGGGTCTCAACTCTCCAGGTTTAAGGGATTCTTCCTTCAGCTAAAACATGCATGTGGAACCCAGAGTATGATCCACCGTGTGAATGGGAAACGTGTTCAAATGTGTCTCAGTTTTCGTCCCCTGGTACTCGGGTGCAACATTCCAGACGCTTTACTAACACTCTCCCCTCTTGGAGAGTCAGTGCCTTTAACCTCCTGTTTGGCCCAGTTTGGAATTACTGTGGAAGATGAACAGGAATAGGGAGAACCAATGAGAGAGTAGCTGCAGGTGTCTGGACAGGCAAATTTAACTCTCGTTTCCCACCAGGAAGAGGAATTAACCAAAGGCTCAGCGTGCCATGCCGGAACCACACTAGGGCCTGAAGCAATCCTGCGGTGTTGCGGCCAGCTCACAAGAAATCGAGTTGAAGAAAGGAGCTCAGGGGCACTGTAATTCACAAACCTGCAGACTTATAAATAACAGCTATCCTCCAAAAATATATTCAAGTAAGGCAGCCAAGAGGACTTGAAAGTGGTGCAGAATTGCAGGAAACCGATTTCAGGAGGTAGACTGGAATTGCATGTAAAGCATAGGAAAAGAGGCAGAACGTCCACAATGATGCACTTGGCCAAAAATGGCATATGTGTTTTTTCCTGTATATATTCAAGAAAAAACGCATACGCCCTTTTTGGCCAACCAAGCAAGCTTGCAAAGGAAATCTGCACTACAATGAAGTCTCACTTCCCCCGGTCAAAAGGGCCATCTGAAAAAAGTGTAAAATCCAGAAAGGCAGGACAGGCCATGGAGAACTGCGAGCCTTGTTATGCTGATGGGCGGGATGTAAATTGCCAACAGCCACTCTGGAGAAGTGTATGGTGTTTCCTGAAACATCTAAAAATCAAAGCAACAGAGCCTAGGCCACTTCCACTTATGGTCCTATAGCTTAGGGAAATTAAAATCAAAAGGACACAGCCACCCCAAAGTTTGGGATGGTCTGTTTACAAGAACCTCATTTACAGTATAAGTTCAATATCACAGAAAGCGAAAAATGGATAAAGAAGTTTTGGTACTTACGTACAATGCAATATCACTCAGCAATGAAATCTATATCATCAGGCCCGTAGCAGCATAATGAGTGGATTCAGGTACGATGATTCTAAGTGAAATAAGTCACACAGAAAAAGAAACATCATAAGATATCACTAATACACGGAATGTAAACTTGGCTACACAGGAACTGAATTACAAAACAGAACAGGGTGTCAAATGTAGAAAACCAAGTTATGCTTGCTTAAGGGGAAAGGTGAGTTGGGGTGCTGCATAAATCCAGAGATTGAAATGAGCACAGATACCGTTCCATAAGCCAAATATGTAATAGACAAGAGCTACAGCTTGCTAAACAAAGTGGACTCAACACCCCATATTAAACGCCTAACATTATACCTGACAAGTAAGAATCTTAAAACCTATGGATTTATATGTTTCTGAAAGAGAATCAAGCGTGTGTACAGCAGCATAAACGCAGCAGTGATAGGATTGGTGAGGTTCGGTGAGCAAATGCAGACCCTTTGAAGTCATATTGCATGGTACCCATTCCATGGATCTCAACTCTCCAGGTTTAATGGATTCTTCTTTCAGCTAAAACATGCATGTGGAACCCAGAGTATGATTCACCGTGTGATCGGGAAACGTGTTCAAATGTCTCTCAGTTTTTGTTCCCTGGTACTCAGGTGCAATATTCCAGACGCTTTACTAACACTCTCCCCACTTAGCGAATCAGTGCCTTTAACCTCCTGTTTTGCCCAGTTTGCAATTTTGCGGAAGATGAACAGGAATAGGGAGAACCAATGAGAGACTAGCTGGAGGTGTCTGGACGGGCAAATTTAACTCTCATTTCCCACCAGGAAGAGGAATTAACCAAAGCCTCAGCGTGCCATGCCGGAACCATGCTAGGGCCAGAAGCAATCCTGCGGTGTTGCGACCAGCTCACAAGAAAGCGAGTTGAAGAAAGGAGCTCAGGGGCACTGTCATTTACAAACCTGCAGAGTTATAAATGACAGCTATCTTCCAAAAATATATTGAAGTAAGGCTGCCAATAGGACTTGAAAGCGGGGCAGAATTGCAGGAAACCGATTTCAGGAGGTAGACTGGAATTGCATGTAAAGCATAGGTAAAGAGGCAGAACGTCCACAATGATGCACTTGGCCAAAAAGGGCGTATGCGTTTTTTCCTGAATATATTCAGGAAAAAACGCATACGCCCTTTTTGGCCAACCAAGCAAGCTTGCAAAGGAAATCTGGACTACAATGAAGTCTCACTGCCCCCTGGTCAAAAGGGCCATCTCAAAAAAGTGTAAAATCCAGAAAGGCAGGACAGGTATGGAGAACTGGGAGCCTTGTTATGCTGATGGCTGGGATGTAAATTGCCAAGAGCCACTCTGGAGAAGTGTATGGTGTTTCCTGAAACATCTAAAAAACAAAGCAACAGAGCCTAGGGCACTTCCACTTATGGTCCTATAGCTTAGGGAAATTAAAATCAAAAAGACACAGCCACCCAAAAGTTTGGGACGGCTCTGTTTACAAGAATCTAGTTTACAGTACAAGTTTAATATCACAGAAAGCGAAAAATGGATAAAGAAGTAGTGGTACCTACGTACAATGCAATATCACTCAGCAATGAAATCTATGTCATGAGGCCCGTAGGAGCATAATGAGTGGATTCAGGTAGGATGATTCTAAGTGAAATAAGTCACACAGAAAAAGAAACATCATAAGATTTCACTAATACACGGAATATAAACTTGGCTACACAGGAACTGAATTACAAAACACAACAGTGTCTCTAATGTAGAACACCAACTTATGCTTGCTTAAGGGGAAAGGTGAGTTGGGGTGCTGCATAAAACCAGAGATTGAAAGTAGCACAGATACCGTTGCATAAGCCAAATATGTAATAGACAAGAGCTACTCCTTGCTCAACGAAGTGCACTCAACACCACATATTAAACGCCTAAGAATATACCTGACTAGTAAGAATCTTAAAACCTATGGATTTATATGTCTCCAAAAGAGAATCAAGCTTGTGTACAGCGGCATAAACGCAACAGTGATAGGATTGGTGAGGTTCGGTGAGCAAATGCAGACCCTTTGAAGTCATATTGCATGGTACCCATTCCATGGGTCTCAACTCTCCAGGTTTAAGGGATTCTTCCTTCAGCTAAAACATGCATGTGGAACCCAGAGTATGATCCACCGTGTAATCAGAAAACGTATTCAAATGTGTCTCAGTTTTCGTCCCCTGGTACTCGGGTGAAACATTCCAGACGCTTTACTAACACTCTCCCCACTTGGAGAGTCAGTCCCTTTAACCTCCTGTTTGGCCCAGTTTGCAATTTCTACGGAAAATGAACAGGAATAGGGAGAACCAATGAGAGTCTAGCTGGAGGTGTCTGGACGGGCAAATTTAACTCTCATTTCCCACCAGGAAGAGGAATTAACCAAAGGCTCAGCGTGCCATGTCGGAACCACACTAGGGCCTGAAGCAATTCTGCGGTGTTGCGGCCAACTCACAAGAAAGCGAGTTGAAGAAAGGAGCTCAGGGGCACTGTCATTCACAAACCTGCAGAGTTATAAATGACAGCTATCTTCCAGAAATATATTGAAGTTAGGCTGCCAAGAGGACTTGAAAGTGGGGCAGAATTGCAGGAAACCGATTTCAGGAGGTAGACTGGAATTGCATGTAAAGCATAGGAAAAGAGGCAGAACGTCCACAATGATGCACTTGGCCAAAAAAGGCTGTGCGATTTTTCCTGAATATATTCAGGAAAAAACGCATACGCCCTTTTTGGCCAACCAAGCAAGCTTGCAAACGAAATCTGCACTACAATGAAGTCTCACTTCCCCCCGGTCAAAAGGGCCATCTGAAAAAAGTGTAAAATCCAGAAAGGCAGGAGACGCCATGGAGAACTGGGAGCCTTGTTATGCTGATGGGCGGGATGTAAATTGCCAACAGCCACTCTGGAGAAGTGTATGGTGTTTCCTGAAACATCCAAAAAACAAAGCAACAGAGCCTAGGGCACTTCCACTTATGGTCCTATAGCTTAGGGAAATTAAAATCAAAAAGACACAGCCAGGGCTTCCCTGGTGGCGCAGTGGTTGAGAGTCCGCCTGCCGATGCAGGGGACACGGGTTCGTGCCCCAGTCCAAGAAGATCCCACATGCCGCGGAGCGGCTGGGCCCGTGAGCCATGGCCGCTGAGCCTGCGCGACCGGAGCCTGTGCTCCGCAATGGGAGAGGCCACAACAGTGAGAGGCCCGTGTACCACAAAAAAAAAAAAAGACACAGCCACCCCAAATTTTGGGATGGCTGTGTTTACAAGAACCTCGTTTACGGTACAAGTTCAATATCACAGAAAGCGAAAAATGGATAAAGAAGTTGTGGTACTTACGTACAATGCAATATCACTCAGCAATGAAATCTATGTCATCAGGCCCGTAGCAGCATAATGAGTGGATTCAGGTACGATGATTCTAAGTGAAATAAGTCACACAGAAAAAGAAACATCATAAGATATCACTACTACACGGAATGTAAACTTGGCTACACAGGAACTGAATTACAAAACAGAACAGGGTCTCAAATGTAGAACACCAACTTATGCTTGCTTAAGGGTAAAGGTGAGTTGGGGTGCTGCATAATACCAGAGATTGAAATGAGCACAGATACCGTTCCATAAGCCAAATACGTAATAGACAAGAGCTACTCCTTGCTCAACGAAGTGGACTCAACACCCCATATTAAACGCCTAAGAATATACCTGACTAGTAAGAATCTGAAAACCTATGGATTTATATGTCTCCGAAAGAGAATCAAGCGTGTGTACAGCGGCATAAACACAGCAGTGATAGGATTGGTGAGGATCGGTGAGCAAATGCAGACCCTTTGAAGTCATATTGCATGGTACCCATTCCATGGGTCTCAACTCTCCAGGTTTAAGGGATTCTTCCTTCAGCTAAAACATGCATGTTGAACCCAGAATATGATCCACCGTGTGATCGGGAAACGTGTTCAAATGTGTCTCAGTTTTCGTCCCCAGGTACTCGGGTGCAACATTCCAGACGCTTTACTAACACTCTCCCCACTTGGAGAGTCAGTGCCTTTAACCTCCTGTTTGGCCCACTTTGCAATTTCTGCGGAAAAAGAACAGGAATAGGGAGAACCCATGAGAGACTAGCTGGAGGTGTCTGGACGGGCAAATTTAACTCTCATTTCCCACGAGGAAGAGGAATTAACCAAAGGCTCAGTGTGCCATGCTGGAACCACACTAGGGCCTGTAGCAATCATACAGTGTTGCGGCCAGCTCACAAGAAAGCGAGTTGAAGAAAGGAGCTCAGGTGCACTGTAATTCACAAACCTGCAGAGTTATAAATGACAGCTATCGTCCAAAAATATATTCAAGTAAGGCTGCCAAGAGGACTTGAAAGTGGGGCAGAATTGCAGGAATCCGATTTCAGGAGGTAGACTGGAATTGCATGTAAAGCATAGGAAAAGAGGCAGAACGTCCACAATTATGCACTTGGCCAAAAAGGGCGTATGCGTTTTTTCCTGAATATATTCAGGAAAAAACGCATACGCCCTTTTTGGCCAACTAAGCAAGCTTGCAAATGAAATCTGCACTAAAATGAAGTCTCACTTCCCCCCAGTCAAAAGGGCCATCTGAAAAAAGTGTAAAATCCAGAAAGGCAGGAGAGGCCATGGAGAACTGGGAGCCTTGTTATGCTGATGGGCGGGATGTAAATTGCCAACAGCCACTCTGGAGAAGTGTATGGTGTTTCCTGAAACATCTAGAAAACAAAGCAACAGAGCCTAGGGCACTTCCACTTATGGTCCTATAGCTTAGGGAAATTAAAATCAAAAAGACACAGCCACCCCAAAGTTTGGGACGGCTCTGTTTAAAAGAACCTCGTTTACGGTACAAGTTCAATATCACAGAAAGCGAAAAATGGATAAAGAAGTTGTGGTTCTTACGTCCAATGCAATATCACTCAGCAATGAAATCTATGTCATCAGGCCCGTAGCAGCATAATGAGTGGATTCAGTTATGATGATTCTAAGTGAAATAAGTCACACAGAAAAAGAAACATCATAAGATATCACTAATACACGGAATCTAAACTTGGCTACACAGGAACTGAATTACAAAACAGAACAGGGTCTCAAATGTAGAAAACCAACTTATGCTTGCTTAAGGGGAAAGGTGAGTTGGGGTGCTGCATAAAACCAGAGATTGAAATGAGCACAGATACCGTTCCATAAGCCAAATATGTAATAGACAAGAGCTACTCCTTGCTCAACGAAGTGGACTCAACACCCCATAATAAACGCCTAAGAATATACCTGACTAGTAAGTATCTTAAAACCTATGGATTTCTATGTCTCCGAAAGAGAATCAAGCGTGTGTACAGCAGCATAAACGCAGCAGTGATAGGATTGGTGAGGTTCGGTGAGCAAATGCAGACACTCTGAACTCATATTGCATGGTACCAATTCCATGGGTCTCAACTCTCCAGGTTTAAGGGATTCTTCCTTCAGCTAAAACATGCATGTGGAACCCAGACTATGATCCACCGTGTGATCGGGAAACGTGTTCAAATGGGTCTCAGGTTTTGTCCCCTGGTACTCGGGTGCAACATTCCAGACGCTTTACTAACACTCTCCCCACTTGGAGAGTCAGTGCCTTTAACCTCCTGTTTGGCCCAGTTTGCAATTTCTGCGTAAGATGAACAGGAATAGGGAGAACCAATGAGAGACAAGCTGGAGGTGTCTGGACAGGCAAATTTAACTCTCATTTCCCACCAGGAAGAGGAATTAACCAAAGGCTCAGCATGCCGAGCTGGAACCACTCTAGGGCCTGTAGCAATCCTGCAGTGTTGCGGCCAGCTCACAGGAAAGCGAGTTGAAGAAAGGAGCTCAGGGGCACTGTAATTCACAAACCTGCAGAGTTATAAATGACAGCTATCGTCCAAAAATATATTGAAGTAAGGCTGCCAAGAGGAATTGAAAGCGGGGCAGAATTGCAGAAAACCGATTTCAGGAGGTAGACTGGAATTGCATGTAAAGCATAGGAAAAGAGGCAGAACGTCCACAATGATGCACTTGGCCAAAAAGGACGTATGCGTTTATTCCTGAATATATTCAGGAAAAAACGCATACACCCTTTTTGGCCAACCAAGCAAGCTTGCAAAGGAAATCTGCACCACGATGAAGTCTCACTGCCCCCCGGTCAAAAGGTCCATCTGAAAATAGTGTAAAATCCAGAAAGGCAGGACAGGCCATGGAGAACTGGGAGCCTTGTTATGCTGATGGGCGGGATGTAAATTGCCAACAGCCACTCTGGAGAAGTGTATGGTGTTTCCTGAAACATCCAAAAAACAAAGCAACAGAGCCTAGGGCACTTCCACTTATGGTCCTCTAGCTTAGGGAAATTAAAATCAAAAAGACAGAGCCACCCCAAAGTTTGGGACGGCTCTGTTTACAAGAACCTCATTTACGGTACAAGTTCAATATCACAGAAAGCAAAAAATGGATAAAGAAGTTGTGGTACTTACGTACAATGTAATATCACTCAGCAATGGAATCTATGTCATCAGACCCGTAGCAGCATAATGAGTGGATTCAGGTATGATGATTCTAAGTGAAATATGTCACACAGAAAAAGAAACATCATAAGATATCACTAATACACGGAATGTAAACTTGGCTACACAGGATCTGAATTACAACACAGGACAGGGTCTCAAATGTAGAACACCAACTTATGCTTGCTTAAGGGGAAAGGTGAGTGGGGGTGCTGCATAAAACTAGAGATTGAAATTAGCACAGATACCGTTCCATAAGCCAAATATGTAATAGACAAGAGCTACTCCTTGCTCAACGAAGTGGACTCAACACCCGATATTAAACGCCTACGAATATACCTGACTAGTAAGAATCTTAAAACCTATGGATTTATATGTCTCCGAAAGACAATCAAGCGTGTGTACAGCGGCATAAACACAGCAGTGATAGGATTGGTGAGGATCGGTGAGCAAATGCAGACCCTTTGAAGTCATATTGCATGCTACCCATTCCATGGGTCTCAACTCTCCAGGTTTAAGGGATTCTTCCTTCAGCTAAAACATGCATGTGTAACCCAGAGTATGATCCACCGTGTGAATGGGAAACGTGTTCAAATGCGTCTCAGTTTTCGTCCCCTGGTACTCGGGTACAACATTCCAGACGCTTTACTAACACTCTCCCCTCTTGGAGAGTCAGTGCCTTTAACCTCCTGTTTGGCCCAGTTTGGAATTACTGTGGAAGATGAACAGGAATAGGGAGAACCAATGAGAGAGTAGCTGCAGGTGTCTGGACAGGCAAATTTAACTCTCGTTTCCCACCAGGAAGAGGAATTAACCAAAGGCTCAGCGTGCCGTGCCGGAACCACACTAGGGCCTGAAGCAATCCTGCGGTGTTGCGGCCAGCTCACAAGAAATCGAGTTGAAGAAAGGAGCTCAGGGGCACTGTAATTCACAAACCTGCAGACTTATAAATAACAGCTATCCTCCAAAAATATATTCAAGTAAGGCAGCCAAGAGGACTTGAAAGTGGTGCAGAATTGCAGGAAACCGATTTCAGGAGGTAGACTGGAATTGCATGTAAAGCATAGGAAAAGAGGCAGAACGTCCACAATGATGCACTTGGCCAAAAATGGCATATGTGTTTTTTCCTGTATATATTCAAGAAAAAACGCATACGCCCTTTTTGGCCAACCAAGCAAGCTTGCAAAGGAAATCTGCACTACAATGAAGTCTCACTTCCCCCCGGTCAAAAGGGCCATCTGAAAAAAGTGTAAAATCCAGAAAGGCAGGACAGGCCATGGAGAACTGCGAGCCTTGTTATGCTGATGGGCGGGATGTAAATTGCCAACAGCCACTCTGGAGAAGTGTATGGTGTTTCCTGAAACATCTAAAAATCAAAGCAACAGAGCCTAGGCCACTTCCACTTATGGTCCTATAGCTTAGGGAAATTAAAATCAAAAGGACACAGCCACCCCAAAGTTTGGGACGGTCTGTTTACAAGAACCTCATTTACAGTATAAGTTCAATATCACAGAAAGCGAAAAATGGATAAAGAAGTTGTGGTACTTACGTACAATGCAATATCACTCAGCAATGAAATCTATATCATCAGGCCCGTAGCAGCATAATGAGTGGATTCAGGTACGATGATTCTAAGTGAAATAAGTCACACAGAAAAAGAAACATCATAAGATATCACTAATACACGGAATGTAAACTTGGCTACACAGGAACTGAATTACAAAACAGAACAGGGTGTCAAATGTAGAAAACCAAGTTATGCTTGCTTAAGGGGAAAGGTGAGTTGGGGTGCTGCATAAATCCAGAGATTGAAATGAGCACAGATACCGTTCCATAAGCCAAATATGTAATAGACAAGAGCTACAGCTTGCTAAACAAAGTGGACTCAACACCCCATATTAAACGCCTAACATTATACCTGACAAGTAAGAATCTTAAAACCTATGGATTTATATGTTTCTGAAAGAGAATCAAGCGTGTGTACAGCAGCATAAACGCAGCAGTGATAGGATTGGTGAGGTTCGGTGAGCAAATGCAGACCCTTTGAAGTCATATTGCATGGTACCCATTCCATGGATCTCAACTCTCCAGGTTTAATGGATTCTTCTTTCAGCTAAAACATGCATGTGGAACCCAGAGTATGATTCACCGTGTGATCGGGAAACGTGTTCAAATGTCTCTCAGTTTTTGTTCCCTGGTACTCAGGTGCAATATTCCAGACGCTTTACTAACACTCTCCCCACTTAGCGAATCAGTGCCTTTAACCTCCTGTTTTGCCCAGTTTGCAATTTTGCGGAAGATGAACAGGAATAGGGAGAACCAATGAGAGACTAGCTGGAGGTGTCTGGACCGGCAAATTTAACTCTCATTTCCCACCAGGAAGAGGAATTAACCAAAGGCTCAGTGTGCCGTGCCGGAACCACATTAGGGCCTGTAGCAATCCTGCAGTGTTGCGGCCAGGTCACAAGAAAGCGAGTTGAAGAAAGGAGCTAGGGGCACTGTAATTCACAAACCTGCAGAGTTATAAATGACAGCTATCTTCCAAAAATATATTGAAGTAAGGCTGCCAAGAGGACTTGAAAGCGGGGCAGAATTGCAGGAAACCGATTTCAGGAGGTAACTGGAATTGCACGTAAAGCATAGGAAAAGAGGCAGAACGTCCACAATGATGCACTTGGCCAAAAAGGGCGTATGCGTTTTTTCCTGAATATATTCAGGAAAAAACGCATACGCCCTTTTTGGCCAAACAAGCAAGCTTGCAAAGGAAATCTGCACTACAATGAAGTCTCACTTCAACCCGGTCAAAGGGCCATCTGAAAAAAGTGTAAAATCCAGAAAGGCAGGACAGGCCATGGAGAACTGGAAGCCTTGTTATGCTGATGGTCGGTATGTAAATTGCCAACAGCCACTCTGGAGAAGTGTATGGTGTTTCCGGAAACATCTAAAAAACAAAGCAACAGAGCCTAGGGCACTTCCACTTATGGTCCTATAGATTAGGGAAGTTAAAATCAAAAAGACACAGCCACCCCAAAGATTGGGACTGCTCTGTTTACAAGAACCTCCTTTAAGGTACAAGTTCAATATCACAGAAAGCGAAAAATGGATAAAGAAGTTGTGGTACTTACGTACAATGCAATATCACTCAGCAATGAAATCTATGTCATCAGGCCCATAGCAGCATAATGAGTGGATTCAGGTACGATGATTCTAAGTGAAATAAGTCACACAGAAAAAGAAACATCATAAGATATCACTACTACACGGAATGTAAACTTGGCTACACAGGAACTGAATTACAAAACAGAACAGGGTCTCAAATGTAGAAAACCAACTTATGCTTGCTTAAGGGGAAAGGCGAGTTGGGGTGCTGCATAAAACCAGAGATTGAAATTAGCACAAATACCTTTCCATAAGCCAAATATGTAATAGACAAGAGCTACTCCTTGCTCAACGAAGTGGACACAACACCCCATATTAAACGCCTAAGAATATACCTGACTAGTAGGAATCTTAAAACCTATGGATTTCTATGTCTCCGAAAGAGAATCAAGCGTGTGTACAGCGGCATAAACGCAGCAGTGATAGGATTGGTGAGGTTCGGTGAGCAAATGCAGACCCTTTGAAGTCATATTGCATGGTACCCATTCCATGGGTCTCAACTCTCCATGTTTAAGGGATTCTTCCTTCAGCTAAAACATGCATGTGGAACCCAGACTATGATCCACCGTGTGATCGGGAAATGTGTTCAAATGTGTCTCAGTTTTCGTCGCCTGGTACTCGGGTGCAACATTCCAGACACTTTACTAACACTCTCCCCACTTGGAGAGTCAGTGCCTTTAACCTCCTGTTTGGCCCAGTTTGCAATTTCTGCGGAAGATGAACAGGAATAGGCAGAACCAATGAGAGACTAGCTGGAGGTGTCTGGACGGGCAAATTTAACTCTCATTTCCCACCAGAAAGAGGAATTCACCAAAGGCTCAGCGTGCCATGCCGGAACCACACTAGGGCCTGAAGCAATCATGTGGTGTTGCGGCCAGCTCACAAGAAAGCGAGTTGTAGAAAGCAGCTCAGGGGCACTGCCATTCACAAACCTGCAGAGTTATAAATGACAGCTATCGTCCAAAAATATATTGAAGTAAGGCTGCCAAGAGGACTTGAAAGCGGGGCAGAATTGCAGGAAACCGATTTCAGGAGGTAGACTGGAATTGCATGTAAAGCATAGGAAAAGAGGCAGAACGTCCACAATGATGCACTTGGCCAAAAAGGGCGTATGCGTTCTTTCCTGAATATATTCAGGAAAAAACCATACGCTCTTTTTGGCCAACCAAGCAAGCTTGCAAAGGAAATCTGCACTACAATGAAGTCTCACTTCCCCCCGGTCAAAAGGGCCATCTGAAAAAAGTGTAAAATCCAGAAAGGCAGGACAGGCCATGGAAAACTGGGAGCCTTGTTATGCTGATGGGCGGGATGTAAATTGCCAACAGCCACTCTGGAGAAGTGTATGGTGTTTCCTGAAACACCTAAGAAACAAAGCAACAGAGCCTAGGGCACTTCCGCTTATGGTCCTATAGCTTAGGGAAATTAAAATCAAAAAGACACAGCCACCGCAAAGTTTGGGACGGCTCTGTTTACAAGAACCTCGTTTACGGTACAAGTTCAATATTGCAGAAAGCGAAAAATGGATAAAGAAGTTGTGGTACTTACGTACAATGCAATATCACTCAGCAATGAAATCTATGTCATCAGGCCCGAAGCAACATAATGAGTGGATTCAGGTATGATGGTTCTAAGTGAAATAAGTCACACAGAAAAAGAAACATCATAAGATATCACTAATACATGGAATGTAAAATTGGCTACACAGGAACTGAATTACAAAACAGAACATGGGCTCAAATGTAGAAAACAAAACTTATGCTTGCTTAAGGGGAAAGGTGAGTTGGGGTGCTGCATAAAACCAGAGATTGAAATTAGCACAGATACCGTTCCATAAGCCAAATATGTAACAGACAAGAGCTACTCCTTGCTCAACGAAGTGGATTCAACACTCCATATTAAACGCCTAAAAATATACCTGACTAGTGAGAATCTTACAACCTATGGGTTTATATGTCTCCAAAAGAGAATCAAGTGTGTGTACAGCGGCATAAACGCAGCAGTGATAGGATTGGTGAGGTTCGGTGAGCAAATGCAGACCCTTTGAAGTCATATTGCATGGTACCCATTCCATGGGTCTCAACTCTCCATGTTTAAGGGATTCTTCCTTCAGCTAAAACATGCATGTGGAACCCAGAGTATGATCCACCGTGTGATCGGGAAACGTGTTCAAATGTGTCTCAGTTTTCGTCCCCTGGTACTCGGGTGCAACATTCCAGACGCTTTACTAACACTCTCCCCACTTGGAGAGTCAGTGCCTTTAACCTCCTATTTGGCCCAGTTTGCAATTTCTGCGGAAAATGAACAGGAATAGGGAGAACCAATGAGAGACTAGCTGGAGGTGTCTGGACGGGCAAAGTTAACTCTCATTTCCCACCAGGAAGAGGAATTAACCAAATGCTCAGCATGCCGTGCCGGAACCACACTAGGGCCTGAAGCAATCCTGCGGTGTTTCGGCCCGCTCACAAGAAAGGGAGTTGAAGAAAGGAGCTCAGGGGCACTGTAATTCACAAACCTGCAGAGTTATAAATGACAGCTATCGTCCAAAAATATATTAAAGTAAGGCTGCCAAGAGGACTTGAAAGTCGAGCAGAATTGCAGGAAACCGATTTCAGGAGGTAGACTGGAATTGCATTTAAAGCATAGGAAAAGAGGCAGAACGTCCACAATGATGCACTTGGCCAAAAAGGGCGTATGCGTTTTTTCCTGAATATATTCAGGAAAAAACACATACGCCCTTTTTGGCCAACAAAGCAAGCTTGCAATGGAAATCGGTGCTACAAAGAAGTCTCACTTCCCCCCGGTCAAAAGAGCCATCTGAAAAAAGTGTAAAATCCAGATAGGCAGGACAGGCCATGGAGAACTGGGAGCCTTGTTATGCTGATGGGCGGGATGTAAGTTGCCAACAGCCACTCTGGAGAAGTGTATGGTGTTTCCTGAAACATCTAAACAACAAAGCAATGGAGCCTAGGGCACTTCCACTTATGGTCCTATAGCTTAGGGAAATTAAAATAAAAAAGACACAGCCACCCCAATGTTTGGGATGTCTCTGTTTACAAGAACCTCGTTTACTGTACAAGTTCAATATTGCAGAAAGCGAAAAATGGATAAAGAAGTTGCGGTACTTACGTACAATGCAATATCACTCAGCAATGAAATCTATGTCATCAGGCCCATAGCAGCATAATGACTGGATTCAGGTACGATGATTCTAAGAGAAATAAGTCACACAGAAAAAGAAACATCATAAGATATCACTAATACATGGAATGTAACCTTGGCTACACAGGAACTGAATTACAGAACACAACAGGGTCTCAAATGTAGAAAACCAACGTATGCTTGCTTAAGGGGAAAGGCGAGTTGGGGTGCTGCATAAAACCAGAGATTGAAATTAGCACTGATACCGTTCCATAAGCCAAGTATGTAATAGACAAGAGCTACTCCTTGCTCAACGAAGTGGACTCAACACCCCATATTAAACGCCTAAGAATATACCTGACTAGTAAGAATCTTAAAACCTATGGATTTTTATGTCTCCGTAAGAGAATCAAGCATGTGTACAGCAGCATAAACGCAGCAGTGATAGGTTTGGTGAGGTTCGGTGAGCAAATGCAGACCCTTTGAAGTCATATTGCATGGTACCCATTCCATGGGTCTCAACTCTCCATGTTTAAGGGATTCTTCCTTCAGCTAAAACATGCATGTGGAACCCAGAGTATGATCCACCGTGTGATCGGGAAATCTGTTCAAATGTGTCTCAGTTTTTGTCCCATGGTACTCGGGTGCAACATTCCAGACGCTTTACTAACACTCTCCCCACTTGGAGAGTCAGTGCCTTTAAGTTCCTGTTTGGCCCAGTTTGCAATTTCTGCAGAAGATGAACAGGAATAGGGAGAACAAATGAGAGACTAGTTGGAGTTGTCTGGACGGGCAAATTTAACTCTCACTTCCCACCAGGAAGAGGAATTAACCAAAGGCTCAGCGTGCCGTGCCGGAACCAGATTAGAGCCTGAAGCAATCCTGAGGTGTTGCGGCCAGCTCACAAGAAAGCGAGTTGAAGAAAGGAGCTCAGGGGCACTGTAATTCACAAAACTGCAGAGTTATAAATGACAGCTATCATCCAAAATTATACTGAAGTAAGGCTGCGAAGAAGACTTGAATGCGGGGCAGAATTGCTGGAAACCGATTTCAGAAGGTACACTGGAGTCATTCTTAAAGCATAGGAAAAGAGATAGAACTTGGAAAATAATGCACTTGGCAAAAAAGGGCATATGTGTTTTATCCAGAGCTCTCATAACCGAGGGGAGGAGGCTCCCAGCAGGCTCCAAGTGCCACCAGAGGGCTCATGTCCACAAGCTGAGGTGAGCAAGCCAGGCAGGAGTTACCTCACAGCAGAGGTCCCACCTCACAGAAGGGTGAGAAACCCAGCCAACATCAGACTCTCCCCAGAGGGCCCATATCACCAAGGGGATGGGAACCAGGCAGGAGTGTCTTCACACCAGTGGGGTCACATCATCAAAAGGTGAGGTACTCAGCACATGTGTCCTCAAACCAGAGGACCCACATCACCAAGGGACTCGGAGTGAGGCAGGCTGGAGTAGCCTCACAACACTGGGCCCATAGAATAAAAAAGTGAGGAATCCAGCATTTGGAACCTCCCAGCAGGCGGCCCAGAGCACCGAGGCTATGGGATCCAGGCCACAGTGAACTCACAGAAGAGGGCCCATGTCATGAAACTGAGCAAACCAGCCATTGGGACCTCAGAGCAGGAGGCCCACATCCCCATGGGGATATAAATCTGGTAGGAGTGTCCTCGCACCACTGAGAACGTATCAGAAAATTTTGGGAGACCAGCAGTTAGGGCCTGACGCCAGGGGGCCCTCATAACTGAGGGGAGGAGACTCCCAGCAGGTTCCAACTGCCAACAGAGGGCCCACGTCTACAAGGTGGCATGCGCCAGCCAGGCAGTAGTGACCTCACAGCAGAGGGCCTATCTCACAGAAGGGTGAGGAACCGAGGCAGGATGAGACTCTCGCCAGAGGGCCCACAACACCAAGGGGATGGGAACCAGTCAGGACTGTCCTCCCACCAGTAGGGCCACATCATCGAAACGTGAGGAACCCAGCACATGTGGCCTCATATCAGAGGACATACATCACAAAGGGGATGGGAGTGAGGCAGGTAGGAGTAGCCTAAAAACAGAGGGCCCAAAGAATAAAAAAGATGAGGAATCCAGCATTTGGAACCTCCCAGCAGGCGGCCGAGAGCACAGAAGCTATGGGATGCAGGCAGGAGTGAACTAACACCAGAGAGCCCACATCATGAAACTGTGAGCAACCCAGGCGTTGGGACCTCAGAGCAGAAAGCCCACATCCCCATGGGGATGGGAACCTGACAGGAGTGTCCTGGCATCACTGGGCTCACATCAGAAAACGTGGGGAGCCCAGCAGTTAGGGCCTGATGCTAGAGGGCCATCATCACCGAGGGCAGGAGGCTCCCAGCAGGTTCCATGTGCCAACAGAGGGCCCACGTCGCCAAGGTGATGTGTGCAAGTCAGGCAGGATTGACCTCACAGCAGAGGGCCTACCTCACAGAAGAGTGAGGAACCCAGCCAGGATAAGACTGTCACCAGAAGGCCCACATCACCAAGGGGATGGGAACCAGGCAGGAGTGTCCTCACACCAGTGGGGCCACATCATTGAAAGTTGCGGAACCCAGCACATGTGGCCTCAAACCAGAGGACCCACATCACGAAGGGGTTGCGAGTGAGGCAGGCAGGAGGAGCATCACAACACAGGACCCATAGAATACAAAAGTTGAGGAATCGAGCAGTTGGAACCTCCCAGCAGGCGGCCCAGAGCACAGAGGATATGGCATCCATGCCAGAGTGAACTAACAGCAGAGAGCCCACATCATGAAACTGTGAACAACCCAGCCGTTGGGACCTCAGAGCAGAAGGCCCATATCCCAATGGGGATGTGAACCTGGATGGAGTGTCCTCGCACCACTGGGTGCACATCACAAAATGTGGGGAGCCCAGCCGTTAGGGCCTGACGCCAGAGGGCCCTCATCACCGAGGGGAGGAGGCTCCCAGCAGGCTCCAAGTGCCACCAGAGGGCTCATGTCCACAAGGTGAGGTGAGCAAGCCAGGCAAGAGTTACCTGATAATAGAGGGCTCACCACACAGATGGTGAGGAACCCAGCCAGGATCAGACTCTCACCAGAGGGCCCACATCACAAAGGGGATGGGAACCAGTCAGGATTATCCTCACACCAGTGGGGCCTCATCATCTTAAGGTGAGGAACCCAGCACATGTGTCCTCAAACCAGAGGACCCACATCACCAAGGGCCTTGGAGTGAGGCAGGCAGGAGTAGCCTCACAACACCGGGCACATAATATAAAAAACGTGAGGATTCCAGCATTTAGACCTTCCAGCAGGCGGCCCAGAACACCGAGGCTATGGGATCCAGGCCACAGTGAACTCACAGCAGAGGGCCCACATCATAAAACTGTGAGCAACCCAGGCGTTGGGACCTCAGCGCAGAAGGCCCACATCCCCATGGGAATGGGAACCTGGCTGGAGTGTCCTCGCACCACTGGGCGCACATCAGAAAATGTGGGGAGCCCACCATTTAGGGCCTGACGCCAGAGGGCCGTCATCACCGAGAGGAGGAGGCACCCTGCACGCTCCAACTGCCACCAGAGGGCTCACGTCTCCAAGGTGACGTGTGCCAGCCAGGCAGGAGTGACCTCACAGCAGAGGGCCTACCTCACAGAACGTTGAGGAACCCAGCCAGGATTAGACTCTCGCCAGAGGGCCCACCTCACCAAGGGGATGGGAACCAGGCAGGAGTGTCCTCACACGAGTGGGGCCACATCATCGAAAGGTGAGGAATGCAGCACATGTGGCCTCAAGCCATAGGACAGTCATCACCAAGGGGCTGGCAGTGAGGCAGGCAGGAGGAGCCTCACAACAGAGGGCACATAGAATAAAATGTTGAGGAATCCAGCAGTTGGAACCTCCCAGCAGGCAGCTCAGAGCACCGATGATAAGGGATCCTTGACGGAGTGAACTCACAGCAGAGGGCCCACATCATGGTACTGTGAGCAAGCCAGCCGTTTTGACCTCAGAGCAGAAGGCCCATATCCCCTTGGGGATGGGAACCTGGCAAGAGTGTCCTCACTCACTTGGCGCAAATCAGAAAATGTGAGGAGTCCAGCAGTTATGGCCTAAGGCAAGAGGGCCCTCATCACCGAGGGGAGGAGGATCCCAGCACACTCCAACTGCCACAGAGGGCACACGTCGCCAAGGTGACGTGTGCCAGACAGGCATGATTGACCTCAGAGCAGAGGGCCCACCTCACAGAAGGGTGAGGAACCCAGGCAGGATCAGACTCTCACCTGAGGGCCCACATCAGCAAGGGGATGGGAACCAGTCAGGACTGTCTTCCCTCCAGTGGGGCCACATCATCGAAAGGTGCGGAACCCAGCACATGTGGCCTCAAATCAGAGGACACATATCACAAAGGGAATGGGAGTGAGGCAGGCAGGAGTAGCCTAAAAACAGAGGGCCCAAAGAATAAGAAAGGTGAGGAATCCAGCAGTTGGAACCTCCCAGCAGGCGGCTGAGAGCACAGAAGCTATGGGATGCAGGCAGGAGTGAACTAACAGCAGAGAGCACACATCATGAAACTTTGAGCAACCCAGGCGTTGGGACCTCAGAGCAGAAGGCCCACATCCCAATGGGGATGTGAACCTGGCTGGAATGTCCTCGCACCACTGGGTGCACATCACAAAATGTGGGGAGCCCAGCAGTTAGGGCCTGATGCCAGAGGGCCCTCATCACCGAGGGGAGGAGGCTCCCAGCAGGCTCCAAGTGCCACCAGAGGGCTCATGTCCACAAGGCGAGGTGAGCAAGCCAGGCAGGAGTGACCTCACAGCAGACGGCCCACCTCACAGATGGGTGAGGAACCCAGCCAGGATCAGACTCTCAACAGAGGGCCCACATCACCAAGGGGATGTGAACCAGGCAGGAGTCTCCTAAGACCATTGGTCCCACATCATCGAAAGGTGAGGAACCCAGCACATATGGTCTCAAACCAGACGACACACATCACGAAGGGGCTGGGAGTGAGGCAGGCAGGAGGGTCCTCACAACAGAGGGCCCAAAAAATTAAAAAAGTGAGGAATCCAGCAGTTGGAACCTCCCAGCAGGCGGCCAAGAGCACAGAGGCTATGGGATCCAGGCCTCTGTGAACTAACACCAGAGAGCCCACATCATGAAAATCTGAACAACCCAGCCATTGGGACCTCAGAGCAGAAGGCCGACATCCCCATGGAGATGGGATCCTAAGAGGAGTGCCAAAGCATCACTGGGCTCACTAAGAAAATTTGGTGAGCCCAGCAGTTAGGGCCTGACGCAAGAGGGCCCTCATCACCGGGGGGAGGATATTCCCAGCACGCTCCAACTGCCACCACACGGCTGACTTCACCAAGGCAATGTGTGCCAGCCATGCAGGAGTGACCTATCAGCAGAGGGTCTCCCTCACAGAAGGGTGAGGAACACAGCCAGGAACAGACTCTCACCAGGGGGTCCACATAACCACGTGGATGAGAACCAGGCAGGAGTGTCCTTACACTAGTGGGGCCACATCATCGAAAGGTGAGGAACCCAGCAAAGGTGACCACAAACCAGAGGACCCACATCACAAAGGGGTTGAGAGTGAGGTAGGTGTCTGGACGGGCATATTTAACACTCATTTCCCACCAGGAAGAGGAATTAACCAAAGGCTCAGCATGCCCTGCCAGAAACAGATTAGGGCCTGAAGCAGTCTTGTGGGTTTGCGGCCAGCTCACAAGAAAGCGAGTTGAAGAAAGGAGCTCAGGGACCCTGTAATTCACAAACCTGCAGAGTTATAAATGACAGATAACGTCCAAAAATATATTGAAGTAAGGCTGCGAAGAGGACTTGAAGGCGGGGCAGAATTGCAGGAAACCGATTTCAGGAGGTAGACTGGAATTGCATGTAAAGCATAGGAAAAGAGGCAGAACGTCCACAATGATGCACTTGGCCAAAAAGGGCGTATGCGTTTTTTCCTGAATATATTCAGGATGAAACGCATAAGCCCTTTTTGGCCAACTAAGCAAGGTTGCAAAGGAAATCTGCACGACAATGAAGTCTGACTTCCCCGCGGTCAAAAGGGCCATCTGAAAAAAGTGTAAAATCCAGAAAGGCAGGACAGGCCATGGAGAACTGGGAGCCTTGTTATGCTGATGGGCGGGATGTAAATTGCCAACAGCCACTCTGGAGAAGTGTATGGTGATTCCTGAAACATCCAAAAAACAAAGCAACAGAGCCTAGGGCGCTTCCACTTATGGTCCTAAAGCTTAGGGAAATTAAAATCAAAAAGACACAGCCACCCCAAAGTTTCGGACGACTCTGTTTACAAGAACCTCGTTTACGGTACAAGTTCAATATCACAGAAAGCGAAAAATGGATAAAGAAGTTGTGGTACTTACGTACAATGCAATATCACTCAGCAGTGAAATCTATGTCATCAGGCCCGTAGCAGCATAATGAGTGGATTCAGGTATGATGATTCTAAGTGAAATAAGTCACACAGAAAAAGAAACATCATAAGATATCACTAATACACAGAATGTAAACTTGGCTACACAGGAACTGAATTACAAACAGAACAGGGTCTCAAATGTAGAAAACCAACTTATGCTTGCTTAAGGGGAAAGGTGAGATGGGGTGCTGCATAAAACCAGAGATTGAAATTAGCACAGATATCGTTCCATAAGCCAAATATGTAATAAACAAGAGCTACTCCTTGCTCAATGAAGTGGACTCAACACCCCATATTAAACGCCTAAGAATATACCTGACCAGTAAGAATCTTAAAACCTATGGATTTATATGTCTCCAAAAGAGAATCAAGCGTGTGTACAGTGGCATAAATGCAGCAGTGATAGGATTGGTGAGGTTCGGTGAGCAAATACAGACCCTTTGAAGTCATATTGCATGGTACCCATTCCATGGGTCTCAACTCTCCAGGTTTAAGGGATTCTTCCTTCAGCTAAAACATGCATGTGGAACCCAGAGTATGATCCACCGTGTGATCGGGAAACGTGTTCAAATGTGTCTCAGTTTTCGTCCGCTGGTACTTGGGTGCAACATTCCAGACGCTTTACTAACACTCTCCCCACTTGGAGAGTCAGCTCCTTTAACCTCCTGTTTGGCCCAGTTTGCAATTTCTGCGGCAAATGAACAGGAATAGGGAGAACCAATGAGAGACTAGCTGGAGGTGTCTGGACGGGCAAATTTAACTCTCATTTCCAAACAGGAAGAGGAGTTAACCAAAGTCTCAGCTTGCCATGCCGGAACCACACTAGGGCCTGAATCAATCCTGCGGTGTTGTGGCCATCTCACAAGATAGCGAGTTGAATAAAGGAGCTCAGGGGCACTGTAATTCACAACCTGCAGAGTTATAAATGATAGCTATTGTCCAAAAATATATTGAAGTAAGGCTGCCAAGAGGACGTGAAAGCGGGGCAGAATTGCAGGAAACCGATTTCAGGAGTTAGACTGGAATTGCATGTAAAGCATAGGAAAAGAGGCAGAACGTCCACAATGATGCACTTGGCCAAAAAGGGCATATGCGTTTTTTCCTGAATATATTCAGGAAAAAACGCATACGCCCTTTGTGGCCAACCAAGCATCCTTGCAAAGGAAATCTGCACTACAATGAAGTCTCACTGCCACCCGGTCAAAAGGGCCATCTGAAAAAAGTGTAAAATCCAGAAAGGCAGGACAGGCCATGGAGAACTGGGAGCCTTGTTATGCTGATGGGCGGGATGTAAATTGCCAACAGCCATTCTGGAGAAGTGTATGGTGTTTCTTGAAACATCTAAAAAACAAAGCAACAGAGCCTAGGGCACTGCCACTTATGGTCCTACAGCTTAGGGAAATTAAAATCAAAAAGACACAGCCACCCCAAAGTTTGGGACGGCTCTGTTTACAAGAACCTCGTTTACGGTACAAGTTCAATATCACAGAAAGCGAAAAACGGATAAAGAAGTTGTGCTACTTACGTACAATGCAATATCACTCAGCAATGAAATCTATGTCATCAGGCCCGTAGCAGCATAATGAGTGGATTCAGGTATGATGATTCTAAGTGAAATAAGTCACACAGAAAAAGAAACATCATAAGATATCACTAATACACAGAATGTAAACTTGGCTACACAGGAACTGAATTACAAACAGAACAGGGTCTCAAATGTAGAAAACCAACTTATGCTTGCTTAAGGGGAAAGGTGAGATGGGGTGCTGCATAAAACAAGACATTGAAATTAGCACAGATATCGTTCCATAAGCCAAATATGTAATAGACAAGAGCTACTCCTTGCTCAACGAAGTGGACTCAACACCCCATATTAAACGCCTAAGAATATACCTGACTAGTAAGAATCTTAAAACCTATGGATTTATATGTCTCCAAAAGAGAATCAAGCGTGTGTACAGTGGTATAAATGCAGCAGTGATAGGATTGGTGAGGTTCGGTGAGCAAATGCAGACCCTTTGAAGTCATATTGCATGGTACCCATTCCATGGGTCTCAACTCTCCATGTTTAAGGGATTCTTCCTTCAGCTAAAACATGCATGTGCAACCCAGAGTATGATCCACCGTGTGATCGGGAAATCTGTTCAAATGTGTCTCAGTTTTTGTCCCATGGTACTCGGGTGCAACATTCCAGACACTTTACTAACACTCTCCCCACTTGGAGAGTCAGTGCCTTTAACCTCCTGTTTGGCCCAGTTTGCAATTTCTGCGGAAGATGAACAGGAATAGGGAGAACCAATGAGAGACTAGCTGGAGGTGTCTGGACGGGCAAATTTAACTCTCATTTCCCACCAGGAAGAGGAATTCACCAAAGGCTCAGCGTGCCGTGCCGGAACCACACTAGGGCCTGAAGCAATCATGTGGTGTTGCGGCCAGCTCACAAGAAAGCGAGTTGTAGAAAGGAGCTCAGGGGCACTGCCATTCACAAACCTGCAGAGTTATAAATGACAGCTATCGTCCAAAAATATATTGAAGTAAGGCTGCCAAGAGGACTTGAAAGCAGGGCAGAATTGCAGGAAACCGATTTCAGGAGGTAGACTGGAATTGCATGTAAAGCATAGGAAAAGAGGCAAAACGTCCACAATGATGCACTTGGCCAAAAAGGGCGTATGCGTTCTTTCCTGAATATATTCAGGAAAAAACCATACGCTCTTTTTGGCCAACCAAGCAAGCTTGCAAAGGAAATCTGCACTACAATGAAGTCTCACTTCCCCTCGGTCAAAAGGGTCATCTGAAAAAAGTGTAAAATCCAGAAAGGCAGGACAGGCCATGGAAAACTGGGAGCCTTGTTATGCTGATGGGCGGGATGTAAATTGCCAACAGCCACTCTGGAGAAGTGTATGGTGTTTCCTGAAACACCTAAGAAACAAAGCAACAGAGCCTAGGGCACTTCCGCTTATGGTCCTATAGCTTAGGGAAATTAAAATCAAAAAGACACAGCCACCGCAAAGTTTGGGACGGCTCTGTTTACAAGAACCTCGTTTACGGTACAAGTTCAATATCGCAGAAAGTGAAAAATGGATAAAGAAGTTGTGGTACTTACGTACAATGCAATATCACTCAGCAATGAAATCTATGTCATCAGGCCCGAAGCAGCATAATGAGTGGATTCAGGTATGATGGTTCTAAGTGAAATAAGTCACACAGAAAAAGAAACATCATAAGATATCACTAATACATGGAATGTAAAATTGGCTACACAGGAACTGAATTACAAAACAGAACATGGGCTCAAATGTAGAAAATAAAACTTATGCTTGCTTAAGGGGAAAGGTGAGTTGGGGTGCTGCATAAAACCAGAGATTGAAATTAGCACAGATACCGTTCCATAAGCCAAATATGTAACAGACAAGAGCTACTCCTTGCTCAACGAAGTGGATTCAACACTCCATATTAAACGCCTAAAAATATACCTGACTAGTAAGAATCTTACAACCTATGGGTTTATATGTCTCCAAAAGAGAATCAAGTGTGTGTACAGCGGCATAAACGCAGCAGTGATAGGATTGGTGAGGTTCGGTGAGCAAATGCAGACCCTTTGAAGTCATATTGCATGGTACCCATTCCATGGGTCTCAACTCTCCATGTTTAAGGGATTCTTCCTTCAGCTAAAACATGCATGTGGAACCCAGAGTATGATCCACCGTGTGATCGGGAAACGTGTTCAAATGTGTCTCAGTTTTCATCCCCTGGTACTCGGGTGCAACATTCCAGACGCTTTACTAACACTCTCCCCACTTGGAGAGTCAGTGCCTTTAACCTCCTATTTGGCCCAGTTTGCAATTTCTGCGGAAAATGAACAGGAATAGGGAGAACCAATGAGAGACTAGCTGGAGGTGTCTGGACGGGCAAAGTTAACTCTCATTTCCCACCAGGAAGAGGAATTAACCAAATGCTCAGCATGCCGTGCCGGAACCACACTAGGGCCTGAAGCAATCCTGCGGTGTTTCGGCCCGCTCACAAGAAAGGGAGTTGAAGAAAGGAGCTCAGGGGCACTGTAATTCACAAACCTGCAGAGTTATAAATGACAGCTATCGTCCAAAAATATATTAAAGTAAGGCTGCCAAGAGGACTTGAAAGTCGAGCAGAATTGCAGGAAACCGATTTCAGGAGGTAGACTGGAATTGCATTTAAAGCAGAGGAAAAGAGGCAGAACGTCCACAATGATGCACTTGGCCAAAAAGGGCGTATGCGTTTTTTCCTGAATATATTCAGGAAAAAACACATACGCCCTTTTTGGCCAACAAAGCAAGCTTGCAATGGAAATCAGTGCTACAAAGAAGTCTCACTTCCCCCCGGTCAAAAGGGCCATCTGAAAAAAGTGTAAAATCCAGATAGGCAGGACAGGCCATGGAGAACTGGGAGCCTTGTTATGCTGATGGGCGGGATGTAAATTGCCAACAGCCACTCTGGAGAAGTGTATGGTGTTTCCTGAAACATCTAAACAACAAAGCAATGGAGCCTAGGGCACTTCCACTTATGGTCCTATAGCTTAGGGAAATTAAAATAAAAAAGACACAGCCACCCCAATGTTTGGGATGTCTCTGTTTACAAGAACCTCGTTTACTGTACAAGTTCAATATTGCAGAAAGCGAAAAATGGATAAAGAAGTTGCGGTACTTACGTACAATGCAATATCACTCAGCAATGAAATCTATGTCATCAGGCCCATAGCAGCATAATGACTGGATTCAGGTACGATGATTCTAAGAGAAATAAGTCACACAGAAAAAGAAACATCATAAGATATCACTAATACATGGAATGTAACCTTGGCTACACAGGAACTGAATTACAGAACACAACAGGGTCTCAAATGTAGAAAACCAACGTATGCTTGCTTAAGGGGAAAGGTGAGTTGGGGTGCTGCATAAAACCAGAGATTGAAATTAGCACAGATACCGTTCCATAAGCCAAGTATGTAATAGACAAGAGCTACTCCTTGCTCAACGAAGTGGACTCAACACCCCATATTAAACGCCTAAGAATATACCTGACTAGTAAGAATCTTAAAACCTATGGATTTTTATGTCTCCGTAAGAGAATCAAGCATGTGTACAGCAGCATAAACGCAGCAGTGATAGGTTTGGTGAGGTTCGGTGAGCAAATGCAGACCCTTTGAATTCATATTGCATGGTACCCATTCCATGGGTCTCAACTCTCCATGTTTAAGGGATTCTTCCTTCAGCTAAAACATGCATGTGGAACCCAGAGTATGATCCACCGTGTGATCGGGAAATCTGTTCAAATGTGTCTCAGTTTTTGTCCCATGGTACTCGGGTGCAACATTCCAGACGCTTTACTAACACTCTCCCCACTTGGAGAGTCAGTGCCTTTAACTTCCTGTTTGGCCCAGTTTGCAATTTCTGCAGAAGATGAACAGGAATAGGGAGAACAAATGAGAGACTAGTTGGAGTTGTCTGGACGGGCAAATTTAACTCTCACTTCCCACCAGGAAGAGGAATTAACCAAAGGCTCAGCGTGCCGTGCCGGAACCAGATTAGAGCCTGAAGCAATCCTGAGGTGTTGCGGCCAGCTCACAAGAAAGCGAGTTGAAGAAAGGAGCTCAGGGGCACTGTAATTCACAAAACTGCAGAGTTATAAATGACAGCTATCATCCAAAATTATACTGAAGTAAGGCTGCGAAGAAGACTTGAATGCGGGGCAGAATTGCTGGAAACCGATTTCAGAAGGTACACTGGAGTCATTCTTAAAGCATAGGAAAAGAGATAGAACTTGGAAAATAATGCACTTGGCAAAAAAGGGCATATGTGTTTTATCCAGAGCTCTCATAACCGAGGGGAGGAGGCTCCCAGCAGGCTCCAAGTGCCACCAGAGGGCTCATGTCCACAAGCTGAGGTGAGCAAGCCAGGCAGGAGTTACCTCACAGCAGAGGTCCCACCTCACAGAAGGGTGAGAAACCCAGCCAACATCAGACTCTCCCCAGAGGGCCCATATCACCAAGGGGATGGGAACCAGGCAGGAGTGTCTTCACACCAGTGGGGTCACATCATCAAAAGGTGAGGTACTCAGCACATGTGTCCTCAAACCAGAGGACCCACATCACCAAGGGACTCGGAGTGAGGCAGGCTGGAGTAGCCTCACAACACTGGGCCCATAGAATAAAAAAGTTGAGGAATCCAGCAGTTGGAACCTCCCAGCAGGCGGCCCAGAGCACCGAGGCTATGGGATCCAGGCCACAGTGAACTCACAGAAGAGGGCCCATGTCATGAAACTGAGCAAACCAGCCATTGGGACCTCAGAGCAGGAGGCCCACATCCCCATGGGGATATAAATCTGGTAGGAGTGTCCTCGCACCACTGAGAACGTATCAAAAATTTTGGGAGACCAGCAGTTAGGGCCTGACGCCAGGGGGCCCTCATAACTGAGGGGAGGAGACTCCCAGCAGGTTCCAACTGCCAACAGAGGGCCCACGTCTACAAGGTGGCATGCGCCAGCCAGGCAATAGTGACCTCACAGCAGAGGGCCTATCTCACAGAAGGGTGAGGAACCGAGGCAGGATGAGACTCTCGCCAGAGGGCCCACAACACCAAGGGGATGGGAACCAGTCAGGACTGTCCTCCCACCAGTAGGGCCACATCATCGAAACGTGAGGAACCCAGCACATGTGGCCTCATATCAGAGGACATACATCACAAAGGGGATGGGAGTGAGGCAGGTAGGAGTAGCCTAAAAACAGAGGGCCCAAAGAATAAAAAAGGTGAGGAATCCAGCATTTGGAACCTCCCAGCAGGCGGCCGAGAGCACAGAAGCTATGGGATGCAGGCAGGAGTGAACTAACACCAGAGAGCCCACATCATGAAACTGTGAGCAACCCAGGCGTTGGGACCTCAGAGCAGAAAGCCCACATCCCCATGGGGATGGGAACCTGACAGGAGTGTCCTGGCATCACTGGGCTCACATCAGAAAACGTGGGGAGCCCAGCAGTTAGGGCCTGATGCTAGAGGGCCGTCATCACCGAGGGCAGGAGGCTCCCAGCAGGTTCCATGTGCCAGCAGAGGGCCCACGTCGCCAAGGTGATGTGTGCAAGTCAGGCAGGATTGACCTCACAGCAGAGGGCCTACCTCACAGAAGAGTGAGGAACCCAGCCAGGATAAGACTGTCACCAGAAGGCCCACATCACCAAGGGGATGGGAACCAGGCAGGAGTGTCCTCACACCAGTGGGGCCACATCATTGAAAGTTGCGGAACCCAGCACATGTGGCCTCAAACCAGAGGACCCACATCACGAAGGGGTTGCGAGTGAGGCAGGCAGGAGGAGCATCACAACACAGGACCCATAGAATACAAAAGTTGAGGAATCGAGCAGTTGGAACCTCCCAGCAGGCGGCCCAGAGCACAGAGGATATGGCATCCATGCCAGAGTGAACTAACAGCAGAGAGCCCACATCATGAAACTGTGAACAACCCAGCCGTTGGGACCTCAGAGCAGAAGGCCCATATCCCAATGGGGATGTGAACCTGGATGGAGTGTCCTCGCACCACTGGGTGCACATCACAAAATGTGGGGAGCCCAGCCGTTAGGGCCTGACGCCAGAGGGCCCTCATCACCGAGGGGAGGAGGCTCCCAGCAGGCTCCAAGTGCCACCAGAGGGCTCATGTCCACAAGGTGAGGTGAGCAAGCCAGGCAAGAGTTACCTGATAATAGAGGGCTCACCACACAGATGGTGAGGAACCCAGCCAGGATCAGACTCTCACCAGAGGGCCCACATCACAAAGGGGATGGGAACCAGTCAGGATTATCCTCACACCAGTGGGGCCTCATCATCTTAAGGTGAGGAACCCAGCACATGTGTCCTCAAACCAGAGGACCCACATCACCAAGGGCCTTGGAGTGAGGCAGGCAGGAGTAGCCTCACAACACCGGGCACATAATATAAAAAACGTGAGGATTCCAGCATTTAGACCTTCCAGCAGGCGGCCCAGAACACCGAGGCTATGGGATCCAGGCCACAGTGAACTCACAGCAGAGGGCCCACATCATAAAACTGTGAGCAACCCAGGCGTTGGGACCTCAGCGCAGAAGGCCCACATCCCCATGGGAATGGGAACCTGGCTGGAGTGTCCTCGCACCACTGGGCGCACATCAGAAAATGTGGGGAGCCCACCATTTAGGGCCTGACGCCAGAGGGCCGTCATCACCGAGAGGAGGAGGCACCCTGCACGCTCCAACTGCCACCAGAGGGCTCACATCTCCAAGGTGACGTGTGCCAGCCAGGCAGGAGTGACCTCACAGCAGAGGGCCTACCTCACAGAACGTTGAGGAACCCAGCCAGGATTAGACTCTCGCCAGAGGGCCCACCTCACCAAGGGGATGGGAACCAGGCAGGAGTGTCCTCACACGAGTGGGGCCACATCATCGAAAGGTGAGGAATGCAGCACATGTGGCCTCAAGCCATAGGACAGTCATCACCAAGGGGCTGGCAGTGAGGCAGGCAGGAGGAGCCTCACAACAGAGGGCACATAGAATAACATGTTGAGGAATCCAGCAGTTGGAACCTCCCAGCAGGCAGCTCAGAGCACCGATGATAAGGGATCCTTGACAGAGTGAACTCACAGCAGAGGGCCCACATCATGGTACTGTGAGCAAGCCAGCCGTTTTGACCTCAGAGCAGAAGGCCCATATCCCCTTGGGGATGGGAACCTGGCAAGAGTGTCCTCACTCACTTGGCGCAAATCAGAAAATGTGAGGAATCCAGCAGTTATGGCCTAAGGCAAGAGGTCCCTCATCACCGAGGGGAGGAGGATCCCAGCACACTCCAACTGCCACAGAGGGCACACGTCGCCAAGGTGACGTGTGCCAGACAGGCATGATTGACCTCAGAGCAGAGGGCCCACCTCACAGAAGGGTGAGGAACCCAGGCAGGATCAGACTCTCACCTGAGGGCCCACATCAGCAAGGGGATGGGAACCAGTCAGGACTGTCTTCCCTCCAGTGGGGCCACATCATCGAAAGGTGCGGAACCCAGCACATGTGGCCTCAAATCAGAGGACACATATCACAAAGGGAATGGGAGTGAGGCAGGCAGGAGTAGCCTAAAAACAGAGGGCCCAAAGAATAAGAAAGGTGAGGAATCCAGGAGTTGGAACCTCCCAGCAGGCGGCCGAGAGCACAGAAGCTATGGGATGCAGGCAGGAGTGAACTAACAGCAGAGAGCACACATCATGAAACTTTGAGGAACCCAGGCGTTGGGACCTCAGAGCAGAAGGCCCACATCCCAATGGGGATGTGAACCTGGCTGGAATGTCCTCGCACCACTGGGTGCACATCACAAAATGTGGGGAGCCCAGCAGTTAGGGCCTGATGCCAGAGGGCCCTCATCACCGAGGGGAGGAGGCTCCCAGCAGGCTCCAAGTGCCACCAGAGGGCTCATGTCCACAAGGCGAGGTGAGCAAGCCAGGCAGGAGTGACCTCACAGCAGACGGCCCACCTCACAGATGGGTGAGGAACCCAGCCAGGATCAGACTCTCAACAGAGGGCCCACATCACCAAGGGGATGTGAACCAGGCAGGAGTCTCCTAAGACCATTGGTCCCACATCATCGAAAGGTGAGGAACCCAGCACATATGGTCTCAAACCAGACGACACACATCACGAAGGGGCTGGGAGTGAGGCAGGCAGGAGGGTCCTCACAACAGAGGGCCCAAAAAATTAAAAAAGTGAGGAATCCAGCAGTTGGAACCTCCCAGCAGGCGGCCAAGAGCACAGAGGCTATGGGATCCAGGCCTCTGTGAACTAACACCAGAGAGCCCACATCATGAAAATCTGAACAACCCAGCCATTGGGACCTCAGAGCAGAAGGCCGACATCCCCATGGAGATGGGATCCTAAGAGGAGTGCCAAAGCATCACTGGGCTCACTAAGAAAAGTTGGTGAGCCCAGCAGTTAGGGCCTGACGCAAGAGGGCCCTCATCACCGGGGGGAGGATATTCCCAGCACGCTCCAACTGCCACCACACGGCTGACTTCACCAAGGCAATGTGTGCCAGCCATGCAGGAGTGACCTATCAGCAGAGGGTCTCCCTCACAGAAGGGTGAGGAACACAGCCAGGAACAGACTCTCACCAGGGGGTCCACATAACCACGTGGATGAGAACCAGGCAGGAGTGTCCTTACACTAGTGGGGCCACATCATCGAAAGGTGAGGAACCCAGCAAAGGTGACCACAAACCAGAGGACCCACATCACAAAGGGGTTGAGAGTGAGGTAGGTGTCTGGACGGGCATATTTAACACTCATTTCCCACCAGGAAGAGGAATTAACCAAAGGCTCAGCATGCCCTGCCAGAAACAGATTAGGGCCTGAAGCAGTCTTGTGGGTTTGCGGCCAGCTCACAAGAAAGCGAGTTGAAGAAAGGAGCTCAGGGACCCTGTAATTCACAAACCTGCAGAGTTATAAATGACAGATAACGTCCAAAAATATATTGAAGTAAGGCTGCGAAGAGGACTTGAAGGCGGGGCAGAATTGCAGGAAACCGATTTCAGGAGGTAGACTGGAATTGCATGTAAAGCATAGGAAAAGAGGCAGAACGTCCACAATGATGCACTTGGCCAAAAAGGGCGTATGCGTTTTTTCCTGAATATATTCAGGATGAAACGCATAAGCCCTTTTTGGCCAACTAAGCAAGGTTGCAAAGGAAATCTGCACGACAATGAAGTCTGACTTCCCCGCGGTCAAAAGGGCCATCTGAAAAAAGTGTAAAATCCAGAAAGGCAGGACAGGCCATGGAGAACTGGGAGCCTTGTTATGCTGATGGGCGGGATGTAAATTGCCAACAGCCATTCTGGAGAAGTGTATGGTGATTCCTGAAACATCCAAAAAACAAAGCAACAGAGCCTAGGGCGCTTCCACTTATGGTCCTAAAGCTTAGGGAAATTAAAATCAAAAAGACACAGCCACCCCAAAGTTTCGGACGACTCTGTTTACAAGAACCTCGTTTACGGTACAAGTTCAATATCACAGAAAGCGAAAAATGGATAAAGAAGTTGTGGTACTTACGTACAATGCAATATCACTCAGCAGTGAAATCTATGTCATCAGGCCCGTAGCAGCATAATGAGTGGATTCAGGTATGATGATTCTAAGTGAAATAAGTCACACAGAAAAAGAAACATCATAAGATATCACTAACACAGAATGTAAACTTGGCTACACAGGAACTGAATTACAAACAGAACAGGGTCTCAAATGTAGAAAACCAACTTATGCTTGCTTAAGGGGAAAGGTGAGATGGGGTGCTGCATAAAACAAGACATTGAAATTAGCACAGATATCGTTCCATAAGCCAAATATGTAATAGACAAGAGCTACTCCTTGCTCAATGAAGTGGACTCAACACCCCATATTAAACGCCTAAGAATATACCTGACCAGTAAGAATCTTAAAACCTATGGATTTATATGTCTCCAAAAGAGAATCAAGCGTGTGTACAGTGGCATAAATGCAGCAGTGATAGGATTGGTGAGGTTCGGTGAGCAAATACAGACCCTTTGAAGTCATATTGCATGGTACCCATTCCATGGGTCTCAACTCTCCAGCTTTAAGGGATTCTTCCTTCAGCTAAAACATGCATGTGGAACCCAGAGTATGATCCACCGTGTGATCGGGAAACGTGTTCAAATGTGTCTCAGTTTTCGTCCCCTGGTACTTGGGTGCAACATTCCAGACGCTTTACTAACACTCTCCCCACTTGGAGAGTCAGTGCCTTTAACCTCCTGTTTGGCCCAGTTTGCAATTTCTGCGGCAAATGAACAGGAATAGGGAGAACCAATGAGAGACTAGCTGGAGGTGTCTGGACGGGCAAATTTAACTCTCATTTCCAAACAGGAAGAGGAGTTAACCAAAGGCTCAGCTTGCCATGCCGGAACCACACTAGGGCCTGAATCAATCCTGCGGTGTTGTGGCCATCTCACAAGATAGCGAGTTGAATAAAGGAGCTCAGGGGCACTGTAATTCACAAAACTGCAGAGTTATAAATGATAGCTATCGTCCAAAAATATATTGAAGTAAGGCTGCCAAGAGGACGTGAAAGCGGGGCAGAATTGCAGGAAACCGATTTCAGGAGGTAGACTGGAATTGCATGTAAAGCATAGGAAAAGAGGCAGAACGTCCACAATGATGCACTTGGCCAAAAAGGGCATATGCGTTTTTTCCTGAATATATTCAGGAAAAAACGCATACGCCCTTTGTGGCCAACCAAGCATCCTTGCAAAGGAAATCTGCACTACAATGAAGTCGCACTGCCACCCGGTCAAAAGGGCCATCTGAAAAAAGTGTAAAATCCAGAAAGGCAGGACAGGCCATGGAGAACTGGGAGCCTTGTTATGCTGATGGGCGGGATGTAAATTGCCAACAGCCATTCTGGAGAAGTGTATGGTGTTTCCTGAAACATCTAAAAAACAAAGCAACAGAGCCTAGGGCACTGCCACTTATGGTCCTACAGCTTAGGGAAATTAAAATCAAAAAGACACAGCCACCCCAAAGTTTGGGACGGCTCTGTTTACAAGAACCTCGTTTACGGTACAAGTTCAATATCACAGAAAGCGAAAAACGGATAAAGAAGTTGTGCTACTTACGTACAATGCAATATCACTCAGCAATGAAATCTATGTCATCAGGCCCGTAGCAGCATAATGAGTGGATTCAGGTATGATGATTCTAAGTGAAATAAGTCACACAGAAAAAGAAACATCATAAGATATCACTAATACACAGAATGTAAACTTGGCTACACAGGAACTGAATTACAAACAGAACAGGGTCTCAAATGTAGAAAACCAACTTATGCTTGCTTAAGGGGAAAGGTGAGATGGGGTGCTGCATAAAACAAGACATTGAAATTAGCACAGATATCGTTCCATAAGCCAAATATGTAATAGACAAGAGCTACTCCTTGCTCAACGAAGTGGACTCAACACCCCATATTAAACGCCTAAGAATATACCTGACTAGTAAGAATCTTAAAACCTATGGATTTATATGTCTCCAAAAGAGAATCAAGCGTGTGTACAGTGGTATAAATGCAGCAGTGATAGGATTGGTGAGGTTCGGTGAGCAAATGCAGACCCTTTGAAGTCATATTGCATGGTACCCATTCCATGGGTCTCAACTCTCCATGTTTAAGGGATTCTTCCTTCAGCTAAAACATGCATGTGGAACCCAGAGTATGATCCACCGTGTGATCGGGAAATCTGTTCAAATGTGTCTCAGTTTTTGTCCCATGGTACTCGGGTGCAACATTCCAGACGCTTTACTAACACTCTCCCCACTTGGAGAGTCAGTGCCTTTAACTTCCTGTTTGGCCCAGTTTGCAATTTCTGCAGAAGATGAACAGGAATAGGGAGAACAAATGAGAGACTAGTTGGAGTTGTCTGGACGGGCAAATTTAACTCTCACTTCCCACCAGGAAGAGGAATTAACCAAAGGTTCAGCGTGCCGTGCCGGAACCAGATTAGAGCCTGAAGCAATCCTGAGGTGTTGCGGCCAGCTCACAAGAAAGCGAGTTGAAGAAAGGAGCTCAGGGGCACTGTAATTCACAAAACTGCAGAGTTATAAATGACAGCTATCATCCAAAATTATACTGAAGTAAGGCTGCGAAGAAGACTTGAATGCGGGGCAGAATTGCTGGAAACCGATTTCAGAAGGTACACTGGAGTCATTCTTAAAGCATAGGAAAAGAGATAGAACTTGGAAAATAATGCACTTGGCAAAAAAGGGCATATGTGTTTTATCCAGAGCTCTCATAACCGAGGGGAGGAGGCTCCCAGCAGGCTCCAAGTGCCACCAGAGGGCTCATGTCCACAAGCTGAGGTGAGCAAGCCAGGCAGGAGTTACCTCACAGCAGAGGTCCCACCTCACAGAAGGGTGAGAAACCCAGCCAACATCAGACTCTCCCCAGAGGGCCCATATCACCAAGGGGATGGGAACCAGGCAGGAGTGTCTTCACACCAGTGGGGTCACATCATCAAAAGGTGAGGTACTCAGCACATGTGTCCTCAAACCAGAGGACCCACATCACCAAGGGACTCGGAGTGAGGCAGGCTGGAGTAGCCTCACAACACTGGGCCCATAGAATAAAAAAGTGAGGAATCCAGCATTTGGAACCTCCCAGCAGGCGGCCCAGAGCACCGAGGCTATGGGATCCAGGCCACAGTGAACTCACAGAAGAGGGCCCATGTCATGAAACTGAGCAAACCAGCCATTGGGACCTCAGAGCAGGAGGCCCACATCCCCATGGGGATATAAATCTGGTAGGAGTGTCCTCGCACCACTGAGAACGTATCAGAAAATTTTGGGAGACCAGCAGTTAGGGCCTGACGCCAGGGGGCCCTCATAACTGAGGGGAGGAGACTCCCAGCAGGTTCCAACTGCCAACAGAGGGCCCACGTCTACAAGGTGGCATGCGCCAGCCAGGCAGTAGTGACCTCACAGCAGAGGGCCTATCTCACAGAAGGGTGAGGAACCGAGGCAGGATGAGACTCTCGCCAGAGGGCCCACAACACCAAGGGGATGGGAACCAGTCAGGACTGTCCTCCCACCAGTAGGGCCACATCATCGAAACGTGAGGAACCCAGCACATGTGGCCTCATATCAGAGGACATACATCACAAAGGGGATGGGAGTGAGGCAGGTAGGAGTAGCCTAAAAACAGAGGGCCCAAAGAATAAAAAAGGTGAGGAATCCAGCATTTGGAACCTCCCAGCAGGCGGCCGAGAGCACAGAAGCTATGGGATGCAGGCAGGAGTGAACTAACACCAGAGAGCCCACATCATGAAACTGTGAGCAACCCAGGCGTTGGGACCTCAGAGCAGAAAGCCCACATCCCCATGGGGATGGGAACCTGACAGGAGTGTCCTGGCATCACTGGGCTCACATCAGAAAACGTGGGGAGCCCAGCAGTTAGGGCCTGATGCTAGAGGGCCGTCATCACCGAGGGCAGGAGGCTCCCAGCAGGTTCCATGTGCCAACAGAGGGCCCACGTCGCCAAGGTGATGTGTGCAAGTCAGGCAGGATTGACCTCACAGCAGAGGGCCTACCTCACAGAAGAGTGAGGAACCCAGCCAGGATAAGACTGTCACCAGAAGGCCCACATCACCAAGGGGATGGGAACCAGGCAGGAGTGTCCTCACACCAGTGGGGCCACATCATTGAAAGTTGCGGAACCCAGCACATGTGGCCTCAAACCAGAGGACCCACATCACGAAGGGGTTGCGAGTGAGGCAGGCAGGAGGAGCATCACAACACAGGACCCATAGAATACAAAAGTTGAGGAATCGAGCAGTTGGAACCTCCCAGCAGGCGGCCCAGAGCACAGAGGATATGGCATCCATGCCAGAGTGAACTAACAGCAGAGAGCCCACATCATGAAACTGTGAACAACCCAGCCGTTGGGACCTCAGAGCAGAAGGCCCATATCCCAATGGGGATGTGAACCTGGATGGAGTGTCCTCGCACCACTGGGTGCACATCACAAAATGTGGGGAGCCCAGCCGTTAGGGCCTGACGCCAGAGGGCCCTCATCACCGAGGGGAGGAGGCTCCCAGCAGGCTCCAAGTGCCACCAGAGGGCTCATGTCCACAAGGTGAGGTGAGCAAGCCAGGCAAGAGTTACCTGATAATAGAGGGCTCACCACACAGATGGTGAGGAACCCAGCCAGGATCAGACTCTCACCAGAGGGCCCACATCACAAAGGGGATGGGAACCAGTCAGGATTATCCTCACACCAGTGGGGCCTCATCATCTTAAGGTGAGGAACCCAGCACATGTGTCCTCAAACCAGAGGACCCACATCACCAAGGGCCTTGGAGTGAGGCAGGCAGGAGTAGCCTCACAACACCGGGCACATAATATAAAAAACGTGAGGATTCCAGCATTTAGACCTTCCAGCAGGCGGCCCAGAACACCGAGGCTATGGGATCCAGGCCACAGTGAACTCACAGCAGAGGGCCCACATCATAAAACTGTGAGCAACCCAGGCGTTGGGACCTCAGCGCAGAAGGCCCACATCCCCATGGGAATGGGAACCTGGCTGGAGTGTCCTCGCACCACTGGGCGCACATCAGAAAATGTGGGGAGCCCACCATTTAGGGCCTGACGCCAGAGGGCCGTCATCACCGAGAGGAGGAGGCACCCTGCACGCTCCAACTGCCACCAGAGGGCTCACGTCTCCAAGGTGACGTGTGCCAGCCAGGCAGGAGTGACCTCACAGCAGAGGGCCTACCTCACAGAACGTTGAGGAACCCAGCCAGGATTAGACTCTCGCCAGAGGGCCCACCTCACCAAGGGGATGGGAACCAGGCAGGAGTGTCCTCACACGAGTGGGGCCACATCATCGAAAGGTGAGGAATGCAGCACATGTGGCCTCAAGCCATAGGACAGTCATCACCAAGGGGCTGGCAGTGAGGCAGGCAGGAGGAGCCTCACAACAGAGGGCACATAGAATAAAATGTTGAGGAATCCAGCAGTTGGAACCTCCCAGCAGGCAGCTCAGAGCACCGATGATAAGGGATCCTTGACGGAGTGAACTCACAGCAGAGGGCCCACATCATGGTACTGTGAGCAAGCCAGCCGTTTTGACCTCAGAGCAGAAGGCCCATATCCCCTTGGGGATGGGAACCTGGCAAGAGTGTCCTCACTCACTTGGCGCAAATCAGAAAATGTGAGGAGTCCAGCAGTTATGGCCTAAGGCAAGAGGGCCCTCATCACCGAGGGGAGGAGGATCCCAGCACACTCCAACTGCCACAGAGGGCACACGTCGCCAAGGTGACGTGTGCCAGACAGGCATGATTGACCTCAGAGCAGAGGGCCCACCTCACAGAAGGGTGAGGAACCCAGGCAGGATCAGACTCTCACCTGAGGGCCCACATCAGCAAGGGGATGGGAACCAGTCAGGACTGTCTTCCCTCCAGTGGGGCCACATCATCGAAAGGTGCGGAACCCAGTACATGTGGCCTCAAATCAGAGGACACATATCACAAAGGGAATGGGAGTGAGGCAGGCAGGAGTAGCCTAAAAACAGAGGGCCCAAAGAATAAGAAAGGTGAGGAATCCAGGAGTTGGAACCTCCCAGCAGGCGGCCGAGAGCACAGAAGCTATGGGATGCAGGCAGGAGTGAACTAACAGCAGAGAGCACACATCATGAAACTTTGAGCAACCCAGGCGTTGGGACCTCAGAGCAGAAGGCCCACATCCCAATGGGGATGTGAACCTGGCTGGAATGTCCTCGCACCACTGGGTGCACATCACAAAATGTGGGGAGCCCAGCAGTTAGGGCCTGATGCCAGAGGGCCCTCATCACCGAGGGGAGGAGGCTCCCAGCAGGCTCCAAGTGCCACCAGAGGGCTCATGTCCACAAGGTGAGGTGAGCAAGCCAGGCAGGAGTGACCTCACAGCAGACGGCCCACCTCACAGATGGGTGAGGAACCCAGCCAGGATCAGACTCTCAACAGAGGGCCCACATCACCAAGGGGATGTGAACCAGGCAGGAGTCTCCTAAGACCATTGGTCCCACATCATCGAAAGGTGAGGAACCCAGCACATATGGTCTCAAACCAGACGACACACATCACGAAGGGGCTGGGAGTGAGGCAGGCAGGAGGGTCCTCACAACAGAGGGCCCAAAAAATTAAAAAAGTGAGGAATCCAGCAGTTGGAACCTCCCAGCAGGCGGCCAAGAGCACAGAGGCTATGGGATCCAGGCCTCTGTGAACTAACACCAGAGAGCCCACATCATGAAAATCTGAACAACCCAGCCATTGGGACCTCAGAGCAGAAGGCCGACATCCCCAAGGAGATGGGATCCTAAGAGGAGTGCCAAAGCATCACTGGGCTCACTAAGAAAATTTGGTGAGCCCAGCAGTTAGGGCCTGACGCAAGAGGGCCCTCATCACCGGGGGGAGGATATTCCCAGCACGCTCCAACTGCCACCACACGGCTGACTTCACCAAGGCAATGTGTGCCAGCCATGCAGGAGTGACCTATCAGCAGAGGGTCTCCCTCACAGAAGGGTGAGGAACACAGCCAGGAACAGACTCTCACCAGGGGGTCCACATAACCACGTGGATGAGAACCAGGCAGGAGTGTCCTTACACTAGTGGGGCCACATCATCGAAAGGTGAGGAACCCAGCAAAGGTGACCACAAACCAGAGGACCCACATCACAAAGGGGTTGAGAGTGAGGTAGGTGTCTGGACGGGCATATTTAACACTCATTTCCCACCAGGAAGAGGAATTAACCAAACGCTCAGCATGCCCTGCCAGAAACAGATTAGGGCCTGAAGCAGTCTTGTGGGTTTGCGGCCAGCTCACAAGAAAGCGAGTTGAAGAAAGGAGCTCAGGGACCCTGTAATTCACAAACCTGCAGAGTTATAAATGACAGATAACGTCCAAAAATATATTGAAGTAAGGCTGCGAAGAGGACTTGAAGGCGGGGCAGAATTGCAGGAAACCGATTTCAGGAGGTAGACTGGAATTGCATGTAAAGCATAGGAAAAGAGGCAGAACGTCCACAATGATGCACTTGGCCAAAAAGGGCGTATGCGTTTTTTCCTGAATATATTCAGGATGAAACGCATAAGCCCTTTTTGGCCAACTAAGCAAGGTTGCAAAGGAAATCTGCACGACAATGAAGTCTGACTTCCCCGCGGTCAAAAGGGCCATCTGAAAAAGGTGTAAAATCCAGAAAGGCAGGACAGGCCATGGAGAACTGGGAGCCTTGTTATGCTGATGGGCGGGATGTAAATTGCCAACAGCCATTCTGGAGAAGTGTATGGTGATTCCTGAAACATCCAAAAAACAAAGCAACAGAGCCTAGGGCGCTTCCACTTATGGTCCTAAAGCTTAGGGAAATTAAAATCAAAAAGACACAGCCACCCCAAAGTTTCGGACGACTCTGTTTACAAGAACCTCGTTTACGGTACAAGTTCAATATCACAGAAAGCGAAAAATGGATAAAGAAGTTGTGGTACTTACGTACAATGCAATATCACTCAGCAGTGAAATCTATGTCATCAGGCCCGTAGCAGCATAATGAGTGGATTCAGGTATGATGATTCTAAGTGAAATAAGTCACACAGAAAAAGAAACATCATAAGATATCACTAATACACAGAATGTAAACTTGGCTACACAGGAACTGAATTACAAACAGAACAGGGTCTCAAATGTAGAAAACCAACTAATGCTTGCTTAAGGGGAAAGGTGAGATGGGGTGCTGCATAAAACAAGACATTGAAATTAGCACAGATATCGTTCCATAAGCCAAATATGTAATAGACAAGAGCTACTCCTTGCTCAATGAAGTGGACTCAACACCCCATATTAAACGCCTAAGAATATACCTGACCAGTAAGAATCTTAAAACCTATGGATTTATATGTCTCCAAAAGAGAATCAAGCGTGTGTACAGTGGCATAAATGCAGCAGTGATAGGATTGGTGAGGTTCGGTGAGCAAATACAGACCCTTTGAAGTCATATTGCATGGTACCCATTCCATGGGTCTCAACTCTCCAGCTTTAAGGGATTCTTCCTTCAGCTAAAACATGCATGTGGAACCCAGAGTATGATCCACCGTGTGATCGGGAAACGTGTTCAAATGTGTCTCAGTTTTCGTCCCCTGGTACTTGGGTGCAACATTCCAGACGCTTTACTAACACTCTCCCCACTTGGAGAGTCACTGCCTTTAACCTCCTGTTTGGCCCAGTTTGCAATTTCTGCGGCAAATGAACAGGAATAGGGAGAACCAATGAGAGACTAGCTGGAGGTGTCTGGACGGGCAAATTTAACTCTCATTTCCAAACAGGAAGAGGAGTTAACCAAAGGCTCAGCTTGCCATGCCGGAACCACACTAGGGCCTGAATCAATCCTGCGGTGTTGTGGCCATCTCACAAGATAGCGAGTTGAATAAAGGAGCTCAGGGGCACTGTAATTCACAAAACTGCAGAGTTATAAATGATAGCTATCGTCCAAAAATATATTGAAGTAAGGCTGCCAAGAGGACGTGAAAGCGGGGCAGAATTTCAGGAAACTGATTTCAGGAGGTAGACGGGAATTGCATGTAAAGCATAGGAAAAGAGGCAGAACGTCCACAATGATGCACTTGGCCAAAAAGGGCGTATGCGTTTTTTCCTGAATATATTCAGGAAAAAACGCATACGCCCTTTGTGGCCAACCAAGCATCCTTGCAAAGGAAATCTGCACTACAATGAAGTCTCACTGCCACCCGGTCAAAAGGGCCATCTGAAAAAAGTGTAAAATCCAGAAAGGCAGGACAGGCCATGGAGAACTGGGAGCCTTGTTATGCTGATGGGCGGGATGTAAATTGCCAACAGCCACTCTGGAGAAGTGTATGGTGTTTCCTGATACATCTGAAAAACAAAGCAACAGAGTCTAGGGCATTTCCACTTATGGTCCTAAAGCTTAGGGAAATTAAAATCAAAAAGACACAGCCACCCCAAAATTTGGGACGGCTCTGTTTACAGGAACCTCTTCTACAGTACAAGTTAAATATCCCAGAGAATAAATAATTGATAAAGAAGTTGCGGTACTTACGTACAACAGAATACCACTCAGCAATGAAATCTGCGTCACCAGGCCTGTACCAGCATAATGAGTGGTTTGAGGCACGATGATTCTAAGTGAAATAAGTCACACAGAAAAAGAAACATCATAAGGTATCACTAATGCACGGAATGTAAACTTGGCTACACATGAACTGAATTACAAAACAGAACAGGGTCTCAAGTTTAGAAAACCAACTTATGCTTGCTTAAGGGGAAAGGTGAGTTGGGGTGCTGCATAAATCCAGAGTTTGAAATTAGCACAGATACCGTTCCATAAGCCAAATATGTAATAGACAAGACCTACCCCTTGCTCAACGAAATGGACTCAACAATGAGGTATCACCTCACACCTGTTAGAATGGGCATCATCTGAAAATCTACAAACAACAAATGCTGGAAAGGGTGTGGAGAAAAGGAAGCCTCTTCCACTATTGTTGGGAATATAAATTGATACAGTCACTATGGAGAACAATATGGAGTTTCTTAAGAAACTAATAATAGAATTACCATATGATACAGCAATCCCAGTACTGGACATATACCCAGACAGAACCATAAGTCAAAAAGAGACATTCACCGCAATGTTCATTGCATCACTATTTACAATATCGAGGTAATGGAAGCAACCTAAATGCCCACAGACAGACGAATGTATAAAGATGTGGTACATATATAAAATGGAATATTACTAAGCCATGAAAGGAATGAAATTGGGTCATTTGTAGAGACGTCGATGGATCTAGAGACTGTCATACAGAGTGAAGTAAGTCAGAAAGAGAAAAACAAATCTTGTATATTCATGCATATATGTGGAACCTAGAAAAACTGTACAGATTAACCATTTTGCAAGGCATAAATAGAGCAACAGATGTAGACAACAATCGTATGGACAACAAGGGGGGAAAGCTCTTGGGGGGTGGTGGTGGGAGGAGTTGAGAGATTGGGATTGGCATGTAAACATTTATATGTATAAAATAGATAACCAATAAGAACCTACTGTATAAAAATATAAAATAAAATTCAAAATTAAAAAGAAATAAAATTTAAAAAATAAAACAGAAAAAACAATTATTCCCTTCACGTACATGTATTTATATGAATAAATTATTTCCATGCTTATATCTGTAAATACAAAAAAGAGGAATAAAATCTACCTTGAACCAAAAACGAAAAAGAGAAAAAAAAAAAAACAGAACCCACCAGTTACTCAGAGGAAAACCGTATCAGGGCACTTGCTCCAGTTGTAAACAATTCTGAAGTTGGTCAGTGGTGGGGAATCGTCTCCCATTCACCCAGCAGGCCCCACACAACAAGCGTCCTCATTGCAAAGCTGGGGCACCGTGCCGAGGCATCTGTGAGTAAACGTGAGCTGAGCCCCAGGCCAGTTGCTGCTGAACTGTTCCCACCCTTCCCAGGTAAAACACCTGAATATATACAAGGACTTGAAAGCCTAGAGGAAGGGCCATGGAGCCACACGAGTGACAGCATGCCAGCTGACTTGGTGCCTGCAGGCCAGCCAGGATGGTCCTGGCCCTGGGTGCTCTTCTGGAAGATTTCCATTTCCCTGCCTGAGATACCCATCCTGTCCCTGCCCCCACTGCTTTTTTCCTTCCTCACCTCTGCCCAGGGAGAAATTCCAGCAGCAGGTATGGGTGACACATCCTCTTCTTTAGCAGGTGGCAGCCTGGCAACTGCTGCAGAAAGTCCAGCAGAGCCCCACTCACACTGGGCCACCCACAAAGCCGTGGCCTCTCACTCCCTCCCACCAGCCCAGCCCCGAGACTGCTGACAGGGCAGAGAAAATGGCGTCAGGCACAGCTGCAGGGGCTCTTGCTGCCTGGAGTGGGATTTATATTGATCTCAACCCAGGCACACCTGGGGAGGGCTGGCCGGCACGGTAAGGCTGCCCAGGTCAGCCAATCATCACCCCTCAGGGGCTCACAGTTGCAGAAAATGGAACTTGCTGAACCGGCCAGGTCCAAGGAACAGGTGTGGGCTCCTGAGAGTCAGGATAGACAAGGGGCTGCAGCTTTGGCTTGTTTTCTAATCATTTTATCTGGCCCATGAGTGGGAGACAACTTCAAGAAAACCCTCTCCTAATGAGAGGAACCCAGGAGTCAGGGAGAGGAGGGGGTGGGTGGTGGTTGGAGACAGAGGCCTGGTGCCCTGGGTGCAGTGGAAGTCTCTGGAAGACCAGGTGGAGGGAGGCCACACAGAGTGATGCCCAGGGTCACAGACCTGTCGGAGCTGCTGTTTGTTAGTTCAAATCCTGCTCTGAGGTGCTCTGTGTCAGCTCTGAGCGACAGGTGAGCTGGGGGTGCTCTTCAATGAGGGCTATGTGCACTGTTCCTGTGTGCCCAGCCCTGCCACGGTACCTGCAAGGGTAGCTCTGTATCCTGGGAGGGGCCTGACCATGAGAGCCCCGTGGGCTGGGTTGGGGGTGGGGTACCTGCCCAGGAGACCTCCATATCCTGGGATTGGCCTGACCACGAGAGCCCCATGGGCTGCTGGGGACCTGGTAAAGGATGTCAGGACAGTCAGTGAAGCCACCGAGGATATACCTCCAGTTGCTCCTGATTCCTACACCCTGCTGGTCATTCTACCAACCACCAGGACATGGTATTCTGTATTAGTCTTCAATGATGCCTTCTTTTGTATTCCATTAGTCCCAGAGTCACAAGAAATTTTGGCTTGTGAGTGGCAGGACTCAACATACAATTAAAACAATACTTCCGGGCCGTCTTGCCCCAAGGGTTCAAAAATTCCCACACCATCTTTGGGGAAAGCTTAGCTAAAGACAGAAAAGTTCTACCTCTGGAAAAGGAAACCCTCCTTCAATATGCAGACGACATTCTGATCGCCAGCCCTACTAAGGAGGCCTCTGAACTACCAAGCCAATAAAGGATAGAAGTTGTCCAAGAAAAAGCTCAAATATCACAGACTGCGGTGACCTGCCTGGGCTTCATTCTCACACAAGGTCGGAGAAGCCCATCCCAGGAAAGGGAAGAAACCATTTGCAGCCTTACCCCTTTCTAAAACTAGAAGACAGCTTAGGGGTTCCTGGGGAGGCCAGGGTTTGCTGCTTCTGGATCCCTAACTACAGTCTACTAGCTGGGCCTCTATATGAAACACTGAAAGGAAAAGATGATGATCCTTTTGAACAGAATCCAGAAGTGGCCTTTCAAGAATGGAAAGAGCAGTCAATTCAGACCCTTGCCCTGGAACTCCCTAATTGAGCTAAACCCTTTGACCTTTACATTCCCGGTGAAAGGTGAATCGCCATTGGAGAATTAGTGCAAAAACTGGGACCACTTGAAATGGAACAACGCAAGAATGCCATCCAGGTAGGATAAACTACAGTCACCAAGGGGCTTGGCCCACTGCCACATCTGGCCAAGATACTGGCGGTATCTAAAAACCTGGAAATCAGCAGCCCAAAAGGCCACCTCCCTCCTAAGGGAAAAGGACCCCACGTGGTGATCCTAATCACCAACCATGCCCTGAAGTTGCAGGGTTCGCTCCGTGGGCACACCGACCTCGAGTGAGGAGGCCCTCCAACTCCAACATCCAGAGAGATAACCGGGGGCAACAGGGCACCATGACGACTCGTGTGAACATCACTTGACCTGGAGTTTCTCTCATAAAACAACAATAGTGTGTCCCGAAGGAGTAGACTACTGCTTGCAGGACTTACTGCACCCGGAGGGGAGCTAATAATCTTGGCGGGGGAACCGTATATCACACTGTCACCATAGAAAAGCCTACAGACACCGTGATGATGGTGGCCAATAAGACCGGCTGGACTCCTGTTTACTTCAAAAGGCTGTTGACTCAGTGGCCACCATGGTCCTTGATCACCACTGACCCTGGACTGTCTGGGAGTTGAGCGGGCAGGGCTCTGACACCTGGTGCTGTTTTTACGTTAATTCAGGGGCCTAATTGAAGAAAAAGCAGACTACTGGTCAGAGCATCTAGGCTGGCAGAAACGGTCAGCCTAAGGTGGCCGAACAAATGTGGGGCGGGGTGAAATCGGCCCCCACAGCGTCTCTGCACATCTCTTTCCTGGACCCTTAAAGGTCATTAGAATCTATAACACTTCCAATGCTGGTGCTCAGGCGGACGAGCAGGGAGGCAGGGGTCCTGGGGCCAATCAACGTCACCTGGAGGCTGCTGGGGAGAAGTTCTGACCCTCGTCCCCTGGTATGAGGGCTCCCAACTCAGCACTCAGCAGTTACAGAAGAAGGGTCTGCACCCTCAGCACTCCAAGAATGAGGAACGGGACAAAAGGCAGAGGAGGGGTTTGTCCCCAGCAAAGCCCATTAAAAATCCCTGGGAGATAAAAATAGAATCTGGGCAATAAAGTCAAGTCTGACCGTTTTTATCCTTTGCGCTTTGTCTAATTTCACGTGCTCCTAGGGTCCCGCATGCAGAGGTTCCACACCTGGCACTTCAGACCAGATTTCCTAGTGCAGAATGGCTGGGTCGACACCTCAGCTCCTGGGGCCCAGTGCAGACTCCGAGATATAGAGCCTGAGCTGCAGCCAACCCGGCCCTCGAGAGCTCCGCCCCCTCCCTCCCACTGACTCTCACAGGATCTCTACACAGCAGCCCAGCCCACAGCCCACGCAGTAGTGTATGCTCTCACCTCTCCATTCTCTGATCAAAATATAAAGTTTCCTTTGCTTGGGAACCAAACTCAGTCTCGATCTCTTGGCCCCAATGACACTGGGCAGGGGGACACTTGTTGGGGTCCACTCTGGAGGATCAGTAACAGAAATTGAGACTATTGTAACTTCAATGAACAGATGTGTGAGCCAAACTGTAGTTAACATAGAACAGTTTATAAGGCTCGGGTAAAATAAGATGTTTCTAACACTTCCATTTGATATTTCCATCACTTTATTATAAGCAAGTTCAGTGAAAAGGTTTGTCTTATTTGTCAGGTCAATATTAGAGAAATGAAGTGATTTCTTTCCAAGGATGTACATCTAATAATCTTGGTTAAAGCTTCAATCTTGTTTTAAATGCTTTTCCATTGGAAATGATACCTCTCTTTCAGCTCCCCCATTTCTGAGAAGTATAAAATCTTGTAATTTATTATTATCAAAGGGGAAAGGTGGGAGGAGGGATAAATTAACAGTTTGGAATTAACACATACACACTGCTATGTATAAAATAGATCATCAACAAGGAACTACTGTATAGCACAGGGAACTACACTCAATATTTTGCAATAACCTATAAGGGGAAATAATCGGAAAAAGAATAGATATTTTTATTGACATCATCTATCAATGACAGTTAAAGTGTAACGTAAGGGAAGCCGGTGGTGAGTGCTTCTGACCCTGAAGACTTCAATCATCTAAAGTTTGGACTCTGCCTACTTCCCAAGGCCCTTAATGAACATATGTGTAGCCGTAGCTTAAAAAACTCCCCAGTTTGGGTTTCGGGGAGACACTGATTTTGAAAAAGCCCTGGTGTTCTCCTTACATGAATGGGACTCTTCCTACTGCTAAAACATGTCTGTCACACCCAGAGGATGGTATACCGTCTGATCGGGAAGAGTTTGGAAAAGGCATCTCATCTCCTCATCTCCTGGTGCTCGGGTTCACCCGTCCAGCGTCTTTACTAACAGTCTCCCCACTTGGAGATGTCAGCACTGTCAACATCCTGTTGCGTACAGTTTGGAATTTGTCCAGAGGATGAAGCGGAAGGATGAGGAACAATGAGAGACAAGTCCTAGGTGTTCAGACAGGCACATGTCACTCTAATTTCCAATCAGGAAGATGAATTGACCAAAGGCTAGGGTTGCCCATGGAAACAGTATAGGGCTTGAGGAAATCCCACTGCTTTGTGGCCAGTTCCCATAAACACAAGTTGAACAATGGAACTCAGGGACAGTAAAATTCACGAAACTGCAGAGTTGAAAATATCTATCACTGAAAAATGTCTTGAGGAAAGTCAGAGAAAAGGATTGGTAAGCAAGGGAGAATGGCAGGAAAGGGATTTGAGGAGGTAGAAAGGACTCGCCATTAAGCACAAGAAAAGGGGCTGAACATTGTCAACATTGCAGTTGGCCAAAAAGGCTGTATGCATTTTTTTCTGTATATGTTCAAGAAAAGGGCATACACTTTTTTAGCCAACCAAACAGGTGGGCACTGGAAATCAATACTACAAAAGATATCACTTCGCATCAGTCAGAAGAGCCATCCTCATAAAGTGTAAACACCAGAAATGCAGGACAGGGCAAGGAGAAGAGGGAGCCCTGTGAGGCTTATAGTGGAAATGTATATTGCCAATGGCCATTCTGGAGAAGTGTATTGTGTTTACTAAAGCATCTAAAAAATGAGCTACAGAGCATAGGGCACTTGCACTCATGGGTGTATATCTTGGGAAAAACAAAAATCGAGAGGACACAGGCACCCCAATGTTTACTGCCTCTCTGTTTAAAAGATCCTCGACTAGGATATAACTTAAATGTCTCTGGAGGGAAAAAATGGATAGAGATGTGGTACTTATGTAGAGTGGAATATTACTCAGCCTGGAAATCAATGAAATATGGCCAGTTGTAACAACTCCGGAGGAGTTACGTATGATCATTCTAAGTGACATAATTCAAAAAGAAAAAGACACATATCATAAGATATCACTTAAAGGTGGAATCCAAAATGGCTACACATGAAATAAATTACAAAACAAAAACATAGTCAAATATGTAGAAAACACGCGTAAGGCTGCTAAACGGGAAAGGTGGGGAGGGGTGAGGCATCATCCAGGAGGTTGAAATTAGCAAAGATACCATTCCAAATACCAAACTGATAATCAACAAGGCCTACACGGTAGCTAAAAGAACTGAACTCAGCACACTCAAGTCACCGGAAAAGAATATCTATGACTGGTAAGAATCTGAAAAAGAATTTATTGATGTCTCTCTGTACGTGAATCAAGTGGATGTACAGCAGTAAGAAACAGAGCTTTGAAAATCAGCTGTAACCAATATAGTAATAAATTGAAAAAAATAAACGACAGAGAGACAGAGAAAACCTCTTACAACTTTTCCTCAGGGACGGTGATGCAACATGGATTGAACACATCTAGACCCACAGCAGGATGAGATATAAGGCTGGAAACTGTTCGCGCTAAGAGAAATGTGAGGTTGGGTGAGGAAATACACACCCTTTAAAGTAATACTACCTGGTACCCATTCAATGGGTCCCAAATCTGCAGGTTCAAGGAATCTTCCTACAGCTAAAACATGCATGGAAAACCCAGAGGACTGTACACCATGTGATCGGGAGATGTGTCTAAAATGCACCTCATTTATCCTCTCCTGGTGCTCCTGTTCATCATTCCAGCCACGTTACTTAGAATCTCCCCACTTAGAGAATCAGCACATTTAAACTTCTGTTTCACACATTTTGCAAATTGTGAGGAGGATGAACGGGAAGAGGGGGAACCAATGAGAGAATAGTTGTAGGGGTTTGGACGGGCACATGTCACTCTAATTTCCCATTAACAATAAGAATTAAAAAAAGGCTCAGCCCGCCTCGCCGGAGCCAAAATAGGGCCTGAAGCAATCCTGTGGCTTTGAGGCCAGCTCACAAAAGAGCAACTTCAAAACTGGAGCTCAGGGTCACTGCAATTCACAAACCTGCAGAGTTATAAATGAAAACTAACGTCCAAAAATACGTTGAGGTAAGGCAAAGAAGAGGATCTGAATGCAAGACAGAATTGCAAGAAACAGATTTCAAGAGATAGATTGGACTCGTCTTTAAAGCACATGAAAAGCGGCAGAATTTCGACAATGATGCAGTTGGCCCAAAAGGGAGTATGCGTTTTTTCCTGAATATATCCAGGAAAAAACGCATACGCACTTTATGGGCAACCAAGCAAGCAAGCAATGCAAATGTGCACAACAAAGAAGTCTCATTTCCCACCGGTCAAAAGGGCCATCCGAAAAAGTTGTAAAAACCAGAAATGCAGGACAGGCCATGGAGAACAGGGAGCCTTTATACGCTGATGGACAGTGTGTGAGAGCTGCCGAGAGCCACTCCAGAGAAGTGTATGGTGGTTCCTAAATCATCTAAAAAACAGAGCTACAGAGCATAGGGCACTTCCAATCACGGGAGTATATCTAGGGAAGTCTAAAAATCAACAAGACACAAGCACACCACAGTTTAGGACTACTCTGTTTACAAGAACCTCAACTTCAGTACACCTTAAATATCCCAGGAAAGAGAACAATGGATAAAGAAAATGTGGTACTTATGTACAATGGAATATCTCTTCACCATGAAATCAATGTAATAAGGCTAGTAGAAGGATAAAGAGTGGATTTAGGTCCGATAATACTACTTGAAATAAGTCAAACAGAAAAAGAAACATATAAGATATCACTTATAGAGGGAGGATAAATATGGCTGCACAAAAAATGAATTACAAAACAGAACAGTGTCTCACATTTAGAAAACACACTTATGTCAGCTTAAGGGGAAAGGAGAGGTGGGGTGATGCATAAAACCAAAGTTTGAAATTAGCACAGATACCGTTCAATAAACCAAATAGGTATTAGACAAGATCTACACCTTGCTCAATGAACTGGCCTCAACACACCTCATACACCGCAGAGAACTATATCTGAGTAATAAGAATCTTAAAACCCATGTATTGATATATCTCCATAAGGGAATCAAGTGTGCGCAGAGTGGCACAAACACAGCAGTGAAAATGAGCTAAACCCCATTATAGAAATAAATTTTAAAACCAAAACGCAGAAACAATGAAAGAGAGAAAAATTCTTACAAAATTCGCTCAGGGGCTGTGATGCAACCTGGAATGACCACATATAAACCCACAGCTGGATAAGACATAAGGCTGGACACTTGGGGCTGAGAGGATTGGTGAGCTTTGGTGAGCAACTGCCGAAAGTTTAATGCAATACTTCATGCTACTCATTCCAAGGGTCCCAACACTCCAGGTTGAAGGGAATCTTCCTACAGCTAAACCATGCATGGGAAATCCAGCAGATGGTATACCGTATGATCGGGAAAGGTTTCTAAAACGCACCTCATTTTCCTCTCCTGTGGCTCCGGATCAACATTCCAGACACTTTACTAACAACATCCCCACATGGAGAGTCAATGACTTTAAGTTCCGGTATCGCACAGTCTGCAGTTAGTGCGGAGGATGAATGGGAATAGGGGGAACCAGTGAGAAAATAGCTGTAGCAGTTTCAATGGCCACATGTTACTCTAATTTCACATAGGAAGAAGAATTAATCAAAGGCACAGCAAGGCGCCCCAGAAGAAGAATAGGGCCTGAAGAAATCCTGTGGATATGAGGCAAGATCACAAAAATAAGAGCTGAAAAATGGAACTAAGGGCAGCTGCAATTCAAAAACCTGCAGAGTTATAAAGGCCAACTATTTTCCAAAAGTATATTGAGGTAAGGCTATGAAGAGGCACTGACAGCAAGGCAGATGTGCAGGAAACCTATTTCAGGAGGTAGACTGGAATTGCATCGAAAACATATGAAAAGACTCAGAACATCGACAATCATGCACTTGGCCAAAAAGGGCGTACGCGTTTTTTCCTGAATATATTCAGGAAAAAACGCATACGCACTTTCTGGCCAACCAAGCAAGCTTGCAAAGGAAATCTGCACTACAATGAAGTCTCACTGCCCCCCAGTCAAAAGGGCCATCTGAAAAAAGTGTAAAATCCAGAAAGGCAGGACAGGCCATGGAGAACTGGGAGCCTTGTTATGCTGACGGGTGCGATGTAAATTGCAAACAGCCACTCTGGAGAAGTGTATGGTGTTTCCTGAAACATCTAAAAAACAAAGCAACAGAGCCTAGGGCACTTCCACTTATGGTCCTATAGCTTAGGGAAATTAAAATCAAAAAGACACAGCCACCCCAAAATTTGGGATGGCTCTGTTTACAAGAAACTCATTTACGGTACAAGTTCAATATCGCAGAAAGCGAAAAATGGATAAAGAAGTTGTGGTACTTACGTCCAATGCAATATCACTCAGCAATGAAATCTATGTCATCAGGCCCGTAGCAGCATAATGAGTGGATTCAGGTATGATGATTGTAAGTGAAATAAATCACACAGAAAAGGAAACATCATAAGATATCAGTAATACAGAGAATGTAAACTTGGCTACACAGGAACTGAATTACAAAACAGAACAGGGTCTCAAATGTAGAAAACCAACTTATGCTTGCTTAAGGGGAAAGGTGAGTTGGGGTGCTGCATAAAACCAGAGATTGAAATTAGCACAGATACCGTTCCATAAGCCAAATACGTAATAGACAAGAGCTACTCCTTGCTCAACCAAGTGGACTCAACAGCCCATATTAAACACCTAAGAATATACCTGACTAGTAAGAATCTTAAAACCTATGGATTTATATGTCTCCGAAAGAGAATCAAGCGTGTGTACAGCGGCATAAACGCAGCAGTGATAGGATTGGTGAGGTTCGGTGAGCAAATGCAGACCCTTTGAAGTCATATTCCGTGGTACCCATTCCATGGGTCTCAACTTTCCAGGTTTAAGTGATTCTTCCTTGAGCTAAAACATGCATGTGGAACCCAGAGTATGATCCACTGTGTGATCGGAAACGTGTTCAAATGTGTCTCAGTTTTCGTCCCCTGGTACTCGGGTGCAACATTCCAGACGGTTTACTAACACTCTCCCCACTTGGAGAGTCAGTGCCTTTAACCTCCTGTTTGGCCCAGTTTGCAATTTCTGCGTAAGGTGAACAGGAATAGGGAAAACCAATGAGAGACTAGCTGGAGGTGTCTGGACGGGCAAATTTAACTCTCATTTCCCACCAGGAAGAGGAATTAACCAAAGGCTCAGCGTGCCATGCCGGAACCACACTAGGGCCTGAAGCAATCCTGCGGTGTTGCGGCCAGCTCACAAGAAAACGAGTTGAAGAAAGGAGCTCAGGGGCACTGTAATTCACAAACCTGCAGAGTTATAAATGACAGCTATCGTCCAAAAATATATTGAAGTAAGGCTGCCAAGAGGACTTGAAAGCAGGGCAGAATTGCAGGAAACCGATTTCAGGAGGTAGACGGGAATTGCATGTAAAGCATAGGAAAAGAGGCAGAACGTCCACAATGATGCACTTGGCCAAAAAGGGCATATGCGTTTTTTCCTGAATATATTCAGGAAAAAACGCATACGCTCTTTATGGCCAACAAAGCAAGCTTGCAAAGGAAATCTGCACTACAATAAAGTCTCACTTCCCCTGGTCAAAAGGGCCATCTGAAAAAAGTGTATAATCCAGAAAGGCAACACAGGCCATGGAGAACTGGGAGCCTTGTTATGCTGATGGGCGGGATGTAAATTGCCAACAGCCACTCTAGAGAAGTGTATGGTGTTTCCTGAAACATCTAAAAAACAAAGCAACAGAGCCTAGGGCACTTCCACTTATGGTCCTATAGCGTAGGGAAATTAAAATAAAAAAGACACAGCCACCCCAAAGTTTGGGACGGCTCTGTTTACAAGAACCTCGTTTACGGTACAAGTTCAATATCACAGAAAGCGAAAAATGGATAAAGATGTTGTGGTACTTACGTACAATGAAATATCACTCAGCAATGAAATCTTTGTCATCAGGCCCGTAGCAGCAAAATGAGTGGATTCAGGTACGATGATTCTAAGTGAAATAAGTCACACACAGAAAGAAATATCATAAGATATCACTAATACACTGAATGTAAACTTGGCTACACAGGAACTGAATTACAAAATAGAACAGGGTTTCAATTGTCGAAAACCGACTTATGCTTACTTAAGGGGAAAGGTGAGTTTGGGTGCTGCATAAAACCAGAGATTGAAATTAGCACAGATACCGTTCCATAAGCCAAATATGTAATAGACAAGAGCTACTCCTTGCTCAACGAAGTGGACTCAACACCCCATTTTAAACGCCAAAAATATACCTGACTAATAAGAATCTTAAAACCTATGGATTTATATGTCTCCGAAAGAGAATCAAGCGTGTATACAGCGGCATAAACGCAGCAGTGATAGGATAGGTGAGGTTCGGTGAGCAAATGCAGACCCTTTGAAGTCATATTGCAAGGTACCCATTCCATGGGTCTCAACTCTCCATGTTTAAGGGATTCTTTCTTAAGCTAAATCATGCATGTGGAACCCAGAGTATGATCCACCATGTGATCGGGAAATGTGTTCAAATGTGTCTTAGTTTTCGTCCCCTGGTACTCTGGTGCAACATTCCAGATGCTTTACTAACACTCTCCCCACTTGGAGAGTCAGTACCTTTAACCTCCTGTTTGGCCCTGTGTGCAATTTCTGCGGAAAATGAACAGGAATAGGGAGAACCAATGAGAGACTAGCTGGAGGTGTCTGGACGGGCAAATTTAACTCTCATTTCCCACCAGGAAGAGGAATTAACCAAAGGCAGAGAGTGCCATGCCAGAACCACACTAGGGCCTTAAGCAATCCTGCAGTGTTGCGGCCAGCTCACAAGAAACGAGTGAAGAAAGGAGCTCAGGGGCACTGTCATTCACAAACCTGCAGAGTTATAAATGACAGCTATCGTCCAAAAATATATTGAAGTAAGGCTGCCAAGAGGACTTGAAACCGGGGGAGAATTGCAGGAAACCGATTTCAGGAGGTAGACTGGAATTGCATGTAAAGCATAGGAAAAGAGGCAGAACGTCCACAATGATGCACTTAGGCAAAAAGGGCGTATGCGTTTTTTCCTGAATATATTCAGGAAAAAACGCATACGCACTTTTTGGCCAACCAAGCAAGCTTGCAAAGGAAATCTGCACTACAATGAAGTCTCACTTCCCCCCGGTCAAAAGGGCCATCTGAAAAATGTCTAAAATCCAGAAAGGCAGGACAGGTCATGCAGAACTGGGAGCCTTGTTATGCTGATGGGCGGGATGTAAATTGCCAACAGCCACTCTGGAGAAGTGTATGGTGTTTCCTGAAATATCTAAAAAACAAAGCAACAGAGCCTAGGGCACTTCCACTTATGGTCCTATAGATTAGGGAAAATAAAATCAAAAAGACACAACCACCCCAAAGTTTGGGACGGTTCTGTTTACAAGAACCTCGTTTACGGTACAAGTTCAATATCACAGAAAGCGAAAAATGGATAAAGAAGTTGTGGTACTTACGTACAATGCAATATCACTCAGCAATGAAATCTATGTCATCAGGCCCATAGCAGCATAATGAGTGGATTCAGGTACGATGATTCTAAGTGAAATAAGTCACAGAGAAAAAGAAACATCATAAGATATCACTACTACACGGAATGTAAACTTGGCTACACAGGAACTGAATTACAAAACAGAACAGGGTCTCAAATGTAGAAAACCAACTTATGCTTGCTTAAGGGGAAAGGTGAGTTGGGGTGCTGCATAAAACCAGAGATTGAAATTAGCACAGATACCGTTCCATAAGCCAAATATGTAATAGACAAGAGCTACTCCTTGCTCAAAAAAGTGGACTCAACACCCCATATTAAACGCCTAAGAATATACCTGACTGGTAAGAATCTTAAAACCTATGGATTTATATGTCTCCGAAAGAGAATCAAGCATGTGTACAGCGGCATAAACGCAGCATTGATAGGATTGGTGAGGTTTGGTGAGCAAATGCAGACCCTTTGAAGTCATATTACATGGTACCCATTCCAAGGGTCCCAAATCTCCAGGTTTAAGGGATTCTTCCTTCAGCTAAAACATGCCTGTGGAACCCAGAGTATGATCCACCGTGTGATCGGGAAACGTGTTCAAATGTGTCTCAGTTTTCGTCCCCTGGTACATGGGCGCAACATTCCAGATGCTTTACTAACACTCTGCCCACTTAGAGAGTCAGTGCCTTTAACCTCCTGTTTGGCCCAGTTTGCAATTTCTGCGGAAAATGAACAGGAATAGGGAGAACCAATGAGAGACTAGATGGAGGTGTCTGGACGGCCAAATTTAACTCTCATTTCCCACCAGGAAGAGGAATTAACCAAAGGCTCAGCGTGCCGTGCCGGAACCACACTAGGGCCTGAAGCAATCCTGCGGTGTTGCGGCCACTCACAAGAAAGCGAGTTGAAGAAAGGAGCTCAGGGGCACTGTAATTCACAAACATGCAGAATTACAAATGACAGCTATCGTCCAAAAATATATTGAAGTAAGGCTGCCAAGAGGACTTGAAAGTGGGGCAGAATTGCATGAAACTGATTTCAGGAGGTAGACTGGAATTGCATGTAAAGCATAGGAAAAGAGGCAGAACGTCCACAATGATGCACTTGGCCAAACAGGGCATATGCGTTTTTCCTGAATATATTCAGGAAAAAACGCATATGCCCTGTTTGGCCAACCAAGCAAGCTTGCAAAGGAAATCTGCACTACAATGAAGTCTCACAGCCCCCTGGTCAAAAGGGCCATCTGAAAAAAGTGTAAAATCCAGAAAGGCAGGACAGGCCATGGAGAACTGGGAGCCTTGTTATGCTGATGGGCGGGATGTAAATTGCCAACAGCCACTCTGGAGAAGTGTATGGTGTTTCCTGAAACATCTACAAAACAAAGCAACAGAGCCTAGGGCACTTCCACTTATGGTCCTATAGCTTAGGGAAATTAAAATCAAAAAGACACAGCCAACCCAAAGTTTGGGACGGCTCTGTTTACAAGAACCTCGTTTACGGTACAAGTTCAATATCGCAGAAAGCGAAAAATGGATAAAGAAGTTGTGGTACTTATGTACAATGCAATATCACTCAGCAATGAAATCTATCTCATCAGGCCCATAGCAGCAAAATGAGTGGATTCAGGTACGATGATTCTAAGTGAAATAAGTCACACAGAAAAAGAAACATCATAAGATATCACTACTACACGGAATGTAAACTTGGCTACACAGGAACTGAATAACAAAACAGAACAGGGTCTCAAGGGTAGAAAGCCAACTTATGCTTGCTTAAGGGGAAAGGTGAGTTGGGGTGCTGCATAAAACCAGAGATTGAAATTAGCACAGATACCGTTCCATAATCCAAATATGTAATAGACAAGAGCTACTCCTTGCTCAACGAAGTGGACTCAACACCCCATATTAAACGCCTAAGAATATACCTGACTAGTAAGAATCTTAAAACCTATGGATTTATATGTCTGCAAAAGAGAATCAAGCGTGTGTACAGCGGCATAAACGCAGCAGTGATAGGATTGGTGAGGTTCGGTGAGCAAATGCAGACCCTTTGAAGTCATATTGCCTGGTACCCATTCCATCGGTCTCAACTCTCCAGGTTTAAGGGATTCTTCCTTCAGCTAAAACATGCATGTGGAATCCAGAGTATGATCCACCGTGTGATCGGGAAACGTGTTCAAATGTGTCTCAGTTTTCGTCCCCTGCTACTTGGGTGCAACATTCCAGACGCTTTACTAACACTCTCCCCACTTGGAGAGTCAGTGCCTTTAACCTCCTGTTTGGCCCAGTTTGCAATTTCTGCGGAAAATGAACAGGAATAGGGAGAACCAATGAGAGACTAGCTGGAGGTGTCTGGACGGGCAAATTTAACTCTCATTTCCCACCAGGAAGAGGAACTAACCGAAGGCTCAGCGTGCCATGCCGGAACAACACCAGGGCCTGAAGCAATCCTGCGGTGTTGCGACCAGCTCAGAAGAAAGCTAGTTGAAGAAAGGAGCTCAGGGGCACTGTAATTCACAAACCTGCAGAGTTATAAATGACAGCTATCGTCCAAAAATATATTGAAGTGAGGCTGCCAAGAGGACTTGAAAGCAGGGCAGAATTGCAGGAAACCGATTTCAGGAGGTAGACTGGAATTGCATGTAAAGCATAGGAAAAGAGGCACATCGTCCACAATGATGCACTTGGCCAAAAAGGGCGTATGCGTTTTTTCCTGAATATATTCAGGAAAAAAGGCATAAGCCCTTTTTGGCCAACCAAGCAAGCTTGCAAAGGAAATCTGCACTACAATGAAGTCTCACTGCCCCCCGGTCAAAAGGGCCATCTGAACAAAGTGTAAAATCCAGAAAGGCAGGACATGCCATGGAGAACTGGGAGCCTTGTTATGCTGATGGGCGGGATGTAAATTGCCAACAGCCACTCTGGAGAAGTGTATGGTGTTTCCTGAAATATCTAAAAAACAAACAACAGAGCCTAAGGCACTTCCACATATGGTCCTATAGCTTAGGGAAATTAAAATCAAAAAGACACAGCCACCCCAATATTTGGGATGGCTCTGTTTACAAGAACCTCGTTTACGGTACAAGTTCAATATCGCAGAAAGCGAAAAATGGATAAAGAAGTTGTGGTACTTACGTACAATGCAATATCATTGAGCAATGAAATCTATGTAATCAGGCCCGTAGGAGCATAATGAGTGGATTCAGGTACGATGATTCTAAGTGAAATAAGTCACACAGAAAAAGAAACATCATAAGATATCACTAATACAGAGAATGTAAACTTGGCTACACAGGAACTGAATTACAAAACAGAACAGGGTCTCAAATGTAGAAAACCGACTTATGCTTGCTTAAGGGGAAAGGTGAGTTGGGGTGCTGCATAAAACCAGAGATTGAAATTAGCACAGATACCATTCCATAAGACAACTATATAATAGACAAGAGCTACTGCATGCTCAACAAAGTGGACACAACACCCCATATTAAACCGCTAAGAATATACCTGACTAGTAAGAATCTTAAAACCTATGGATTTATATGTCTTCGAAAGAGAATCAAGCATGTGTACACCGGCATAAACGCAGCAGTGATAGGATTGGTGAGGTTCGGTGAGCAAATGCAGACCCTTTGAAGTCATATTGCATGGTACGCATTCCATGGGTCTCAACTCTCCAGGTTTAAGGGATTCTTCCTTCAGCTAAAACATGCATGTGGAACCCAGTGTATGATCCACCGTGTGATCGGAAACGTGTTCAAATGTGTCTCAGTTTTTGTCCCCTGGTACTCGGGTGCAACATTCCACATGCTTTACTAACACTCTCCCCACTTGGAGAGTCAGTGCCTTTAACCTCCTGTTTGGCCCAGTTTGCAATTTCATCGGAAGATGAACAGGAATAAGGAGAAGCAATGGGAGACTATCTCTAGGTGTCTGGACGGGCAAATTTAACTCTCATTTCCCACGAGGAAGACGAATGAACCAAAGGCTCCGTGTGCCGTACTGGAACTAGATTAGGGCCTGAAGAGATCCTGCGGTTTTGCGGCCAGCTCACAAGAAAGCGAGTTGAAGAAAGGAGCTAAGGTGCACTGTAGTTCACAAACCTGCGGAGTTATAAATGACAGCTATCATCCAATATTATACTGAAGTAAGGCTGCGAAGACGACTTGAATGCGGGGCAGAATTGCTGGAAACCGATTTCAGAAGGTACACGGGAGTCGCTCTTAAAGCATAGGAAACGAGACAGAACTTGGAAAGTAATGCACTTGGCAAAAAAGGGCATATGTGTTTTATCCACAGCTCTCATAACTGAGGGGAGGAGATTCCCAGCAGGCTCCAACTGCCACCTGAGGGCTCACATTGCCAAGGCAACGTGAGCAAGCCAGGCAGGAGTTACCTCACAGCAGAGGTCCCACCTCACAGAAGGGTGAGAAACCCAGCCAACATCAGACTCTCACCAGAGGGCCCACATCACCAAGGGGATGTGAACCAGGCAGGAGTGTCTTCACACCAGTGGGGCCACATTATCGAAAGGTGAGGTACTCAGCACATGTGTCCTCAAACCAGAGGACCCACATCACCAAGGGCCTCGGAGTGAGGCAGGCAGGAGTAGCCTCACAACACTGGGCCCATAGAATAAAAAAGTGAGGAATCCAGCAGTTGGAACCTCCCAGCAGGCGGCCCAGAGCACCGAGGCTATGGGATCCAGGCCACAGTGAACTCACAGAAGAGGGCCCATGTCATGAAACTGAGCAACCCAGCCATTGGGACCTCAGAGCAGGAGGCCCACATCCCCATGGGGATGGAAATCTGGTAGGAGTGTCCTCGCACCACTGAGAACGTATCAGAAAATTTTGGGCGACCAGCAGTTAGGGCCTGACGCCAGAGGACCCTCATCACCAAGGGAAGGAGGCTCCCAGCAGGCTCCAACTGCCACCAGAGGGCTGACGTCGCCAAGGCGATGTGTGCCAACCAGGCACGAATGACCTCACAGCAGAGGGCCCACCTCAGAGAAGTGTGACGAACCCAGTCAGGATCAGACTCACAGCAGAGGGCCCACATCACCAAATGGATTGGAACCAGGCAGGAGTGTCCTCACATGAGTAGGGCCACATCATCTAAAGGTGAGGAACCCAGAACATGTGGCTTCAAACCATAGGACACCCATCACCAAGGGGCTGGGAGTGAGGCAGGCAGGAGGAGCCTCATAACAGAGGGCCCAAAAATAAGAAAGGTGAGGAATCTAGCAGTTGGAACCTCCCAGCAGGCGGCCCAGAGCACAGAGGCTAGGGGATCCAGGCCGGACTGAACTAACACCAGACAGCCCACATCATGAAACTGTGAGCAACCCAGACATTGGGACCTCAGAGCAGAAGGCCCACATCCCCATGGTGATGGGAACATGACAGGAGTGTCCTGGCATCACTGGGCTCACATCAGAAAACGTGGGGTGCTCAGAAGTTAGGGCCTGACGCTAGAGGGCACTCATCACCGAGGGGAGGAGGCTCCCAGCAGGCTCCAGCTGCCACCAGAGGGCCACCGTCGCCAAGGCGATGTGTGCCAGCCCGGCAGGAGTGACCTCACAGCAGACGGCCCACCTCACAGAAGGGTGAGGAACACAGCCAGGATCAGACTCTCACCAGAGGGCCCACATCACCAAGGGGATGGGAACCAGGCAGGAGTGACCCCACACCAGTGGGACAACATCATCGAAAGGTGAGGATCCCAGCACATGTAGCCTCAAACCACAGGAACCACATCACCAAGGGGTTCGGAATGAGGCTGGCAGGACTGGCCTCACAACACACAGTCCATAGAATATAAAAGTTGAGGAATCCAGCAGTTGGAACCTCCCAGCAAGTGGCCCAGAGCACCGAGGCTATGGGATCCAGGCCGCAGTGAACTCACAGCAGAGGGCCCACATCATGAACCTGTGAGCAGCCCAGCCGTTGGGACCTCAGAACAGAAGGCCCACATCCCCATTGGGATGGGAACCTGGCAGGAGTGGCTTCGCACAACTTAGCACATATCAGAAAATGTTAGGAGCCCACCAGTTAGGGCCTGACGCCAGGGGGCCCTCATAACTGAGGGGAGGAGACTCCCAGCAGGTTCCAACTGCCAACAGAGGGCCCACGTCTACAAGGTGGCATGCACCAGCCAGGCAGTAGTGACCTCACAGCAGAGGGCCTATCTCACAGAAGGGTAAGGAACCGAGGCAGGATGAGACTCTCGCCAGAGGACCCACATCACAAAGGGGATGGGAACCAGTCAGGATTATCCTCACACCAGTGGGACCTCATCATCTTAAGGTGAGGAACCCAGCACATGTGTCCTCAAACCAGAGGACCCACATCATCAAGGGCCTTGGAGTGAGGCAGGCAGGAGTAGCCTCACATCACAGGGCACATAATATGAAAAACGTGAGGATTCCAGCATTTAGACCTTCCAGCAGGCGGCCCAGAACACCGAGGCTATGGGATCCAGGCCACAGTGAACTCACAGCAGAGGGCCCGCATCAAAAACTGTGAGCAACCCAGGCGTTGGGACCTCAGCGCAGAAGGCCCACATCCCCATGGGAATGGGAACCTTGCTGGAGTGTCCTCGCACCACTGGGTACACATCAGAAAATGTGGGGAGCCCACCATTTAGGGCCTGGCGCCAGAGGGCCGTCATCAACGAGAGGAGGAGGCACCCTGCATGCTCCAACTGCCACCAGAGGGCTCACGTCTCCAAGGTGACGTGTGCCAGCCAGGCAGGAGTGACCTCACAGAAGAGGGCCTACCTCACAGAACATTGAGGAACCCAGCCAGGATTAGACTCTCGCCAGAGGGCCCACCTCACCAAGGGGATGGGAACCAGGCAGGAGTGTCCTCACACGAGTGGGGCCACATCATCGAAAGGTGAGGAACGCAGCACATGTGGCCTCAAGCCATAGGACAGTCATCACCAAGGGGCTGGCAGTGAGGCAGGCAGGAGGAGCCTCACAACAGAGGGCACATAGAATAACATGTTGAGGAATCCAGCAGTTGGAACCTCCCAGCAGGCGGCTAAGAGCACCGATGATAAGGGATCCTTGCCGGAGTGAACTCACAGCAGAGGGCCCACATCATGGTACTGTGAGCAAGCCAGCCGTTTTGACCTCAGAGCAGAAGGCCCATATCCCCATGGGGATGGGAACCTGGCAAGTGTCCTCACTCACTTGGCGAACATCAGAAAATGTGAGGAGTCCAGCAGTTACGGCCTAAGGCAAGAGGGCCCTCATCACCGAGGGGAGGAGGGTCCCAGCACATTCCAACTGCCACCAGAGGGCACACATCGCCAAGGTGACGTGTGCCAGACAGGCATTATTGACCTCACAGCAGAGGGCCCACCTCACAGAAGGGTGAGGAACCCAGCCAGGATCAGACTCTCACCTGAGGGCCCACATCAGCAAGGGGATGGGAACCAGTCAGGACTGTCTTCCCTCCAGTGGGGCCACATCATCGAAAGGTGCGGAACCCAGCACATGTGGCCTCAAATCAGAGGACACATATCACTAAGGGAATGGGAGTGAGGCAGGCAGGAGTAGCCTAAAAACAGAGGGCCCAAAGAATAAGAAAGGTGAGGAATCCAGCAGTTGGAACCTCCCAGCAGGCGGCCGAGAGCACAGAAGCTATGGGATGCAGGCAGGAGTGAACTAACAGCAGAGAGCCCACATCATGAAACTGTGAGCAACCCAGGCGTTGGGACCTCAGAGCAGAAGGCCCACATCCCAATGGGGATGTGAACCTGGCTGGAGTGTCCTCGCACCACTGGGCGCACATCACAAAACGTGGGGATCCCAGCAGTTAGGGCCTGACGCCAGAGGGCCCTCATCACCGAGGGGAGGAGGCTCGCAGCAGGCTCCAAATGCCACCAGAGGGCTCATGTCCACAAGGCGAGGTGAGCAAGCCAGGCAGGAGTGACCTCACAGCAAACGGCCCACCTCACAGATGGGTGAGGAACCCAGCCAGGATCAGACTCTCAACAGAGGGCCCACATCACCAAGGGGATGTGAACCAGGCAGGAGTCTCCTAGGACCATTGGTCCCACATCATCGAAAGGTGAGGAACCCAGCACATGTGGCCTCAAACCAGACAACACACATCATGAAGGGGCTGGGAGTGAGGCAGGCAGGAGGATCCTCACAACAGAGGGCCCAAAAAATTAAAAAAGTGAGGAATCCAGCAGTTGGAACCTCCCAGCAGGCGGCCAAGAGCACAGAGGCTATGGGATCCAGGCCTCTGTGAATTAACACCAGAGAGCCCACATCATGAAAATGTGAACAACCCAGCCGTTGGGACCTCAGAGCAGAAGGCCCACATCCCCATGGAGATGGGATCCTAAGAGGAGTGCCAAAGCATCACTGGGCTCACTAAGAAAAGTTGGTGAGGCAAGCAGTTAGGGCCTGACCCAAGAGGGCCCTCAGCACCGGGGGGAGCAGATTCCCAGCACGCTCCAACTGCCACCACACGGCTGACTTCACCAAGGCAATGTGTGCCAGCCATGCAGGAGTGACCTATCAGCAGAGGGTCTCCCTCACAGGTGGGTGAGGAACACAGCCAGGAACAGACTCTCACCAGGGTGTCCACATAACCATGTGGATGAGAACCAGGCAGGAGTGTCCTCACACTAGTGGGGCCACATCATCAAAAGGTGAGGAACCCAGCAAAGGTGGCCACAAACCAGAGGACCCACATCACCAAGGGGTTGAGAGTGAGGTAGGTGTCTGGACGGGCATATTTAACACTCATTTCACACCAGGAAGAGGAATTAACCAAAGGCTCAGCGTGCCCTGCCAGAAGCAGATTAGGGCCTGAAGCAGTCTTGTGGGTTTGCGGCCAGCTCACAAGAAAGCGAGTTGAAGAAAGGAGCTCAGGGGCCCTGTAATTCACACACCTGCAGAGTTATAAATGACAGCTATCGTCCAAAAATATATTGAAGTAAGGCTGCCAAGAGGACTTGAAAGCGGGGCAGAATTGCAGGAAACCGATTTCAGGAGGTAGAGTGGATTTGCATTTAAAGCATAGGAAAAGAGGCAGAACATCGACAATGATGCACTTGGCAAAAAAGGGCGTATGAGTTTGTTCCTGAATATATTCAGGAAAAAACACATACGCCCTTTTTGGCAAACCAAGCAAGCTTGCAATGGAAATCCAAACTACTATGAAGTGTCACTTCCCCCCGGTCTAAAGGGCCATCTGAGAAAAGTGTAAAATCCAGAAAGGCAAGAGAGGCCATGGGGAAAAAGGAGCCTTGTTATGCTGATGGGCGGGATGTAAATTGCCAACAGCCACTCTGGAGAAGTCTATGGTGTTTCCTGATACATCTGAAAAACAAAGCAACAGAGTCTAGGGCATTTCCACTTATGGTCCTATAGCTTAGGGAAATTAAAATCAAAAAGACACAGCCACCCCAAAATTTGGGACAGCTCTGTTTACAGGAACCTCTTCTACAGTACAAGTTAAATATCCCAGAGAACAAATAATTGATAAAGAAGTTGCGGTACTTACGTACAACAGAATACCACTCAGCAATGAAATCTGCGTCACCAGGCCTGTACCAGCATAATGAGTGGATTGAGGCACGATGATTCTAAGTGAAATAAGTCACACAGAAAAAGAAACATCATAAGGTATCACTAATGCACGGAATGTAAACTTGGCTACACATGAACTGAATTACAAAACAGAACAGGGTCTCAAGTTTAGAAAACCAACTTATGCTTGCTTAAGGGGAAAGGTGAGTTGGGGTGCTGCATAAATCCAGAGTTTGAAATTAGCACAGATACCATTCCATAAGCCAAATATGTAATAGACAAGACCTACCCCTTGCTCAACGAAATGGACTCAACAATGAGGTATCACCTCACACCTGTTAGAATGGGCATCATCTGAAAATCTACAAACAACAAATGCTGGAAAGGGTGTGGAGAAAAGGAAGCCTCTTCCACTATTGTTGGGAATATAAATTGATACAGTCACTATGGAGAACAATATGGAGTTTCTTAAGAAACTAATAATAGAATTACCATATGATACAGCAATCCCAGTACTGGACATATACCCAGACAGAACCATAAGTCAAAAAGAGACATTCACCGCAATGTTCATTGCATCACTATTTACAATATCGAGGTAATGGAAGCAACCTAAATGCCCACAGACAGACGAATGTATAAAGATGTGGTACATATATAAAATGGAATATTACTAAGCCATGAAAGGAATGAAATTGGGTCATTTGTAGAGACGTCGATGGATCTAGAGACTGTCATACAGAGTGAAGTAAGTCAGAAAGAGAAAAACAAATCTTGTATATTCATGCATATATGTGGAACCTAGAAAAACTGTACAGATTAACCATTTTGCAAGGCATAAATAGAGCAACAGATGTAGACAACAATCGTATGGACAACAAGGGGGGAAAGCTCTTGGGGGGGTGGTGGTGGGAGGAGTTGAGAGATTGGGATTGGCATGTAAACATTTATATGTATAAAATAGACAACCAATAAGAACCTGCTGTATAAAAATATAAAATAAAATTCAAAATTAAAAAGAAATAAAATTTAAAAAATAAAACAGAAAAAACAATTATTCCCTTCACATACATGTATTTATATGAATAAATTATTTCCATGCTTATATCTGTAAATACAAAAAAGAGGAATAAAATCTACCTTGAACCAAAAACGAAAAAGAGAAAAAAAAAAAACAGAACCCACCAGTTACTCAGAGGAAAACCGTATCAGGGCACTTGCTCCAGTTGTAAACAATTCTGAAGTTGGTCAGTGGTGGGGAATCATCTCCCATTCAGCCAGCAGGCCCCACACAACAAGCGTCCTCATTGCAAAGCTGGGGCACCGTGCCGAGGCATCTGTGAGTAAACGTGAGCTGAGCCCCAGGCCAGTTGCTGCTGAACTGTTCCCACCCTTCCCAGGTAAAACACCTGAATATATACAAGGACTTGAAAGCCTAGAGGAAGGGCCATGGAGCCACACGAGTGACAGCATGCCAGCTGACTTGGTGCCTGCAGGCCAGCCAGGATGGTCCTGGCCCTGGGTGCTCTTCTGGAAGATTTCCATTTCCCTGCCTGTGATACCCGTCCTGTCCCTGCCCCCACTGCTTTTTTCCTTCCTCACCTCTGCCCAGGGAGAAATTCCAGCAGCAGGTATGGGTGACACATCCTCTTCTTTAGCAGGTGGCAGCCTGGCAACTGCTGCAGAAAGTCCAGCAGAGCCCCACTCACACTGGGCCACCCACAAAGCCGTGGCCTCTCACTCCCTCCCACCAGCCCAGCCCCGAGACTGCTGACAGGGCAGAGAAAATGGCGTCAGGCACAGCTGCAGGGGCTCTTGCTGCCTGGAGTGGGATTTATATTGATCTCAACCCAGACACACCTGGGGAGGGCTGGCCGGCACGGTAAGGCTGCCCAGGTCAGCCAATCATCACCCCTCAGGGGCTCACAGTTGCAGAAAATGGAACTTGCTGAACCGGCCAGGTCCAAGGAACAGGTGTGGGCTCCTGAGAGTCAGGATAGACAAGGGGCTGCAGCTTTGGCTTGTTTTCTAATCATTTTATCTGGCCCATGAGTGGGAGACAACTTCAAGAAAACCCTCTCCTAATGAGAGGAACCCAGGAGTCAGGGAGAGGAGGGGGTGGGTGGTGGTTGGAGACAGAGGCCTGGTGCCCTGGGTGCAGTGGAAGTCTCTGGAAGACCAGGTGGAGGGAGGCCACACAGAGTGATGCCCAGGGTCACAGACCTGTCGGAGCTGCTGTTTGTTAGTTCAAATCCTGCTCTGAGGTGCTCTGTGTCAGCTCTGAGCGACAGGTGAGCTGGGGGTGCTCTTCAATGAGGGCTATGTGCACGGTTCCTGTGTGCCCAGCCCTGCCACGGTACCTGCAAGGGTAGCTCTGTATCCTGGGAGGGGCCTGACCATGAGAGCCCCGTGGGCTGGGTTGGGGGTGGGGTACCTGCCCAGGAGACCTCCATATCCTGGGATTGGCCTGACCACGAGAGCCCCATGGGCTGCTGGGGACCTGGTAAAGGATGTCAGGACAGTCAGTGAAGCCACCGAGGATATACCTCCAGTTGCTCCTGATTCCTACACCCTGCTGGTCATTCTACCAACCACCAGGACATGGTATTCTGTATTAGTCTTCAATGATGCCTTCTTTTGTATTCCATTAGTCCCAGAGTCACAAGAAATTTTGGCTTGTGAGTGGCAGGACTCAACATACAATTAAAACAATACTTCCGGGCCGTCTTGCCCCAAGGGTTCAAAAATTCCCACACCATCTTTGGGGAAAGCTTAGCTAAAGACAGAAAAGTTCTACCTCTGGAAAAGGAAACCCTCCTTCAATATGCAGATGACATTCTGATCGCCAGCCCTACTAAGGAGGCCTCTGAACTACCAAGCCAATAAAGGATAGAAGTTGTCCAAGAAAAAGCTCAAATATCACAGACTGCGGTGACCTGCCTGGGCTTCATTCTCACACAAGGTCGGAGAAGCCCATCCCAGGAAAGGGAAGAAACCATTTGCAGCCTTACCCCTTTCTAAAACTAGAAGACAGCTTAGGGGTTCCTGGGGAGGCCAGGGTTTGCTGCTTCTGGATCCCTAACTACAGTCTACTAGCTGGGCCTCTATATGAAACACTGAAAGGAAAAGATGATGATCCTTTTGAACAGAATCCAGAAGTGGCCTTTCAAGAATGGAAAGAGCAGTCAATTCAGACCCTTGCCCTGGAACTCCCTAATTGAGCTAAACCATTTGACCTTTACATTCCCAGTGAAAGGTGAATCGCCATTGGAGAATTAGTGCAAAAACTGGGACCACTTGAAATGGAACAACGCAAGAATGCCATCCAGGTAGGATAAACTACAGTCACCAAGGGGCTTGGCCCACTGCCACATCTGGCCAAGATACTGGCGGTATCTAAAAACCTGGAAATCAGCAGCCCAAAAGGCCACCTCCCTCCTAAGGGAAAAGGACCCCACGTGGTGATCCTAATCACCAACCATGCCCTGAAGTTGCAGGGTTCGCTCCGTGGGCACACCGACCTCGAGTGAGGAGGCCCTCCAACTCCAACATCCAGAGAGATAACCGGGGGCAACAGGGCACCATGACGACTCGTGTGAACATCACTTGACCTGGAGTTTCTCTCATAAAACAACAATAGTGTGTCCCGAAGGAGTAGACTACTGCTTGCAGGACTTACTGCACCCGGAGGGGAGCTAATAATCTTGGCGGGGGAACCGTATATCACACTGTCACCATAGAAAAGCCTACAGACACCGTGATGATGGTGGCCAATAAGACCGGCTGGACTCCTGTTTACTTCAAAAGGCTGTTGACTCAGTGGCCACCATGGTCCTTGATCACCACTGACCCTGGACTGTCTGGGAGTTGAGCGGGCAGGGCTCTGACACCTGGTGCTGTTTTTACGTTAATTCAGGGGCCTAATTGAAGAAAAAGCAGACTACTGGTCAGAGCATCTAGGCTGGCAGAAACGGTCAGCCTAAGGTGGCCGAACAAATGTGGGGCGGGGTGAAATCGGCCCCCACAGCGTCTCTGCACATCTCTTTCCTGGACCCTTAAAGGTCATTAGAATCTATAACACTTCCAATGCTGGTGCTCAGGCGGACGAGCAGGGAGGCAGGGGTCCTGGGGCCAATCAACGTCACCTGGAGGCTGCTGGGGAGAAGTTCTGACCCTCGTCCCCTGGTATGAGGGCTCCCAACTCAGCACTCAGCAGTTACAGAAGAAGGGTCTGCACCCTCAGCACTCCAAGAATGAGGAACGGGACAAAAGGCAGAGGAGGGGTTTGTCCCCAGCAAAGCCCATTAAAAATCCCTGGGAGATAAAAATAGAATCTGGGCAATAAAGTCAAGTCTGACCGTTTTTATCCTTTGCGCTTTGTCTAATTTCACGTGCTCCTAGGGTCCCGCATGCAGAGGTTCCACACCCGGCACTTCAGACCAGATTTCCTAGTGCAGAATGGCTGGGTCGACACCTCAGCTCCTGGGGCCCAGTGCAGACTCCGAGATATAGAGCCTGAGCTGCAGCCAACCCGGCCCTCGAGAGCTCCGCCCCCTCCCTCCCACTGACTCTCACAGGATCTCTACACAGCAGCCCAGCCCACAGCCCACGCAGTAGTGTATGCTCTCACCTCTCCATTCTCTGATCAAAATATAAAGTTTCCTTTGCTTGTGAACCAAACTCAGTCTCGATCTCTTGGCCCTAATGACACTGGGCAGGGGGACACTTGTTGGGGTCCACTCTGGAGGATCAGTAACAGAAATTGAGACTATTGTAACTTCAATGAACAGATGTGTGAGCCAAACTGTAGTTAACAAAGAACAGTTTATAAGGCTCGGGTAAAATAAGATGTTTCTAACACTTCCATTTGATATTTCCATCACTTTATTATAAGCAAGTTCAGTGAAAAGGTTTGTCTTATTTGTCAGGTCAATATTAGAGAAATGAAGTGATTTCTTTCCAAGGATGTACATCTAATAATCTTGGTTAAAGCTTCAATCTTGTTTTAAATGCTTTTCCATTGGAAATGATACCTCTCTTTCAGCTCCCCCATTTCTGAGAAGTATAAAATCTTGTAATTTATTATTATCAAAGGGGAAAGGTGGGAGGAGGGATAAATTAACAGTTTGGAATTAACACATACACACTGCTATGTATAAAATAGATCATCAACAAGGAACTACTGTATAGCACAGGGAACTACACTCAATATTTTGCAATAACCTATAAGGGGAAATAATCGGAAAAAGAATAGATATTTTTATTGACATCATCTATCAATGACAGTTAAAGTGTAACGTAAGGGAAGCCGGTGGTGAGTGCTTCTGACCCTGAAGACTTCAATCATCTAAAGTTTGGACTCTGCCTACTTCCCAAGGCCCTTAATGAACATATGTGTAGCCGTAGCTTAAAAAACTCCCCAGTTTGGGTTTCGGGGAGACACTGATTTTGAAAAAGCCCTGGTGTTCTCCTTACATGAATGGGACTCTTCCTACTGCTAAAACATGTCTGTCACACCCAGAGGATGGTATACCGTCTGATCGGGAAGAGTTTGGAAAAGGCATCTCATCTCCTCATCTCCTGGTGCTCAGGTTCACCCCTCCAGCGTCTTTACTAACAGTCTCCCCACTTGGAGATGTCAGCACTGTCAACATCCTGTTGTGTACAGTTTGGAATTTGTCCACAGGATGAAGCGGAAGGATGAGGAACAATGAGAGACAAGTCCTAGGTGTTCAGACAGGCACATGTCACTCTAATTTCCAATCAGGAAGATGAATTGACCAAAGGCTAGGGTTGCCCATGGAAACAGTATAGGGCTTGAGGAAATCCCACTGCTTTGTGGCCAGTTCCCATAAACACAAGTTGAACAATGGAACTCAGGGGCAGTAAAATTCACGAAACTGCAGAGTTGAAAATATCTATCACTGAAAAATGTCTTGAGGAAAGTCAGAGAAAAGGATTGGTAAGCAAGGGAGAATGGCAGGAAAGGGATTTGAGGAGGTAGAAAGGACTCGCCATTAAGCACAAGAAAAGGGGCTGAACATTGTCAACATTGCAGTTGGTCAAAAAGGCTGTATGCGTTTTTTTCTGTATATGTTCAAGAAAAGGGCATACACTTTTTTAGCCAACCAAACAGGTGGGCACTGGAAATCAATACTACAAAAGATATCACTTCGCATCAGTCAGAAGAGCCATCCTCATAAAGTGTAAACACCAGAAATGCAGGACAGGGCAAGGAGAAGAGGGAGCCCTGTGAGGCTTATAGTGGAAATGTATATTGCCAACGGCCATTCTGGAGAAGTGTATTGTGTTTACTAAAGCATCTAAAAAATGAGCTACAGAGCATAGGGCACTTGCACTCATGGGCGTATATCTTGGGAAAAACAAAAATCGAGAGGACACAGGCACCCCAATGTTTACTGCCTCTCTGTTTAAAAGATCCTCGACTAGGATATAACTTAAATGTCTCTGGAGGGAAAAAATGGATAGAGATGTGGTACTTATGTAGAGTGGAATATTACTCAGCCTGGAAATCAATGAAATATGGCCAGTTGTAACAACTCCGGAGGAGTTACGTATGATCATTCTAAGTGACATAATTCAAAAAGAAAAAGACACATATCATAAGATATCACTTAAAGGTGGAATCCAAAATGGCTACACATGAAATAAATTACAAAACAAAAACATAGTCAAATATGTAGAAAACACGCGTAAGGCTGCTAAACGGGAAAGGTGGGGAGGGGTGAGGCATCATCCAGGAGGTTGAAATTAGCAAAGATACCATTCCAAATACCAAACTGATAATCAACAAGGCCTACACGGTAGCTAAAAGAACTGAACTCAGCACACTCAAGTCACCGGAAAAGAATATCTATGACTGGTAAGAATCTGAAAAAGAATTTATTGATGTCTCTCTGTACGTGAATCAAGTGGATGTACAGCAGCAAGAAACAGAGCTTTGAAAATCAGCTGTAACCAATATAGTAATAACTTGAAAAAAATAAACGACAGAGAGACAGAGAAAACCTCTTACAACTTTTCCTCAGGGACGGTGATGCAACATGGATTGAACACATCTAGACCCACAGCAGGATGAGATATAAGGCTGGAAACTGTTCGCGCTAAGAGAAATGTGAGGTTGGGTGAGGAAATACACACCCTTTAAAGTAATACTACCTGGTACCCATTCAATGGGTCCCAAATCTGCAGGTTCAAGGAATCTTCCTACAGCTAAAACATGCATGGAAAACCCAGAGGACTGTACACCATGTGATCGGGAGATGTGTCTAAAATGCACCTCATTTATCCTCTCCTGGTGCTCCTGTTCATCATTCCAGCCACGTTACTTAGAATCTCCCCACTTAGAGAATCAGCACATTTAAACTTCTGTTTCACACATTTTGCAAATTGTGAGGAGGATGAACGGGAAGAGGGGGAACCAATGAGAGAATAGTTGTAGGGGTTTGGACGGGCACATGTCACTCTAATTTCCCATTAACAATAAGAATTAAAAAAAGGCTCAGCCCGCCTCGCCGGAGCCAAAATAGGGCCTGAAGCAATCCTGTGGCTTTGAGGCCAGCTCACAAAAGAGCAACTTCAAAACTGGAGCTCAGGGTCACTGCAATTCACAAACCTGCAGAGTTATAAATGAAAACTAACGTCCAAAAATACGTTGAGGTAAGGCAAAGAAGAGGATCTGAATGCAAGACAGAATTGCAAGAAACAGATTTCAAGAGATAGATTGGACTCGTCTTTAAAGCACATGAAAAGCGGCAGAATTTCGACAATGATGCAGTTGGCCCAAAAGGGAGTATGCGTTTTTTCCTGAATATATCCAGGAAAAAACGCATACGCACTTTATGGGCAACCAAGCAAGCAAGCAATGCAAATGTGCACAACAAAGAAGTCTCATTTCCCACCGGTCAAAAGGGCCATCCGAAAAAGTTGTAAAAACCAGAAATGCAGGACAGGCCATGGAGAACAGGGAGCCTTTATACGCTGATGGACAGTGTGTGAGAGCTGCCGAGAGCCACTCCAGAGAAGTGTATGGTGGTTCCTAAATCATCTAAAAAACAGAGCTACAGAGCATAGGGCACTTCCAATCACAGGAGTATATCTAGGGAAGTCTAAAAATCAACAAGACACAAGCACACCACAGTTTAGGACTACTCTGTTTACAAGAACCTCAACTTCAGTACACCTTAAATATCCCAGGAAAGAGAACAATGGATAAAGAAAATGTGGTACTTATGTACAATGGAATATCTCTTCACCATGAAATCAATGTAATAAGGCTAGTAGAAGGATAAAGAGTGGATTTAGGTCCGATAATACTACTTGAAATAAGTCAAACAGAAAAAGAAACATATAAGATATCACTTATAGAGGGAGGATAAATATGGCTGCACAAAAAATGAATTACAAAACAGAACAGTGTCTCACATTTAGAAAACACACTTATGTCAGCTTAAGGGGAAAGGAGAGGTGGGGTGATGCATAAAACCAAAGTTTGAAATTAGCACAGATACCGTTCAATAAACCAAATAGGTATTAGACAAGATCTACACCTTGCTCAATGAACTGGCCTCAACACACCTCATACACCGCAGAGAACTATATCTGAGTAATAAGAATCTTAAAACCCATGTATTGATATATCTCCATAAGGGAATCAAGTGTGCGCAGAGTGGCACAAACACAGCAGTGAAAATGAGCTAAACCCCATTATAGAAATAAATTTTAAAACCAAAACGCAGAAACAATGAAAGAGAGAAAAATTCTTACAAAATTCACTCAGGGGCTGTGATGCAACCTGGAATGACCACATATAAACCCACAGCTGGATAAGACATAAGGCTGGACACTTGGGGCTGAGAGGATTGGTGAGCTTTGGTGAGCAACTGCCGAAAGTTTAATGCAATACTTCATGCTACTCATTCCAAGGGTCCCAACACTCCAGGTTGAAGGGAATCTTCCTACAGCTAAACCATGCATGGGAAATCCAGCAGATGGTATACCGTATGATCGGGAAAGGTTTCTAAAACGCACCTCATTTTCCTCTCCTGGGGCTCCGGATCAACATTCCAGACACTTTACTAACAACATCCCCACATGGAGAGTCAATGCCTTTAAGTTCCGGTATCGCACAGTCTGCAGTTAGTGCGGAGGATGAATGGGAATAGGGGGAACCAGTGAGAAAATAGCTGTAGCAGTTTCAATGGCCACATGTTACTCTAATTTCACATAGGAAGAAGAATTAATCAAAGGCACAGCAAGGCGCCCCAGAAGAAGAATAGGGCCTGAAGAAATCCTGTGGATATGAGGCAAGATCACAAAAATAAGAGCTGAAAAATGGAACTAAGGGCAGCTGCAATTCAAAAACCTGCAGAGTTATAAAGGCCAACTATTTTCCAAAAGTATATTGAGGTAAGGCTATGAAGAGGCACTGACAGCAAGGCAGATGTGCAGGAAACCTATTTCAGGAGGTAGACTGGAATTGCATCGAAAACATATGAAAAGACTCAGAACATCGACAATCATGCACTTGGCCAAAAAGGGCGTACGCGTTTTTTCCTGAATATATTCAGGAAAAAACGCATACGCACTTTCTGGCCAACCAAGCAAGCTTGCAAAGGAAATCTGCACTACAATGAAGTCTCACTGCCCCCCAGTCAAAAGGGCCATCTGAAAAAAGTGTAAAATCCAGAAAGGCAGGACAGGCCATGGAGAACTGGGAGCCTTGTTATGCTGACGGGTGCGATGTAAATTGCAAACAGCCACTCTGGAGAAGTGTATGGTGTTTCCTGAAACATCTAAAAAACAAAGCAACAGAGCCTAGGGGACTTCCACTTATGGTCCTATAGCTTAGGGAAATTAAAATCAAAAAGACACAGCCACCCCAAAATTTGGGATGGCTCTGTTTACAAGAAACTCATTTACGGTACAAGTTCAATATCGCAGAAAGCGAAAAATGGATAAAGAAGTTGTGGTACTTACGTCCAATGCAATATCACTCAGCAATGAAATCTATGTCATCAGGCCCGTAGCAGCATAATGAGTGGATTCAGGTATGATGATTGTAAGTGAAATAAATCACACAGAAAAGGAAACATCATAAGATATCAGTAATACAGAGAATGTAAACTTGGCTACACAGGAACTGAATTACAAAACAGAACAGGGTCTCAAATGTAGAAAACCAACTTATGCTTGCTTAAGGGGAAAGGTGAGTTGGGGTGCTACATAAAACCAGAGATTGAAATTAGCACAGATACCGTTCCATAAGCCAAATATGTAATAGACAAGAGCTACTCCTTGCTCAACCAAGTGGACTCAACAGCCCATATTAAACGCCTAAGAATATACCTGACTAGTAGGAATCTTAAAACCTATGGATTTATATGTCTCCGAAAGAGAATCAAGCGTGTGTACAGCGGCATAAACGCAGCAGTGATAGGATTGGTGAGGTTCGGTGAGCAAATGCAGACCCTTTGAAGTCATATTCCATGGTACCCATTCCATGGGTCTCAACTTTCCAGGTTTAAGTGATTCTTCCTTCAGCTAAAACATGCATGTGGAACCCAGAGTATGATCCACTGTGTGATCGGAAACGTGTTCAAATGTGTCTCAGTTTTTGTCCCCTGGTACTCGGGTGCAACATTCCAGACGGTTTACTAACACTCTCCCCACTTGGAGAGTCAGTGCCTTTAACCTCCTGTTTGGCCCAGTTTGCAATTTCTGCGTAAGGTGAACAGGAATAGGGAGAACCAATGAGAGACTAGCTGGAGGTGTCTGGACGGGCAAATTTAACTCTCATTTCCCACCAGGAAGAGGAATTAACCAAAGGCTCAGCGTGCCATGCCGGAACCACATTAAGGCCTGAAGCAATCCTGCGTTGTTGCGGCCAGCTCACAAGAAAGCGAGTTGAAGAAAGGAGCTCAGGGGCACTGTAATTCACAAACCTGCAGAGTTATAAATGACAGCTATCGTCCAAAAATATATTGAAGTAAGGCTGCCAAGAGGACTTGAAAGCAGGGCAGAATTGCAGGAAACCGATTTCAGGAGGTAGACGGGAATTGCATGTAAAGCATAGGAAAAGAGGCAGAACGTCCACAATGATGCACTTGGCCAAAAAGGGCATATGCGTTTTTTCCTGAATATATTCAGGAAAAAACGCATACGCTCTTTATGGCCAACAAAGCAAGCTTGCAAAGGAAATCTGCACTACAATAAAGTCTCACTTCCCCTGGTCAAAAGGGCCATCTGAAAAAAGTGTATAATCCAGAAAGGCAACACAGGCCATGGAGAACTGGGAGCCTTGTTATGCTGATGGGCGGGATGTAAATTGCCAACAGCCACTCTAGAGAAGTGTATGGTGTTTCCTGAAACATCTAAAAAACAAAGCAACAGAGCCTAGGGCACTTCCACTTATGGTCCTATAGCGTAGGGAAATTAAAATAAAAAAGACACAGCCACCCCAAAGTTTGGGACGGCTCTGTTTACAAGAACCTCGTTTACGGTACAAGTTCAATATCACAGAAAGCGAAAAATGGATAAAGAAGTTGTGGTACTTATGTACAATGAAATATCACTCAGCAATGAAATCTTTGTCATCAGGCCCGTAGCAGCAAAATGAGTGGATTCAGGTACGATGATTCTAAGTGAAATAAGTCACACACAGAAAGAAATATCATAAGATATCACTAATACACAGAATGTAAACTTGGCTACACAGGAACTGAATTACAAAATAGAACAGGGTCTCAAATGTCAAAAACCGACTTATGCTTACTTAAGGGGAAAGGTGAGTTTGGGTGCTGCATAAAACCAGAGATTGAAATTAGCACAGATACCGTTCCATAAGCCAAATATGTAATAGACAAGAGCTACTCCTTGCTCAACGAAGTGGACTCAACACCCCATTTTAAACGCCAAAAATATACCTGACTAATAAGAATCTTAAAACCTATGGATTTATATGTCTCCGAAAGAGAATCAAGCTTGTGTACAGTGGCATAAACGCAGCAGTGATAGGATAGGTGAGGTTCGGTGAGCAAATGCAGACCCTTTGAAGTCATATTGCAAGGTACCCATTCCATTGGTCTCAACTCTCCAGGTTTAAGGGATTCTTTCTTAAGCTAAATCATGCATGTGGAACCCAGAGTATGATCCACCATGTGATCGGGAAATGTGTTCAAATGTGTCTTAGTTTTCGTCCCCTGGTACTCTGGTGCAACATTCCAGATGCTTTACTATCACTCTCCCCACTTGGAGAGTCAGTACCTTTAACCTCCTGTTTGGCCCTGTGTGCAATTTCTGCGGAAAATGAACAGGAATAGGGAGAACCAATGAGAGACTAGCTGGAGGTGTCTGGACGGGCAAATTTAACTCTCATTTCCCACCAGGAAGAGGAATTAACCAAAGGCAGAGAGTGCCATGCCAGAACCACACTAGGGCCTTAAGCAATCCTGCAGTGTTGCGGCCAGCTCACAAGAAACGAGTGAAGAAAGGAGCTCAGGGGCACTGTCATTCACAAACCTGCAGAGTTATAAATGACAGCTATCGTCCAAAAATATATTGAAGTAAGGCTGCCAAAAGGACTTGAAACCGGGGGAGAATTGCAGGAAACCGATTTCAGGAGGTAGACTGGAATTGCATGTAAAGCATAGGAAAAGAGGCAGAACGTCCACAATGATGCACTTAGGCAAAAAGGGCGTATGCGTTTTTTCCTGAATATATACAGGAAAAAACGCATACGCACTTTTTGGCCAACCAAGCAAGCTTGCAAAGGAAATCTGCACTACAATGAAGTCTCACTTCCCCCCGGTCAAAAGGGCCATCTGAAAAACGTCTAAAATCCAGAAAGGCAGGACAGGTCATGCAGAACTGGGAGCCTTGTTATGCTGATGGGCGGGATGTAAATTGCCAACAGCCACTCTGGAGAAGTGTATGGTGTTTCCTGAAATATCTAAAAAACAAAGCAACAGAGCCTAGGGCACTTCCACTTATGGTCCTATAGATTAGGGAAAATAAAATCAAAAAGACACAACCACCCCAAAGTTTGGGACGGTTCTGTTTACAAGAACCTCGTTTACGGTACAAGTTCAATATCACAGAAAGCGAAAAATGGATAAAGAAGTTGTGGTACTTACGTACAATGCAATATCACTCAGCAATGAAATCTATGTCATCAGGCCCATAGCAGCATAATGAGTGGATTCAGGTACGATGATTCTAAGTGAAATAAGTCACAGAGAAAAAGAAACATCATAAGATATCACTACTACACGGAATGTAAACTTGGCTACACAGGAACTGAATTACAAAACAGAACAGGGTCTCAAATGTAGAAAACCAACTTATGCTTGCTTAAGGGGAAAGGTGAGTTGGGGTGCTGCATAAAACCAGAGATTGAAATTAGCACAGATACCGTTCCATAAGCCAAATATGTAATAGACAAGAGCTACTCCTTGCTCAAAAAAGTGGACTCAACACCCCATATTAAACACCTAAGAATATACCTGACTGGTAAGAATCTTAAAACCTATGGATTTATATGTCTCCGAAAGAGAATCAAGCATGTGTACAGCGGCATAAACGCAGCATTGATAAGATTGGTGAGGTTTGGTGAGCAAATGCAGACCCTTTGAAGTCATATTACATGGTACCCATTCCATGGGTCCCAAATCTCCAGGTTTAAGGGATTCTTCCTTCAGCTAAAACATGCCTGTGGAACCCAGAGTATGATCCACCGTGTGATCGGGAAACGTGTTCAAATGTGTCTCAGTTTTCGTCCCCTGGTACATGGGCGCAACATTCCAGATGCTTTACTAACACTCTGCCCACTTAGAGAGTCAGTGCCTTTAACCTCCTGTTTGGCCCAGTTTGCAATTTCTGCGGAAAATGAACAGGAATAGGGAGAACCAATGAGAGACTAGCTGGAGGTGTCTGGACGGGCAAATTTAACTCTCATTTCCCACCAGGAAGAGGAATTAACCAAAGGCTCAGCGTGCCGTGCCGGAACCACACTAGGGCCTGAAGCAATCCTGCGGTGTTGCGGCCACTCACAAGAAAGCGAGTTGAAGAAAGGAGCTCAGGGGCACTGTAATTCACAAACATGCAGAATTATAAATGACAGCTATCGTCCAAAAATATATTGAAGTAAGGCTGCCAAGAGGACTTGAAAGTGGGGCAGAATTGCAGGAAACTGATTTCAGGAGGTAGACTGGAATTGCATGTAAAGCATAGGAAAAGAGGCAGAACGTCCACAATGATGCACTTGGCCAAACAGGGCGTATGCGTTTATCCTGAATATATTCAGGAAAAAACGCATATGCCCTGTTTGGCCAACCAAGCAAGCTTGCAAAGGAAATCTGCACTACAATGAAGTCTCACTGCCCCCCGGTCAAAAGGGCCATCTGAAAAAAGTGTAAAATCCAGAAAGGCAGGACAGGCCATGGAGAACTGGGAGCCTTGTTATGCTGATGGGCGGGATGTAAATTGCCAACAGCCACTCTGGAGAAGTGTATGGTGTTTCCTGAAACATCTACAAAACAAAGCAACAGAGCCTAGGGCACTTCCACTTATGGTCCTATAGCTTAGGGAAATTAAAATCAAAAAGACACAGCCAACCCAAAGTTTGGGACGGCTCTGTTTACAAGAACCTCGTTTACGGTACAAGTTCAATATCGCAGAAAGCGAAAAATGGATAAAGAAGTTGTGGTACTTATGTACAATGCAATATCACTCAGCAATGAAATCTATGTCATCAGGCCCATAGCAGCAAAATGAGTGGATTCAGGTACGATGATTCTAAGTGAAATAAGTCACACAGAAAAAGAAACATCATAAGATATCACTACTACACGGAATGTAAACTTGGCTACACAGGAACTGAATAACAAAACAGAACAGGGTCTCAAGGGTAGAAAGCCAACTTATGCTTGCTTAAGGGGAAAGGTGAGTTGGGGTGCTGCATAAAACCAGAGATTGAAATTAGCACAGATACCGTTCCATAATCCAAATATGTAATAGACAAGAGCTACTCCTTGCTCAACGAAGTGGACTCAACACCCCATATTAAACGCCTAAGAATATAACTGACTAGTAAGAATCTTAAAACCTATGGATTTATATGTCTGCAAAAGAGAATCAAGCGTGTGTACAGCGGCATAAACGCAGCAGTGATAGGATTGGTGAGGTTCGGTGAGCAAATGCAGACCCTTTGAAGTCATATTGCCTGGTACCCATTCCATCGGTCTCAACTCTCCAAGTTTAAGGGATTCTTCCTTCAGCTAAAACATGCATGTGGAATCCAGAGTATGATCCACCGTGTGATCGGGAAACGTGTTCAAATGTGTCTCAGTTTTCGTCCCCTGCTACTTGGGTGCAACATTCCAGACGCTTTACTAACACTCTCCCCAATTGGAGAGTCAGTGCCTTTAACCTCCTGTTTGGCCCAGTTTGCAATTTCTGCGGAAAATGAACAGGAATAGGGAGAACCAATGAGAGACTAGCTGGAGGTGTCTGGACGGGCAAATTTAACTCTCATTTCCCACCAGGAAGAGGAATTAACCGAAGGCTCAGCGTGCCATGCCGGAACCACACCAGGGCCTGAAGCAATCCTGCGGTGTTGCGACCAGCTCAGAAGAAAGCTAGTTGAAGAAAGGAGCTCAGGGGCACTGTAATTCACAAACCTGCAGAGTTATAAATGACAGCTATCGTCCAAAAATATATTGAAGTGAGGCTGCCAAGAGGACTTGAAATCGGGGCAGAATTGCAGGAAACCGATTTCAGGAGGTAGACTGGAATTGCATGTAAAGCATAGGAAAAGAGGCACATCGTCCACAATGATGCACTTGGCCAAAAAGGGCGTATGCGTTTTTTCCTGAATATATTCAGGAAAAAAGGCATATGCCCTTTTTGGCCAACCAAGCAAGCTTGCAAAGGAAATCTGCACTACAATGAAGTCTCACTGCCCCCCGGTCAAAAGGGCCATCTGAACAAAGTGTAAAATCCAGAAAGGCAGGACAGGCCATGGAGAACTGGGAGCCTTGTTATGCTGACGGGTGCGATGTAAATTGCAAACAGCCACTCTGGAGAAGTGTATGGTGTTTCCTGAAACATCTAAAAAACAAAGCAACAGAGCCTAGGGGACTTCCACTTATGGTCCTATAGCTTAGGGAAATTAAAATCAAAAAGACACAGCCACCCCAAAATTTGGGATGGCTCTGTTTACAAGAAACTCATTTACGGTACAAGTTCAATATCGCAGAAAGCGAAAAATGGATAAAGAAGTTGTGGTACTTACGTCCAATGCAATATCACTCAGCAATGAAATCTATGTCATCAGGCCCGTAGCAGCATAATGAGTGGATTCAGGTATGATGATTGTAAGTGAAATAAATCACACAGAAAAGGAAACATCATAAGATATCAGTAATACAGAGAATGTAAACTTGGCTACACAGGAACTGAATTACAAAACAGAACAGGGTCTCAAATGTAGAAAACCAACTTATGCTTGCTTAAGGGGAAAGGTGAGTTGGGGTGCTGCATAAAACCAGAGATTGAAATTAGCACAGATACCGTTCCATAAGCCAAATATGTAATAGACAAGAGCTACTCCTTGCTCAACCAAGTGGACTCAACAGCCCATATTAAACGCCTAAGAATATACCTGACTAGTAGGAATCTTAAAACCTATGGATTTATATGTCTCCGAAAGAGAATCAAGCGTGTGTACAGCGGCATAAACGCAGCAGTGATAGGATTGGTGAGGTTCGGTGAGCAAATGCAGACCCTTTGAAGTCATATTCCATGGTACCCATTCCATGGGTCTCAACTTTCCAGGTTTAAGTGATTCTTCCTTCAGCTAAAACATGCATGTGGAACCCAGAGTATGATCCACTGTGTGATCGGAAACGTGTTCAAATGTGTCTCAGTTTTCGTCCCCTGGTACTCGGGTGCAACATTCCAGACGGTTTACTAACACTCTCCCCACTTGGAGAGTCAGTGCCTTTAACCTCCTGTTTGGCCCAGTTTGCAATTTCTGCGTAAGGTGAACAGGAATAGGGAGAACCAATGAGAGACTAGCTGGAGGTGTCTGGACGGGCAAATTTAACTCTCATTTCCCACCAGGAAGAGGAATTAACCAAAGGCTCAGCGTGCCATGCCGGAACCACATTAAGGCCTGAAGCAATCCTGCGTTGTTGCGGCCAGCTCACAAGAAAGCGAGTTGAAGAAAGGAGCTCAGGGGCACTGTAATTCACAAACCTGCAGAGTTATAAATGACAGCTATCGTCCAAAAATATATTGAAGTAAGGCTGCCAAGAGGACTTGAAAGCAGGGCAGAATTGCAGGAAACCGATTTCAGGAGGTAGACGGGAATTGCATGTAAAGCATAGGAAAAGAGGCAGAACGTCCACAATGATGCACTTGGCCAAAAAGGGCATATGCGTTTTTTCCTGAATATATTCAGGAAAAAACGCATACGCTCTTTATGGCCAACAAAGCAAGCTTGCAAAGGAAATCTGCACTACAATAAAGTCTCACTTCCCCTGGTCAAAAGGGCCATCTGAAAAAAGTGTATAATCCAGAAAGGCAACACAGGCCATGGAGAACTGGGAGCCTTGTTATGCTGATGGGCGGGATGTAAATTGCCAACAGCCACTCTAGAGAAGTGTATGGTGTTTCCTGAAACATCTAAAAAACAAAGCAACAGAGCCTAGGGCACTTCCACTTATGGTCCTATAGCGTAGGGAAATTAAAATAAAAAAGACACAGCCACCCCAAAGTTTGGGACGGCTCTGTTTACAAGAACCTCGTTTACGGTACAAGTTCAATATCACAGAAAGCGAAAAATGGATAAAGATGTTGTGGTACTTATGTACAATGAAATATCACTCAGCAATGAAATCTTTGTCATCAGGCCCGTAGCAGCAAAATGAGTGGATTCAGGTACGATGATTCTAAGTGAAATAAGTCACACACAGAAAGAAATATCATAAGATATCACTAATACACAGAATGTAAACTTGGCTACACAGGAACTGAATTACAAAATAGAACAGGGTCTCAAATGTCGAAAACCGACTTATGCTTACTTAAGGGGAAAGGTGAGTTTGGGTGCTGCATAAAACCAGAGATTGAAATTAGCACAGATACCGTTCCATAAGCCAAATATGTAATAGACAAGAGCTACTCCTTGCTCAACGAAGTGGACTCAACACCCCATTTTAAACGCCAAAAATATACCTGACTAATAAGAATCTTAAAACCTATGGATTTATATGTCTCCGAAAGAGAATCAAGCTTGTGTACAGTGGCATAAACGCAGCAGTGATAGGATAGGTGAGGTTCGGTGAGCAAATGCAGACCCTTTGAAGTCATATTGCAAGGTACCCATTCCATTGGTCTCAACTCTCCAGGTTTAAGGGATTCTTTCTTAAGCTAAATCATGCATGTGGAACCCAGAGTATGATCCACCATGTGATCGGGAAATGTGTTCAAATGTGTCTTAGTTTTCGTCCCCTGGTACTCTGGTGCAACATTCCAGATGCTTTACTAACACTCTCCCCACTTGGAGAGTCAGTACCTTTAACCTCCTGTTTGGCCCTGTGTGCAATTTCTGCGGAAAATGAACAGGAATAGGGAGAACCAATGAGAGACTAGCTGGAGGTGTCTGGACGGGCAAATTTAACTCTCATTTCCCACCAGGAAGAGGAATTAACCAAAGGCAGAGAGTGCCATGCCAGAACCACACTAGGGCCTTAAGCAATCCTGCAGTGTTGCGGCCAGCTCACAAGAAACGAGTGAAGAAAGGAGCTCAGGGGCACTGTCATTCACAAACCTGCAGAGTTATAAATGACAGCTATCGTCCAAAAATATATTGAAGTAAGGCTGCCAAAAGGACTTGAAACCGGGGGAGAATTGCAGGAAACCGATTTCAGGAGGTAGACTGGAATTGCATGTAAAGCATAGGAAAAGAGGCAGAACGTCCACAATGATGCACTTAGGCAAAAAGGGCGTATGCGTTTTTTCCTGAATATATACAGGAAAAAACGCATACGCACTTTTTGGCCAACCAAGCAAGCTTGCAAAGGAAATCTGCACTACAATGAAGTCTCACTTCCCCCCGGTCAAAAGGGCCATCTGAAAAACGTCTAAAATCCAGAAAGGCAGGACAGGTCATGCAGAACTGGGAGCCTTGTTATGCTGATGGGCGGGATGTAAATTGCCAACAGCCACTCTGGAGAAGTGTATGGTGTTTCCTGAAATATCTAAAAAACAAAGCAACAGAGCCTAGGGCACTTCCACTTATGGTCCTATAGATTAGGGAAAATAAAATCAAAAAGACACAACCACCCCAAAGTTTGGGACGGTTCTGTTTACAAGAACCTCGTTTACAGTACAAGTTCAATATCACAGAAAGCGAAAAATGGATAAAGAAGTTGTGGTACTTACGTACAATGCAATATCACTCAGCAATGAAATCTATGTCATCAGGCCCATAGCAGCATAATGAGTGGATTCAGGTACGATGATTCTAAGTGAAATAAGTCACAGAGAAAAAGAAACATCATAAGATATCACTACTACACGGAATGTAAACTTGGCTACACAGGAACTGAATTACAAAACAGAACAGGGTCTCAAATGTAGAAAACCAACTTATGCTTGCTTAAGGGGAAAGGTGAGTTGGGGTGCTGCATAAAACCAGAGATTGAAATTAGCACAGATACCGTTCCATAAGCCAAATATGTAATAGACAAGAGCTACTCCTTGCTCAAAAAAGTGGACTCAACACCCCATATTAAACACCTAAGAATATACCTGACTGGTAAGAATCTTAAAACCTATGGATTTATATGTCTCCGAAAGAGAATCAAGCATGTGTACAGCGGCATAAACGCAGCATTGATAAGATTGGTGAGGTTTGGTGAGCAAATGCAGACCCTTTGAAGTCATATTACATGGTACCCATTCCATGGGTCCCAAATCTCCAGGTTTAAGGGATTCTTCCTTCAGCTAAAACATGCCTGTGGAACCCAGAGTATGATCCACCATGTGATCGGGAAACGTGTTCAAATGTGTCTCAGTTTTCGTCCCCTGGTACATGGGCGCAACATTCCAGATGCTTTACTAACACTCTGCCCACTTAGAGAGTCAGTGCCTTTAACCTCCTGTTTGGCCCAGTTTGCAATTTCTGCGGAAAATGAACAGGAATAGGGAGAACCAATGAGAGACTAGCTGGAGGTGTCTGGACGGGCAAATTTAACTCTCATTTCCCACCAGGAAGAGGAATTAACCAAAGGCTCAGCGTGCCGTGCCGGAACGACACTAGGGCCTGAAGCAATCCTGCGGTGTTGCGGCCACTCACAAGAAAGCGAGTTGAAGAAAGGAGCGCAGGGGCACTGTAATTCACAAACATGCAGAATTATAAATGACAGCTATCGTCCAAAAATATATTGAAGTAAGGCTGCCAAGAGGACTTGAAAGTGGGGCAGAATTGCAGGAAACTGATTTCAGGAGGTAGACTGGAATTGCATGTAAAGCATAGGAAAAGAGGCAGAACGTCCACAATGATGCACTTGGCCAAACAGGGCGTATGCGTTTATCCTGAATATATTCAGGAAAAAACGCATATGCCCTGTTTGGCCAACCAAGCAAGCTTGCAAAGGAAATCTGCACTACAATGAAGTCTCACTGCCCCCCGGTCAAAAGGGCCATCTGAAAAAAGTGTAAAATCCAGAAAGGCAGGACAGGCCATGGAGAACTGGGAGCCTTGTTATGCTGATGGGCGGGATGTAAATTGCCAACAGCCACTCTGGAGAAGTGTATGGTGTTTCCTGAAACATCTACAAAACAAAGCAACAGAGCCTAGGGCACTTCCACTTATGGTCCTATAGCTTAGGGAAATTAAAATCAAAAAGACACAGCCAACCCAAAGTTTGGGACGGCTCTGTTTACAAGAACCTCGTTTACGGTACAAGTTCAATATCGCAGAAAGCGAAAAATGGATAAAGAAGTTGTGGTACTTATGTACAATGCAATATCACTCAGCAATGAAATCTATGTCATCAGGCCCATAGCAGCAAAATGAGTGGATTCACGTACGATGATTCTAAGTGAAATAAGTCACACAGAAAAAGAAACATCATAAGATATCACTACTACACGGAATGTAAACTTGGCTACACAGGAACTGAATAACAAAACAGAACAGGGTCTCAAGGGTAGAAAGCCAACTTATGCTTGCTTAAGGGGAAAGGTGAGTTGGGGTGCTGCATAAAACCAGAGATTGAAATTAGCACAGATACCGTTCCATAATCCAAATATGTAATAGACAAGAGCTACTCCTTGCTCAACGAAGTGGACTCAACACCCCATATTAAACGCCTAAGAATATAACTGACTAGTAAGAATCTTAAAACCTATGGATTTATATGTCTGCAAAAGAGAATCAAGCGTGTGTACAGCGGCATAAACGCAGCAGTGATAGGATTGGTGAGGTTCGGTGAGCAAATGCAGACCCTTTGAAGTCATATTGCCTGGTACCCATTCCATCGGTCTCAACTCTCCAAGTTTAAGGGATTCTTCCTTCAGCTAAAACATGCATGTGGAATCCAGAGTATGATCCACCGTGTGATCGGGAAACGTGTTCAAATGTGTCTCAGTTTTCGTCCCCTGCTACTTGGGTGCAACATTCCAGACGCTTTACTAACACTCTCCCCACTTGGAGAGTCAGTGCCTTTAACCTCCTGTTTGGCCCAGTTTGCAATTTCTGCGGAAAATGAACAGGAATAGGGAGAACCAATGAGAGACTAGCTGGAGGTGTCTGGACGGGCAAATTTAACTCTCATTTCCCACCAGGAAGAGGAATTAACCGAAGGCTCAGCGTGCCATGCCGGAACCACACCAGGGCCTGAAGCAATCCTGCGGTGTTGCGACCAGCTCAGAAGAAAGCTAGTTGAAGAAAGGAGCTCAGGGGCACTGTAATTCACAAACCTGCAGAGTTATAAATGACAGCTATCGTCCAAAAATATATTGAAGTGAGGCTGCCAAGAGGACTTGAAATCGGGGCAGAATTGCAGGAAACCGATTTCAGGAGGTAGACTGGAATTGCATGTAAAGCATAGGAAAAGAGGCACATCGTCCACAATGATGCACTTGGCCAAAAAGGGCGTATGCGTTTTTTCCTGAATATATTCAGGAAAAAAGGCATATGCCCTTTTTGGCCAACCAAGCAAGCTTGCAAAGGAAATCTGCACTACAATGAAGTCTCACTGCCCCCCGGTCAAAAGGGCCATCTGAACAAAGTGTAAAATCCAGAAAGGCAGGACATGCCATGGAGAACTGGGAGCCTTGTTATGGTGATGGGCGGGATGTAAATTGCCAACAGCCACTCTGGAGAAGTGTATGGTGTTTCCTGAAATATCTAAAAAACAAACAACAGAGCCTAAGGCACTTCCACATATGGTCCTATAGCTTAGGGAAATTAAAATCAAAAAGACACAGCCACCCCAATATTTGGGACGGCTCTGTTTACAAGAACCTCGTTTACGGTACAAGTTCAATATCGCAGAAAGCGAAAAATGCATAAAGAAGTTGTGGTACTTACGTACAATGCAATATCATTGAGCAATGAAATCTATGTAATCAGGCCCGTAGGAGCATAATGAGTGGATTCAGGTACGATGATTCTAAGTGAAATAAGTCACACAGAAAAAGAAACATCATAAGATATCACTAATACAGAGAATGTAAACTTGGCTACACAGGAACTGAATTACAAAACAGAACAGGGTCTCAAATGTAGAAAACCGACTTATGCTTGCTTAAGGGGAAAGGTGAGTTGGGGTGCTGCATAAAACCAGAGATTGAAATTAGCACAGATACCATTCCATAAGACAACTATATAATAGACAAGAGCTACTGCATGCTCAACAAAGTGGACACAACACCCCATATTAAACCGCTAAGAATATACCTGACTAGTAAGAATCTTAAAACCTATGGATTTATATGTCTTCGAAAGAGAATCAAGCATGTGTACACCGGCATAAACGCAGCAGTGATAGGATTGGTGAGGTTCGGTGAGCAAATGCAGACCCTTTGAAGTCATATTGCATGGTACGCATTCCACGGGTCTCAACTCTCCAGGTTTAAGGGATTCTTCCTTCAGCTAAAACATGCATGTGGAACCCAGTGTATGATCCACCGTGTGATCGGAAACGTGTTCAAATGTGTCTCAGTTTTCGTCCCCTGGTACTCGGGTGCAACATTCCAGATGCTTTACTAACACTCTCCCCACTTGAAGAGTCAGTGCCTTTAACCTCCTGTTTGGCCCAGTTTGCAATTTCTGTGGAAAATGAACAGGAATAGGGAGAACCAATAAGAGACTAGCTGGAGGTGTCTGGACGGGCAAATTTAACTCCCATTTCCCACCAGGAAGAGGAATTAACCAAAGGCTCAGCGTGCCATTCCGGAGCCACACTAGGGCCTGAAGCAATCCTGCGGTGTTGCGGCCAGCTCACAAGAAAGCAAGTTGAGGAAAGGAGCTCAGGGGCACTGTCATTCACAAACATGCAGAGTTATAAATGACAGCTATCGTCCAAAAATATATTGAAGTAAGGCTGCCAAGAGGACTTGAAAGCGGGGCAGAATTGCAGGAAACCGATTTCAGGGGGTAGACTGGAATTACATTTAAAGCATAGGAAAAGAGGCAGAACGTCCACAATGATGCACTTGGCCAAAAAGGGCGTATGCGTTTTTTCCTGAATATATTCAGGAAAAAACGCATACGCCCTTTTTGGCCAACCTAGCAAGCTTGCAAAGGAAATCTGCACTACAATAAAGTCTCACTTCCCCTGGTCAAAAGGGCCATCTGAAAAAAGTGTATAATCCAGAAAGGCAACACAGGCCATGGAGAACTGGGAGCCTTGTTATGCTGATGGGCGGGATGTAAATTGCCAACAGCCACTCTAGAGAAGTGTATGGTGTTTCCTGAAACATCTAAAAAACAAAGCAACAGAGCCTAGGGCACTTCCACTTATGGTCCTATAGCGTAGGGAAATTAAAATAAAAAAGACACAGCCACCCCAAAGTTTGGGACGGCTCTGTTTACAAGAACCTCGTTTACGGTACAAGTTCAATATCACAGAAAGCGAAAAATGGATAAAGATGTTGTGGTACTTACGTACAATGAAATATCACTCAGCAATGAAATCTTTGTCATCAGGCCCATAGCAGCAAAATGAGTGGATTCAGGTACGATGATTCTAAGTGAAATAAGTCACACACAGAAAGAAATATCATAAGATATCACTAATACACTGAATGTAAACTTGGCTACACAGGAACTGAATTACAAAATAGAACAGGGTCTCAAATGTCGAAAACCGACTTATGCTTACTTAAGGGGAAAGGTGAGTTTGGGTGCTGCATAAAACCAGAGATTGAAATTAGCACAGATACCGTTCCATAAGCCAAATATGTAATAGACAAGAGCTACTCCTTGCTCAACGAAGTGGACTCAACACCCCATTTTAAACGCCAAAAATATACCTGACTAATAAGAATCTTAAAACCCATGGATTTATATGTCTCCGAAAGAGAATCAAGCGTGTGTACAGCGGCATAAACGCAGCAGTGATAGGATAGGTGAGGTTCAGTGAGCAAATGCAGACCCTTTGAAGTCATATTGCATGGTACCCATTCCATTGCTCTCAACTCTCCAGGTTTAAGGGATTCTTTCTTAAGCTAAATCATGCATGTGGAACCCAGAGTATGATCCACCGTGTGATCGGGAAATGTGTTCAAATGTGTCTTAGTTTTCGTCCCCTGGTACTCTGGTGCAACATTCCAGATGCTTTACTAACACTCTCCCCACTTGGAGAGTCAGTGCCTTTAACCTCCTGTTTGGCCCAGTGTGCAATTTCTGCGGAAAATGAACAGGAATAGGGAGAACCAATGAGAGACTAGCTGGAGGTGTCTGGACGGGCAAATTTAACTCTCATTTCCCACCAGGAAGAGGAATTAACCAAAGGCAGAGAGTGCCATGCCAGAACCACACTAAGGCCTTAAGCAATCCTGCGGTGTTGCGGCCAGCTCACAAGAAACGAGTGAAGAAAGGAGCTCAGGGGCACTGTCATTCACAAACCTGCAGAGTTATAAATGACAGCTATCGTCCAAAAATATATTGAAGTAAGGCTGCCAAGAGGACTTGAAACCGGGGCAGAATTGCAGGAAACCGATTTCAGGAGGTAGACTGGAATTGCATGTAAAGCATAGGAAAAGAGGCAGAACGTCCACAATGATGCACTTAGGCAAAAAGGGCGTATGCGTTTTTTCCTGAATATATTCAGGAAAAAACGCATACGCACTTTTTGGCCAACCAAGCAAGCTTGCAAAGGAAATCTGCACTACAATGAAGTCTCACTGCCCCCTGGTCAAAAGGGCCATCTGAAAAATGTCTAAAATCCAGAAAGGCAGGACAGGTCATGCAGAACTGGGAGCCTTGTTATGCTGATGGGCGGGATGTAAATTGCCAACAGCCACTCTGGAGAAGTGTATGGTGTTTCCTGAAATATCTAAAAAACAAAGCAACAGAGCCTAGGGCACTTCCACTTATGGTCCTATAGATTAGGGAAATTAAAATCAAAAAGACACAGCCACCCCAAAGTTTTTGACGGCTCTGTTTACAAGAACCTCGTTTACGGTACAAGTTCAATATCACAGAAAGCGAAAAATGGATAAAGAAGTTGTGGTACTTACGTACAATGCAATATCACTCAGCAATGAAATCTATGTCATCAGGCCCATAGCAGCATAATGAGTGGATTCAGGTACGATGATTCTAAGTGAAATAAGTCACAGAGAAAAAGAAACATCATAAGATATCACTACTACACGGAATGTAAACTTGGCTACACAGGAACTGAATTACAAAACAGAACAGGGTCTCAAATGTAGAAAACCAACTTATGCTTGCTTAAGGGGAAAGGTGAGTTGGGGTGCTGCATAAAACCAGAGATTGAAATTAGCACAGATACCGTTCCATAAGCCAAATATGTAATAGACAAGAGCTACTCCTTGCTCAACGAAGTGGACTCAACACCCCATATTAAACGCCTAAGAATATACCTGACAAGTAAGAATCTTAAAACCTATGGATTTATATGTCTCCGAAAGAGAATCAAGCGTGTGTACAGTGGCATAAACGCAACAGTGATAGGATTGGTGAGGTTCGGTGAGAAATGCAGACCCCTTGAAGTCATATTGCATGGTACCCATTCCATGGGTCTCCACTTTCCAGGTTTAAGGGATTCTTCCTTCAGCTAAAACATGCCTGTGGTAACCAGAGTATGATCCACCGTGTGATTGGGAAACGTGTTGAAATGTGTCTCAGTTTTCATCCCCTGGTACTCGGGTGGAACATTACAGACGCTTTGCTAACACTCTCCCCACTTGGAGAGTCAGTGCCTTTAACCTCCTGTTTGGCCCAGTGTGCAATTTCTGCGGAAAATGAACAGGAATAGGGAGAACCCATGAGAGACCAGCTGGAGGTGTCTGGACGGGCAAATTTAACTCTCATTTCCCACCAGGAAGAGGAATTTACCAAACGCTCAGCGTGCCGTGTCGGAACAACACTAGGGCCTGAAGCAATCTTGCAGTGTTGCGGCCAGCTCACAAGAAAGCGAGTTGAAGAAAGGAGCTCAGGGGCACAGTAATTCACAAAACTGCAGAGTTATAAATGACAGCTATCATCCAAAAATATATTGAAGTAAGGCTGCCAAGAGGACTTGAAAGCGGGGCAGAATTGCAGGAGACCGATTTCAGGAGGTAGACTGGAATTGCATGTAAAGCATAGGAAAAGAGGCAGAACGTCCACAATGATGCACTTGGCCAAAAAGGGCGTATGCGTTTTTTCCTGAATATATTCAGGAAAAAACGCATACGCCCTTTTTGGACAACCAAGCAAACTTGCAAAGGAAATCTGCACTACAATGAAGTCTCACTGCCCCCCGGTCAAAAGGGACATCTGAAAAAATTGTAAAATCCAGAAAGGCAGGACAGGCCATGGAGACCTGGGAGCCTTGTTATGCTGATGGGCGGGATGTAAATTGCCAACAGCCACTCTGGAGAAATGTATGGTGTTTCCTAAAACATCTAAAAAACAAAGCAACAGAGCCTAGGGCACTTCCACTTATGGTCCTATAGCTTAGGGAAATTAAAATCAAAAAGACACAGCCACCCCAAATTTGGGAGGGCTCTGTTTACAAGAACCTCGTTTACGGTACAAGTTCAATATCACAGAAAGCGAAAAATGGATAAAGAAGTTGTGGTACTTACGTACAATGCAATATCACTCAGCAATGAAATCTATGTCATCAGGCCCATAGCAGCATAATGAGTGGATTCAGGTACGATGATTCTAAGTGAAATAAATCACAGAGAAAAAGTAACATCATAACGTATCACTACTACACGGAATGTAAACTTGGCTACACAGGAACTGAATTATAAAACAGAACAGGGTCTCAAATGTAGAAAACCAACTTATGCTTGCTTAAGGGGAAAGGTGAGTTGGGGTGCTGCATAAAACCAGAGATTGAAATTAGCACAGATACCGTTCCATAAGCCAAATATGTAATAGACAAGAGCTACTCCTTGCTCAACGAAGTGGACTCAACACCCCATATTAAACGCCTAAGAATATACCTGACTAGTAAGAATCTTAAAACCTATGGATTTATATGTCTGCAAAAGAGAATCAAGCGTGTGTACAGCGGCATAAACGCAGCAGTTATAGGATTGGTGAGATTCGGTGAGCAAATGCAGACCCTTTTAAGTCATATTGCATGGAACCCATTCCATGGGTCTCAACTCTCCAGGTTTAAGGGATTCTTCCTTCAGCTAAAACATGCATGTGGAACCAAGAGTATGATCCACCGTGTGATCCGGAAATGTGTTCAAATGTGTCTCAGTTTTCATCCCCTGGTACTCGGGTGCAACATTCCAGACGTTTTACTAACACTCTCCCTACTTGGAGAGTCACTGCCTTTAACCTCCTATTTTGCCCAGTTTGCAATTTCTGCGGAAAATGAACAGGAATTGGGAGAACCAATGAGAGACTAGCTGGAGGTGTCTGGACGGGCAAATTTAACTCTCATTTCCCACCAGGAAGAGGAATTAACCAAAGGCAGAGAGTGCCATGCCGGAACCACACTAGGGCCTGAAGCAATCCTGCAGTGTTGCGGCCAGCTCACAAGAAAGCGAGTTGAAGAAAGGAGCTCAGGGGCACTGTCATTCACAAACATGCAGAATTATAAATGACACCTATCGTCCAAAAATATATTGAAGTAAGGCTGCCAAGAGGACTTGAAAGCGGGGCAGAATTGCAGGAAACCGATTTCAGGAGGTAGACTGGAATTGCATGTAAAGCATAGGAAAAGAGGCAGAACGTCCACAATGATGCACTTGGCCAAACAGGGCGTATGCGTTTTTTCCTGAATATATTCAGGAAAAAACGCATACGCCCTGTTTGGCCAACCAAGCAAGCTTGCAAAGGAAATCTGCACTACAATGAAGTCTCACTGCCCCCCGGTCAAAAGGGCCATCTGAAAAAAGTGTAAAATCCAGAAAGGCAGGACAGGCCATGGAGAACTGGGAGCCTTGTTATGCTGATGGGTGGGATGTAAATTGCCAAGAGTCACTCTGGAGAAGTGTATGGTGTTTCCTGAAACATCTAAAAAACAAAGCAACAGAACCTAGGGCACTTCCACTTATGGTCCTATAGCTTAGGGAAATTAAAATCAAAAAGACACAGCCACCCCAAATTTTGGGACGGCTCTGTTTACAAGAACCTCGTTTACGGTACAAGTTCAATATCACAGAAAGCGAAAAATGGATAAAGAAGTTGTGGTACTTACGTACAATGGAATATCACTCAGCAATGAAATCTATGTCATCAGGCCCGTAGCAGCATAATGAGTGGATTCAGGTATGATGATTCTAAGTGAAATAAGTCCCAGAGAAAAAGAAACATCATAAGATATAACTACTACACGGAATGTAAACTTGGCTACACAGGAACTGAATTACAGAACAGAACAGGGTCTCAAATGTAGAAAACCAACTAATGCTTGCTTAAGGGGAAAGGGGAGTTGGGGTGCTGCATAAAACCAGAGATTGAAATTACCACAGATACCGTTCCATAAGCCATATATGTAATAGACAAGAGCTACTCCTTGCTCAGCGAAGTGGACTCAACACCCCATATTAAACGCCTAAGAATATACCTGACTAGTAAGAATCTTAAAACCTATGGATTTATATGTCTCCGAAAGAGAATCAAGCGTGTGTACAGCGGCATCAACGCAGCAGTGATAGGATTGGTGAGGTCAGTGAGCAAATGCAGACCCTTTGAAGTCATATTGCATGGTACCCATTCCATCGGTCTCCACTCTCCAGGTTTAAGGGCTTCTTCCTTCAGCTAAAACATGCATGTGGAACCCAGAGTATGATCCACCGTGTGATTGGGAAACGTTTTCAAATGTGTCTCAGTTTTCGTCCCCTGGTACACAGGCGCAACATTCCAGACGCTTTACTAACACTCTCCCCACTTGGAGAGTCAGTGCCTTTAACCTCCTGTTTGGCCCAGTTTGCAATTTCTGCGGAAAATGAACAGGAATAGGGAGAACCAATGAGAGACTAGCTGGAGGTGTCTGGACGGGCAAATTTAACTCTCATTTCCCACCAGGAAGAGGAATTAACCAAAGGCTCAGCATGCCCTGCTGGAACCACATTAAGGCCTGAAGCAATCCTGCGGTTTTGCGTCCAGCTCACAAGAAAGCGAGTTGAAGAAAGGAGCTCAGGGGCACTGTAATTCACAAACCTGCAGAGTTATAAATGACAGCTATCGTCCAAAAATATATTGAAGTAAGGCTGCCAGGAGGACTTGAAAGCAGGGCAGAATTGCAGGAAACCGATTTCAGGAGGTAGACTGGAATTGCATGTAAAGCATAGGAAAAGAGGCAGAACATCCACAATGATGCACTTGGCCAAAATGGGCGTATGCGTTTTTTCCTGAATATATTCAGGAAAAAACGCATACGTACTTTTTGGCCAACCAAGCAAGCTTGCAAAGAAATCTGCACTACTGTGAAGTCTCACTGCCCCCCGGTCAAAAGGGCCATCTGAATAAAGTGTAAAATCCAGAAAGGCAGGACAGGCCATGGAGAAATGGGAGCCTTGTTATGGTAATGGGCGGGATGTAAATTACCAACTGCCACTCTGGAAAAGTGTATGGTGTTTCCTGAAACATCCAAAAAACAAGGCAACAGAGCCTAGGGCGCTTCCACTTATGGTCCTATAGCTTAGGGAAATTAAAATCAAAAAGACACAGCCATCCCAAAGTTTGGGACAGCTTTGTTTACAAGAACATCGTTTATGGTACAAGTTCAATATCACAGAAAGCGAAAAATGGATAAAGAAGTTGTGGTACTTACGTAGAATGCAATATCACTCAGTAATGAAATCTATGTCATCAGGCCCATAGAAGCATAATGAGTGGATTCAGGTACGATGATTCTAAGTGAAATAAGTCACACAGAAAAAGAAACATCATAAGATACAACTAATACACGGAATGTAAACTTGGCTACACAGGAAGTGAATTACAAAACAGAAAAGGGTCTCAAATGTAGAACACCAACTTATGCTTGCTTAAGGGGAAAGGTGAGTTGGGATGCTGCATAAAACCAGAGATAGAAATTAGCACAGATACCGTTCCATAATCCAAACATGTAATAGACAAGAGCTACTCCTTGCTCAACGAAGTGGACTCAACACCCCATATTAAACGCCTAAGAATATACCTGACTAGTAAGAATCTTAAAACCTATGGATTTATATGTCTCCGAAAGAGAATCAAGCGTGTGTACAGCGGCATAAACGCAGCAGTGATAGGATTGGTGAGGTTCGGTGAGCAAATGCAGACCCTTTGAAGTCATATTGCCTGGTACCCATTCCATCGGTCTCAACTCTCCAAGTTTAAGGGATTCTTCCTTCAGCTAAAACATGCATGTGGAACCCAGAGTATGATCCACCGTGTGATCGGGAAATGTGTTCAAATGTGTCTCAGTTTTCGCCCCCTGCTACTCGGGTGCAACATTCCAGACGCTTTACTAACACTCTCCCCACTTGGATACTCAGTGCCTTTAACCTCCTGTTTGGCCCAATTTGCAATTTCTGCGGAAAATGAACAGGAATAGGGAGAACCAATGAGAGACTAGCTGGAGGTGTCTGGACGGGCAAATTTAACTCTCATTTCCCACCAGGAAGAGGAATTAACCAAAGGCTCAGCGTGCCCTGCCGGAACCACATTAAGGCCTGAAGCAATCCTGCGTTGTTGCGGCCAGCTCACAAGAAAGCGAGTTGAAGAAAGGAGCTCAGGGGCACTGTAATTCACAAACCTGCAGAGTTATAAATGACAGCTATCGTCCAAAAATATATTGAAATGAGGCTGCCAAGAGGACTTGAAAGTGGGGCAGAATTGCAGGAAACCGATTTCAGGAGGTAGACTGGAATTGCATGTAAAGCATAGGAAAAGAGGCAGAACGTCCACAATGATGCACTTGGCCAAAAAGGGCATATGCGTTTTTTCCTGAATATATTCGGGAAAAAAGGCATACGCCCTTTTTGGCCAACCAAGCAAGCTTGCAAAGGAAATCTGCACTACAATGAAGTCTCACTGCCCCCCGGTCAAAAGGGTCATCTGAACAAAGTGTAAAATCCAGAAAGGCAGGACATGCCATGGAGAACTGGGAGCCTTGTTATGCTGATGGGCGGGATGTAAATTGCCAACAGCCACTCTGGAGAAGTGTATGGTGTTTCCTGAAATATCTAAAAAACAAAGCAACAGAGCCTAGGGCACTTCCACTTATGGTCCTATAGATTAGGGAAATTAAAATCAAAAAGACACAGCCACCCCAAAGTTTGGGACGGTTCTGTTTACAAGAACCTCGTTTACGGTACAAGTTCAATATCACAGAAAGCGAAAAATGGATAAAGAAGTTGTGGTACTTACGTACAATGCAATATCACTCAGCAATGAAATCTATGTCATCAGGCCCATAGCAGCATAATGAGTGGATTCAGGTACGATGATTCTAAGTGAAATATGTCACAGAGAAAAAGAAACATCATAAGATGTCACTACTACACGGAATGTAAACTTAGCTACACAGGAACTGAATTACAAAACAGAACAGAGTCTCAAATGTAGAAAACCAACTTATGCTTGCTTAAGGGGAAAGGTGAGTTGGGGTGCTGCATAAAACCGGAGATTGAAATTAGCACAGATACCGTTCCATAAGCCAAATATGTAATAGACAAGAGCTCCTCCTTGCTCAACGAAGTGGACTCAACACCCCATATTAAACGCCTAAGAATATACCTGACAAGTAAGAATCTTAAAACCTATGGATTTATATGTCTCCGAAAGAGAATCAAGCGTGTGTACAGTGGCATAAACGCAGCAGTGATAGGATTGGTGAGGTTCGGTGAGAAATGCAGACCCTTTGAAGTCATATTGCATGGTACCCATTCCATGGGTCTCAACTCTCCAGGTTTAAGGGATTCTTCCTTCAGCTAAAACATGCAGTGGAACCAAGAGTATGATCCACCGTGTGATTGGGAAACGTGTTCAAATGTGTCTCAGTTTTCGTCCCCTTGTACTCGGGTGTAACATTCCAGATGCTTTAGTAACACTCTCCCCACTTGGAGAGTCAGTGCCTTTAACCTCCTGTTTGGCCCAGTTTGCAATTTCTGCGGAAAATGAAGAGGAATAGGGAGAACCAATGAGAGAGTAGTTGGAGGTGTCTGGACGGGCAAATTTAACTCTCATTTCCCACCAGTAAGAGGAATTAACCAAAGGCTCAGTGTGCTGTGCCGGAACCACACTAGGGCCTGAAGCAATTCTGCGGTGTTGCGGCCAGCTCACCGAAAGCGAGTTGAAGAAAGGAGCTCAGGGACACTGTCATTCACAAACCTGCAGAGTTATAAATGACAGCTATGGTCCAAAAATATATTGAAGTAAGGCTGCCAAGAGGACTTGAAAGTGGGGCAGAATTGCAGGAATCCGATTTCAGAAGGTACACGGGAGTCCCTCTTAAAGCATAGGAAAAGAGACAGAACTTGGAAAATAATGCACTTGGCAAAAAAGTGCATATGTGTTTTATCCAGAGCTCTTATAACTGAGGGGAGGAGATTCCCAGCAGGCTCCAGCTGCCACCTGAGGGCTCACGTTGCCAAGGCAACGTGAGCAAGCCAGGCAGGAGTTACCTCACAGCAGAGGTCCCACCTCACAGAAGGGTGAGAAACCCAGCCAACATCAGACTCTCACCAGAGGGCCCACATCACCAATGGAATGGGAACCAGGCAGGAGTGTCTTCACACCAGTGGGGCCACATCATCGAAAGGTGAGGTACTCAGCACATGTGTCCTCAAACCAGAGGACCCACATCACCAAGGGCCTCGGAGTGAGGCAGGCAGGAGTAGCCTCACAACACTGGGCCCATAGAATAAAAAAGTGAGGAATCCAGCAGTTGGAACCTCCCAGCAGGCGGCCCATAGCACCGAGGCTATGGGATTCAGGCCAAAGTGAACTCACAGAAGAGGGCCCATGTCATGAAACTGAGCAACCCAAACATTGGGACCTCAGAGCATGAGGCCCACATCCCCATGGGGATGGAAATCTCGTAGGTGTGTCCTTGCACCACTGAGAACGTATCAGAAAATTTTGGGAGACCAGCAGTTAGGGCCTGACCCCAGAGGACCCTCATCACCAAGGGAAGTAGGCACCCAGCAGGCTCCAACTGCCACCAGAGGGCTGACGTCGCCAAGGCGATGTGTGCCAACCATGCACGAATGACCTCACAGCAGATGGCCCACCTCAGAGAAGTGTGAGGAACTCAGTCAGGATCAGACTCGCACCAGAGGGCCCACATCACCAAGGGGATGGGAACAAGGCAGGAGTGTCCCCACACCAGTGGGACAACATCATCGTAAGGTTAGGATCCCAGCACATGTAGCCTCAAACCAGAGGAACCACATCACCAAGGGGTTCAGAATTAGGCTGGCAGGACCGGCCTCACAACACAGGGTCCATAGAATATAAAAGTTGAGGAATCCAGCAGTTGGAACCTCCCAGCAAGTGACCCAGAGCACCGAGGCTATGGGATCCAGGCCGCAGTGAACTCACAGCAGAGGGCCCACATCATGAACCTGTGAGCAGCCCAGCCGTTGGGACCTCAGAACAGAAGGCCCACATCCCCATTCGGATGGGAACCTGGCAGGAGTGGCCTCGCACCACTTAGCACATATCAGAAAATGTTAGGAGCCCAGCAGTTAGGGCCTGACGCCAGGGGGCCCTCATAACTGAGGGGAGGAGACTCCCAGCAGGTTCCAACTGCCAACAGAGGGCCCACGTCTACAAGGTGGCATGCGCCAGCCAGGCAGTAGTGACCTCACAGCAGAGGGCCTATCTCACAGAAGGGTGAGGAACCGAGGCAGGATGAGACTCTCACCAGAGGGCTCACAACACCAAGGGGAAGGGAACCAGTCAGGACTGTCCTCCCACCAGTGGGGCCACATCATCGAAAGGTGAGGAACCCAGCACATGCGGCCTCATATCAGAGAACATACATCACAAATGGGATGGGAGTGAGGCAGGTAGGAGTAGCCTAAAAACAGAGGGCCCAAAGAATAAAAAAGGTGAGGAATCCAGCATTTGGAACCTCCCAGCAGGCGGCCGAGAGCACAGAAGCTATGGGATGCAGGCAGCAGTGAACTAACACCAGAGAGCCCACATCATGAAACTGTGAGCAACCCAGGCATTGGGACCTCAGAGCAGAAAGCCCACATCCCCATGGGGATGGGAACCTGACAGGAGTGTCCTGGCATCACTGGGCTCACATCAGAAAACGTGGGGAGCCCAGCAGTTAGGGCCTGATGCTAGAGGGCCGTCATCACCAAGGGCAGGAGGCTCCCAGCAGGTTCCATGTGCCAAGAGAGGGCCCACGTCGCCAAGGTGATGTGTGCAAGTCAGGCAGGATTGACCTCGCAGCAGAGGGTCTACCTCACAGAAGAGTGAGGAACCCAGCCAGGATAAGACTGTCACCAGAAGGCCCACATCACCAAGGGGATGGGAACCAGGCAGGAGTGTCCTCACACCAGTGGGGCCACATCATTGAAAGTTGCGGAACCCAGCACATGTGGCCTCAAACCAGAGGACCCACATCACGAAGGGGTTGCAAGTGAGGCAGGCAGGAGGAGCATCGCAACACAGGACCCATAGAATACAAAAGTTGAGGAATCGAGCAGTTGGAACCTCCCAGCAGGCAGCCCAGAGCACAGAGGCTATGGCTTCCAGGCCAGAGTGAACTAACAGCAGAGAGCCCACATCATGAAACTGTGAACAACCCAGCCATTGGAACCTCAGAGCAGAAGGCCCACATCCCAATGGGGATGTGAACCTGGATGGAGTGTCCTCGAACCACTGGGCACACATCACAAAATGTGCGGAGCCCAGCAGTTAGGGCCTGACGCCAGAGGGCCCTCATCACCGAGGGGAGGAGGCTCCCAGCAGGCTCCAAGTCCCACCAGAGGGCTCATGTCCACAAGGCTAGGTGAGCAAGCCAGGCAGGAGTGACCTCACAGCAGACGGCCCACCTCACAAAAGGGTGAGGAACCCAGCCACGATGACTCTCAACAGAGGGCCCACATCACCAAGGGGATGTGAACCAGGCAGGAGTCTCCTAAGACCATTGGTCCCACATCATCGAAAGGTGAGGAACCCAGCACATGTGGCCTCAAACCAGACGACACACATCACGAAGGGGCTGGGAGTGAGGCAGGCAGGAGGATCCTCACAACAGAGGGCCTAAAATATTAAAAAAGTGAGGAATCCAGCAGTTGGAACCTCCTAGCAGGCGGCCAAGAGCACAGAGGCTATGGGATCCAGGCCACAGTGAACTAACACCAGAGAGCCCACATCATGAAATTGTGATCAACCCAGCCGTTGGAACCTCAGAGCAGAAGGCCCACTTCCCCATGGAGATGGGAACCTAAGAGGAGTGCCCGAGCATCACTGGGCTCACTAAGAAAATTTGGGGAGCCCAGCAGTTAGGGCCTGACGTCAGAGGGCCCTCATCACAGAGGTGAGGAGGCTCCCAGCAGGGTCCAAGTGCCACCAGAGGGCTCATGTCAACAAGGCGAGGTGAGCAAGCCAGGCAAGAGTTACCTGATAGTAGAGGGCCCACCTCACAGATGGGTGAGGAACCCAGCCAGGATCAGACTCTCACCAGAGGACCCACATCACAAAGGGGATGGGAACCAGTCAGGTTTATCCTCACACCAGTGGGGCCTCATCATCTTAAGGTGAGGAACCCAGCACATGTGTCCTCAAACCAGAGGACCCACATCACCAAGGGCCTTGGAGTGAGGCAGGCAGGAGTAGCCTCACAACACAGGGCACATAATATAAAAAACGTGAGGATTCTAGCATTTAGACCTTCCAGCAGGCGGCCCAGAACACTGAGGCTATGGAATCCAGGCCGCAGTGAACTCACAGCAGAGGGCCCACATCATAAAACTGTGAGCAACCCAGGCGTTGGGACCTCAGCGCAGAAGGTCCACATCCCCATGGGAATGGGAACCTGGCTGGAGTGTCCTCGCACCACTGGGCGCACATCAGAAAATGTGGGGAGCCCACCATTTAGGGCCTGACGCCAGAGGGCCGTCATCACCGAGAGGAGGATGCACCCTGCATGCTCCAACTGCCACCAGAGGGCTCACGTCTCCAAGGTGACGTGTGCCAGCTAGGCAGGAGTGACCTCACAGCAGAGGGCCTACCTCACAGAACGTTGAGGAACCCAGCCAGGATTAGACTCTCGCCAGAGGGCCCACCTCACCAAGGGGATGGGAACCAGGCAGGAGTGTCCTCACACGAGTTGGGCCACATCATCGAAAGGTGAGGAACGCAGCACATGTGGCCTCAAGCAATAGGACAGTCATCACCAAGGGGCTGGGAGTGAGGCAGGCAGGAGGAGCCTCACAAAAGAGGGCACATAGGATAAAAAAGTTGAGGAATCCAGCAGTTGGAAGCTCCCAGCAGGCGGCTCAGAGCACCGATGATAAGGGATCCTTGCCAGAGTGAACTCACAGCAGAGGGCCCACATCATGGTACTGTGAGCAAGCCAGCCGTTTTGACCTCAGAGCAGAAGGCCCATATCCCCATGGGGATGGGAACATGGCAACAGTGTCCTCACTCACTTGGCGCACATCAGATAATGTGGGGAGCCCAGCAGTTATGGCCTAAGGCAAGAGGGCCCTCATCACCGAGGGGAGGAGGATCCCAGCACACTCCAACTGCCACCAGAGGGCCCACGTCACCAAGGTGACGTGTGCCAGACAGGCATGATTGACCTCACAGCAGAGGGCCCACCTCACAGAAGGGTGAGGAACCCAGCCACGATCAGACTCTCACCTGAGGGCCCACATCAGCAAGGGGATGGGAGCCAGTCAGGACTGTCTTCCCTCCAGTGGGGTCACATCATCGAAAGGAGCGGAACCCAGCACATGTGGCCTCAAATCAGAGGACACATATCACAAAGGGAATGGGAGTGAGGCAGGCAGGAGTAGCCTAAAAACAGAGGGCCCAAAGAATAAGAAACGTGAGGAATCCAGCAGTTGGAACCTCCCAGCAGGTGACCGAGAGCACAGAGTTATGGCATGCAGGCAGGAGTGAACTAACAGCAGAGAGCCCACATCATGAAACTGTGAGCAACCCAGGCGTTGGGACTTCAGAGCAGAAGGCCCACATCCCAATGGGGATGTGAACCTGGCTGGAGTGTCCTCGCACCACTGGGCGCACATCACAAAATGTGGGGAGCCCAGCAGTTAGGGCCTGACGCCAGAGGGCCCTCATCACCGAGGGGAGGAGGCTCCCAGCAGGCTCCAAGTCCCACCAGAGGGCTCATGTCCACAAGGCGAGGTGAGCAAGCCAGGCAGGAGTGACCTCACAGCAGACGGCCCACCTCACAGATGGGTGAGGAACCCAGCCAGGATCAGACTCTCAACAGAGGACCCACATCACCAAGGGGATGTGAACCAGGCAGGAGTCTCCTAAGACCATTGGTCCCACATCATCGATAGGTGAGGAACCCAGCTCATGTGGCCTCAAACCAGACGACACACATCACGAAGGGGCTGGGAGTGAGACAGGCAAGAGGATCCTCACAACAGAGGGCCCAAACAATTAAAAAAGTGAGGAATCCAGCAGTTGGAACCTCCCAGCAGGCGGCCAAGAGCACAGAGGCTATGGGATCCAGGCCTCTGTGAACTAACACCAGAGAGCCCACATCATGAAAATGTGAACAACCCAGCCGTTGGAACCTCAGAGCAGAAGGCCCACATCCCCATGGAGATGGGATCCTAAGAGGAGTGCCCAAGCATCATTGGGCTCACTAAGAAAAGTTGGTGAGCCCAGCAGTTAGGGCCTGACGCAAGAGGGCCCTCATCACCGGTGGGAGGAGATTCCCAGCACGCTCCAACTGCCACCACATGGCTGACTTCACCAAGGCAATGTGTGCCAGCCATGCAGGAGTGACCTATCAGCAGAGGGTTTCCCTCACAGAAGGGTGAGGAACACAGCCAGGAACAGACTTTCACTAGGGCCTCCACATAACCACGTGGATGAGAACCAGGCAGGAGTGTCCTCACACTAGTGGGGCCACATCATCGAAAGGTGAGGAACCCAGCAAAGGTGGCCACAAACCAGAGGACCCACATCACCAAGGGGTTGAGAGTGAGGTAGGTGTCTGGACGGGCATATTTAATACTCATTTCCCACCAGGAAGAGGAATTAACCAAAGGCTCAGCGTGCCCTGCCAGAAGCAGATTAGGGCCTGAAGCAGTCTTGCGGGTTTGCGGCCAGCTCACAAGAAAGCGAGTTGAAG